>NC_048591.1:33995660-34048160 GCF_013265735.2 Oncorhynchus mykiss
GCTTCAAAGGACTGTGGTCTCTCAATCTCTCCCTATACCAGTCTGCTGTCCCCACATGTTTCAAAATGTCAACCATTGTTCCTGTACCCAAGAAAGCAAAGGTAACTGAACTAAATGACTATCGCCCCGTAGCACTCACTTCTGTCATCATGAAGTACTTTGAGAGACTAGTCAAGGATCATATCACCTCTACCTTACCTGATACCCTAGACTCACAACAATTTGTTTGAAGCCCCAATATATCCACAGACGATGCAATCTACATCACACTGCACCCTGCCCTATCCCACCTGGACAAGAGGAATACCTATGTAAGAATGCAATTCATTGACTACAGCTCAGCCTTCAACACCATAGTACCCTCCAAGCACCACTACAGTACCCTCCAACACCATAGTACCCTCCAAGCTCATCCAAGCTCGGGGCCCTGGGTCTGAACCCGCCCTGTGCATCTGGGTCCTGGACATCGAGACAGGCCACCCTCCAGGTGGTGAAGGTAGGAAACAACACCTCCACTTCGCTGATCCTCAACACAGGGGCCCCACGTGGGTACGTGCTCAGCCCCCTTCTGAACTCCCAGTGACTGCATGGCCATGCACGCCTTCAACTCAATCATCAAGTTTAAAAAAAAGTTGTATTCTTATTTCACCTTTATTTAACGAGGTAGGCCAGTTGAGAAGAAGTTCTAATTTACAACTGCGACCTGGCCGAGTTAAAGCAAAGCAGTGCGACAAAAACAACAACACAGATTTACACATGGGATAAACAAAAGTACAGTCAACAACACAATAGAAAAATCTATATACAGTGTGTGCAAATGTACAGTAGTAAGAGTAGGGACGTAAAGGCAATAAATAGGCCATAATTTCAAAATAATTACAATTTAGCATTAACATTGGAGTGATAGATGTGCAGATGATGATGTGCAAGTAGAGATACTGGGTGCAAAAGAGCAGAAGAAATAACAATATGGGGATGAGGTAGTTGGGTGGGCTATTTACAGATGGGCTGTGTGCAGGTGCAGTGATCGGTAAGCTGCTCTGATAGCTGATGCTGAAAGTTAGTGAGGGAGATACAGTGCCTTGCGAAAGTATTCGGCCCCCTTGAACTTTGCGACCTTTTGCCACATTTCAGGCTTCAAACATAAAGATATAAAACTGTATTTTTTTGTGAAGAATCAATAACAAGTGGGACACAATCATGAAGTGGAACGACATTTATTAGATATTTCAAACTTTTTTAACAAATCAAAAACTGAAAAATTGGGCGTGCAAAATTATTCAGCCCCCTTAAGTTAATACTTTGTAGCGCCAACTTATGCTGCGAGCATTGTTTTATGAGGGTATGTTTGGCAGCATGAGAGAAAGATTCTTTGTTGCGAAATTGGATGCCGATTCTAGATTTAATTTTGGATTGGAGATTCTTAATGTGAGTCTGGAAAGAGAGTTTACAGTCTAACCAGACACCTAGGTATTTATAGTTGTCCACATATTCTAAGTCAGAACCATCCTGAGTAGTGATGCTAGTTGGGCAGGAGGGTGCGGGCAGCGATCAGTTGAAGAGCATGCATTTAGTTTTACTAGCATTTAAGAACAGTTGGAGGCCACGGAAGAAGTGTTGTATGCAATTGAAGCTCATTTGGAGGTTTGTTAAAACACAGTGTCCAAAGAAGGGCCAGATGTATACAGAATGTATACAGTTTACAGACGACACAACAGTAGTAGGCCTTATTAATAACAATGATGAGACAGCCTGTAGGGAGGAGGTGAGGGCCCTGGCAGGGTGGTGCCAGGAAAATATCCTCTCCCGCAATGTCAACAAAACGAAGGAGCTGATCACGGACTTCAGGAAATAGCAGAGGGAGCACTCCCCAATCCATATCGACAGAACCTCAGTGGAGAAGGGGGAAAGCCTCAAGTTCCTCGGCATACACATCAATGACAATCTGAATTGGTCCACCCACACAGACAGCGTGGCGAAGAATGAGCAACAGCGCCTCTTCAACCTCAGGAGGCTGAAGAAATCCGGCTTGGCCCCTAAGACCCTCAGAAACTTTTACAGATGCACCATTGAGAGCATCCGGTCAGGTTGTATCAACGCCTGGTACAGCAACTGCACCGCCTGAAACCGCAGGGCTCTCCGGAGGGTGTTACGGTCTGCCCAACGCATCACCGGGAGCACACTGCCTGCCCTCCAGGACACCTACAGCACCCGATGTCACAGGAAGGCCAAAAAGCTAATCAAGGACATCAACCACCCGAGCCACTGCCGGTTCACCTCACTATCATCCAGAAGGCGAGGTCAGTACAGGTACATCAAATCTGGGACAGAGAGACTGAAAAACAGCTTCTATCTCAAGGCCATCAGAGTGTTAAATAGCCATCTAGCTGGCTTCCACCCGGTTACTCAACCCTGCACCTTAGAGGCTGCTGCCCAATATACATAGACTTGGAATCACTGGCCACTTAATGTTTACATACTGCTTTACTCATATCATATGAATATACTGTATTATATTCTACTGTATTTAGTCAATGCCACACTGACATTGCTCATCCTAATATCTATATATTTCTTAATTCCATTATTTTACTTTTATATTTGTGTATTGTTAGATACTACTGCATTGTTGGAGCTAGGAACTGTTAAATATGTGTATTTTTTTTTACCTTTATTTAACTAGGCAAGTCAGTTAAGAAGAAATTCTTATGTTCATTGACAGCCTAGAAACAGTGGGTTAGCTGCCTGTTCAGGGGCAGAACGACAGATTTGTACCTTGTAAGCTCGGGGGTTTGAACTTGCAACCTTCTGGTTACTAGTCCAACGCTCTAACCACTAGGCTACCCTGCCAACCACTAGGCTACCCTGCCGTATGTGACCAATACATTTGATTTGATTTGATTTGAAAGAGGAATGGGGAGACATAATTCTAAAATAGTTCATAAAATGGTTCAAAATAGTTCAGAAAATCAATGAAGTTGATAGATAAAGTGAGGGAGGATATACACACCAGCACACACACACACACACACACACACACACACACACACACACACACACACACACACACACACACACACACACACACACAACACAAACACACCCTCACAAACACACTCAGACACACCAGGTTGTCACAGGCATGTACTGAAACTGCTTTCTTGATGTTTCAAGGTCCTGTGGTATTCAGAAAAATACTCTTTCTCAGACCGTAATCGGCATCTTCATCAACATTTTGTTCAATGTTTGGTATCAGAAGTTTCCAATACTTTTATCTGTTTCTTGAAAATTATAGCCCCTTGGGTGCGGCCATAGAGTTACAATACAGGTGCCCATCCGAGAAGGCTCAAGGTCATTGGCCACAGATAAAATTATGTCAAATCACATTATATGTACAGTAGCTTGGATTGGACTGATCATGTCAACATCATACTTTGAAAATCTTAGCTAGCAGTCATCATCATGAATCAAGTCGACAATCTACTGGCAAATCCTTTTTAATTCTTGTTCATACGAAGAAAAATAATGAAGATAAATTATAGATAAAATGTATCGGTGCTCATCGGCTATTGGACATAAACATTACACAACAAGTTGTAAATTGCAAATTCAACAATGAGTGATTTGGAAGCAATCAGTGACAGTGGTCCCAAATCTGTGATTAAGGGGCTCTTTTCCTAGTTTAAAATGATAAACATTCAACATTGGCCATGCTGCCAATGAAGCATGATTTCTGCAAAGCTCAAAAAAACTGTTAACTCAGAACTGAAAAATCTGACTTTAGTGAGTTCAAGACCCGTTTTGCTGCCTACGCGGAGCCCCACCGGGCCTTCACAGTTGGACTGCCGACGTTGTCTACCCGAGGGAATTGTCCGGCTGGCTCCTCCGGCGCAACGTTGCCTGGGCGCCCATCTACGGCTTGCTAGCCGTTGGCTATCTTATCGGCTGCTATCTGAATAGACAATCGGACAATTTTTATTTTATTTGTATTTATTTATTTATTTTTCTTCTTGGGCCTCTATAACTATATCTATTGTTCTTATTTTTGTTGTTGTTGTGTGATTTGGATTAATCCCCTCTACCACACGGAAATCTACTGACGGAACGCAAGAGTTGGCTAATAACAGACCTCCATTCTATGCTAGCTTGCTCCTATGCTAGCTTGCTACCGATTTAGCTGTCTAAATCGCCGTGACCCCCAACCAACCTCTCCACTCACTGGACCCTTTTGATCACTCGACTGAGCATGCCTCTCCTTAATGTCAATATGCCTTGTCCATTGCTGTTCTGGTTAGTGTTTATTGGCTTATTTCACTGTAGAGCCTCTAGTCCTGCTCATTATACCTTATCCAACCTATTAGTTCCACCACCCACACATGCAATGACATCTCCTGGTTTCAATGATGTTTCTAGAGACAATATCTCTCTCTTCATCACTCAATACCTAGGTTTACCTCCACTGTATTCACATCCTACCTTACCTTCGTCTGTACATTATACCTTGATGCTATTTTATCGCCCCCAGAAACCTCCTTTTACTCTCTGTTCCAGACGTTCTAAACGACCAATTCTTATTGCTTTTAGCCGCACCCTTATTCTACTCCTACTCTGTTCATCTGGCGATGTAGAGGTGAATCCAGGCCCTGCAGTGCCTAGCTCCACTCCTATTCCCCAGGCGCTCTCTTTTGACGACTTCTGTAACCGTAATAGCCTTGGTTTCATGCATGTTAACATTAGAAGCCTCCTCCCTAAGTTTGTTCTATTCACTGCTTTAGCACACTCTGCCAACCCGGATGTTCTAGCTGTGTCTGAATCCTGGCTTAGGAAGACCACCAAAAATTCAGACATTTTAATTCCAAACTACAACATTTTCAGACAAGATAGAACTGCCAAAGGGGGCGGTGTTGCAATCTACTGCAAATATAGCCTGCAGAGTTCTGTCCTACTATCCAGGTCTGTACCCAAACAATTTGAACTTCTACTTTTAAAAATCCACCTCTCTAAAAACAAGTCTCTCACCGTTGCCGCCTGCTATAGACCACCCTCTGCCCCCAGCTGTGCTCTGGACACCATATGTGAACTGATTGCCCCCCATCTATCTTCAGAGCTTGTGCTGCTAGGCGACCTAAACTGGAACATGCTTAACACCCCAGCCATCCTACAATCTAAACTTGATGCCCTCAACCTCACACAAATTATCAATGAACCTACCAGGTACCTCCCCAAAGCCTTAAACACAGGCACCCTCATAGATATCATCCTAACCAACTTGCCCTCTAAATACACATCTGCTGTTTTCAACCAAGATCTCAGCGATCACTGCCTCATTGCCTGCATCCGTAATGGGTCAGCGGTCAAACGACCTCCACTCATCACTGTAAAACGCTCCCTGAAACACTTCAGCGAGCAGGCCTTTCTAATCGACCTGGCCGGGGTATCCTGGAAGGATATTGATCTCATCCCGTCAGTAGAGGATGCCTGGATATTTTTTTTAAATGCCTTCCTAACCATCTTAAATAAACATGCCCCATTCAAGAAATTTAGAACCAGGAACAGATATAGCCCTTGGTTCTCCCCAGACCTGACTGCCCTTAACCAACACAAAAACATCCTATGGCGTTCTGCATTAGCATCGAACAGCCCCCGTGATATGCAGCTGTTCAGGGAAGCTAGAAATCATTATACACAGGCAGTTAGAAAAGCCAAGGCTAGCTTTTTCAAGCAGAAATTTGCTTCCTGCAACACTAACTCAAAAAAGTTCTGGGACACTGTAAAGTCCATGGAGAATAAGAACACCTCCTCCCAGCTGCCCACTGCACTGAAGATAGGAAACACTGTCACCACTGATAAATCCACCATAATTGAGAATTTCAATAAGCATTTTTCTACGGCTGGCCATGCCTTCCACCTGGCTACTCCTACCCCGGTCAACAACACTGCACCCCCCACAACAACTCGCCCAAGCCTTCCCCATTTCTCCTTCTCCCAAATCTGCTCAGCTGATGTTCTGAATAAGCTGCAAAATCTGGACCCCTACAAATCAGCCGGGCTAGACAAACTGGCCCTTCTTTGGACACTGTGTTAACAACCCTCCAGGCAAGCTTCAATGCCATACAACTCTCCTTCCGTGGCCTCCAATTGCTCTTAAATACAAGTAAAACTAAATGCATGCTCTTCAACCGATCGCTACCTGTACATACCCGCCTGTCCAACATTACTACTCTGGACGGCTCTGACTTAGAATACGTGGACAACTACAAATACTTAGGTGTCTGGTTAGACTGTAAACTCTCCTTCCAGACCCATATCAAACATCTCCAATCCAAAGTTAAATCTAGAATTGGCTTCCTATTTCGCAACAAAGCATCCTTCACTCATGCTGCCAAACATACCCTTGTAAAACTGACCATCCTACCAATCCTCGACTTTGGCGATGTCATTTACAAAATAGCCTCCAATACCCTACTCAACAAATTGGATGCAGTCTATCACAGTGCAATCCGTTTTGTCACCAAAGCCCCATATACTACCCACCATTGCGACCTGTACGCTCTCGTTGGCTGGCCCTCGCTTCATAGTCGTCGCCAAACCCACTGGCTCCATGTCATCTACAAGACCCGGCTACATAAAGTCCCCCCTTATCTCAGCTCGCTGGTCACCATTGCATCTCCCACCTGTAGCACACGCTGTAGCACACGCAGGTATATCTCTCTAGTCACCCCCAAAACCAATTCTTTCTTTGGCCGCCTCTCCTTCCAGTTCTCTGCTGCCAATGACTGGAACCAACTACAAAAATCTCTGAAACTGGAAACACTTATCTCCCTCACTAGCTTTAAGCACCAACTGTCAGAGCAGCTCACAGATTACTGCACCTGTACATAGCCCACCTATAATTTAGCCCAAACAACTACCTCTTTCCCTACTGTATTTTATTTATTTATTTATTTTGCTCCTTTGCACCCCATTATTTTTATTTCTACTTTGTACATTCTCCCATTGCAAATCTACCATTCCAGTGTTTTACTTGCTATATTGTATTTACTTTGCCACCATGGCCTTTTTGCCTTTACCTCCCTCATCTCACCTCATTTGCTCACATCGTATATAGACTTGTTTATTATACTGTATTATTGACTGTATGTTTGTTTTACGCCATGTGTAACTCTGTGTCGTTGTATGTGTCGAACTGCTTTGCTTTATCTTGGCCAGGTCGCAATTGTAAATGAGAACTTGTTCTCAACTTGCCTACCTGGTTAAATAAAGGTGAAATAAAATAAATAAAAAAAGACAACTGGAACTCGGGAATAAACGAGCTACGTCTGGAAAAATACGTTTTGAACGGTCATCCAACTCAGAATTGTAAATCGGGAACTCGGGCCTCTTTCTAGAGCTACGACCTGAAGATCACTGACGTCATCATGATGAAACTGTTTTGTTGTAGTTGAGTTCCCAGTTGTCTTGAAAGCACCATAAATCCAGAGAATGCCCGACTCTGATGACAAATTTTACCCACGAAGGACCATCACTCCACCTTTCTGTTCAAGTGAGCACAGCACAACAAGGTGAGTCCAAAAATCTATTGTATGCTGCTGCATAAATTATGTAATATGCCAGGGATATACAGTGGGGAGAACAAGTATTTGATACACTGCCAATTTGGCAGGTTTTCCTACTTACAAAGCATTTAGAGGTCTGTAATTTTTATCATAGGTACATTTCAACTGTGAGAGACGGAATCTAAAACAAAAATCCCCAAAATCACATTGTATGATTTTTAAGATATTAATTTGCATTTTATTGCATGACATAAGTATTTGATCACCTACCAACTCGTTACCTGTATAAAAGACACCTGTCCACACAGACTCCAACATCTCCGCAATGGCCAAGACCAGAGAGCTGTGTAAGGACATCAGGGATGAAATTGTAGACGTGCATAAGGCTGGGATGGGCTACAGGACAATAGGCAAGCAGCTTGGTGAGAAGGCAACAACTCTTGGCGCAATTATTAGAAAATGGAAGAAGTTCAAGATGACAGTCAATCACCCTCGGTCTGGGGCTCCATGCAAGATCTCACCTCGTGGGACATCAATGATCATGAGGAAGGTGAGGGATCAGCCCAGAACTACACGGCAGGATCTGGTCAATGACCTGAAGAGAGCTGGGACCACAGTCTCAAAGTAAACCATTAGTAACACACTACACCGTCATGGATTAAAATCCTGCAGTGCACGCAAGGTCCCCCTGCTCAAGCCAGCGCATGTCCAGGCCTGTCTGAAGTTTGCCAATGACCATCTGGATGATCCAGAGGGGGAATGGGAGAAGGTCATGTGGTCTGATGAGACAAAAATAGAGCTTTTTGGTCTAAACTCCACTTGCCGTGTTTGAAGGAAGAAGAAGGATGATTACAACCCCAAGAATAACATCCCAACCATGAAGCATGGAGGTGGAAACATCATTCTTTGTGGATGCTTTTCTGCAAAGGGAACGACTGCACCATATTGAGGGGAGGATGGATGGGGCCATGTATCACGAGATCTTGGCCAACAACCTCCTTCCCTCAGTAAGAGCATTGAAGATGGGTCGTGGCTGGGTCTTCCAGCATGACAACGACCCGAAACACAGAGCCAGGGCAACTAAGGAGTGAATCCGTAAGAAGCATCTCAAGGTCCTGGAGTGGCCTAGCCAATCTCCAGACCTGAACCTAATAGAAAGTCTTTGGAGGGAGCTGAGGATCTGGAGAAGGTCTGAATGGAGGAGTGGGCCAAAATCCCTGCTGCAATGTGTGCAAACCTGGTCAAGAACTACAGGAAACATATGATCTCTGTAATTGCAAACAAAAGTTTCTGTACCAAATATTAAGTTCTGCTTTTCTGATGTATCAAATAATTATGTCATGCAATAAAATGCAAATTAATTACTTAAAAATCATACAATGTGATTTTCTGGATTTTTGTTTTAGATTCCCTCTCTCACAGTTGAAGTGTACCTATGATATAAATTAAAGACCTCTACGTGCTTTGTAAGTAGGAAAACCTGCAAAATCGGCAGTGTATCAAATACTTGTTCTCCCCACTGTATGTATACTGTTAGTTGCCCATGTGTGTCACCCAATTTTTTTTTGTCTATTTACCCTCTTAATTTCGCCTTTTGTTATGACTTGGTGGTGCACATGTAGCCTATAACCTGTTTTGAATGTAATTATTGAATATTGTAAGAGCTTTCATTGTCTGCTTATATGCCCCTTTATTTATCCTACGGTTCTGACTTGGTGTACAGGGAGAACACTGTAAGAACGGCCCATGTTCCGAATTCTGTCGATGTACATTTCAAAAAGTGCTAAACAAGTAGTTATATTGACTACATCCTAGTTCGCTCATGAATGTCTAAATCGAAATTACGGATTGTATCGTATCCGCTGGTTGTCCCCTTATGCCATAGGTTGTCATTAGAATCCAAATCAGCTATGTTTTTCTAAACGCAGTAAATGAGGCTGAATTAACTGTTTGCTTCCAGACAAGGATCCGCTGATAGCCAGGTGTAGAAGTGGTAAGATGTTCGGACTGATGTTGGGACAGCTTTATCTAGGGTGTGGTGGTGGTGATGGTGGGGGTGGAGGGTTGGTGGTGATGGTGTGTTGGCACACTGGGCTGTTGGAGATGAGAATGGGACTGCCTGGCATGGAAAGCTGACAGACTTCTGTGGTAACCTGGGAAACTGCCAGTGTCTACTGTCTCAGAGCTGAACCTCCCTCTACAGAATGAATGGAGGGTGTGGTGCGAATGTCCAGTGTCTGGTGCGTTCTGGCGTACATGCATGCGTGTGTGTGTGTGTGTGTGTGTGTGTGTGTGTGTGTGTGTGTGTGTGTGTGTGTGTGTGTGTGTGTGTGTGTGTGTGTGTGTGTGTACAAAAATAATAAAATAGGATGATGATTTAATGGATTATTGATTATTGCAATTGATTTATCTGTTCAACAGATTGGGCTCAAAAGTACAAATGAGGTCTTGCATCATGCATTTATCCAACAGAGCCAAATAATGAATCTGAGACATCATTGATATCAGTTATACAAAGCGTTTGTATAATTTTAGAACATGGCCTTTAGACTAGCCTCAGCTAGTTGTCCTCCCAAAAACGAAACTTCTATTAAGACCTGCACAAATGATTCAACGAGCCCTTAGCAGGAAACAGGAGACCAACAGAGAAAGAGGCCCAGAGTGAGAAAGACAGAGAGCCAGAGAGAGAGAAAGAGACAGAGAAAGATAGAGAAAGAGACAGAGAGAGAGAGAGAAAGAGACACAGAGAGAGAGTTCTTCCGCTAATATATATTCCGTATATTAATGTCAGTGTAAGATATGTTCATGTTAGTGTAAGGTATTTTAATATCAGTGTAAGGTATATTAATATCAGTGTAAGGTATATTCATGTCAGTATAAGGTATATTAATATCAGTGTAAGGTATTTTAATATCAGTGTAAGGTATTAATTTTGGACCATTCCTCTTTACAAGACTGTTTCAGTTCAGCAAAATTCTTGGGATGTCTGGTGTGAACTGCTCTCTTGAGGTCATGCCACAGCATCTCAATCGGGTTGAGGTCAGGACTCTGACTGTGCCATTCCAGAATGAGTATTTTCTTCTGTTGAAGCCATTCTGTTGTTGGGTCGTTGAGATAGCCTAACATTCTCCTGCAAAATGTCTTGATAAACTTGGGAATTCATTTTTCCGTCGATGATAGCAAGCTGTCCAGGCACTGAGGCAGCAAAGCCGCCCCAAACTATGATGTTCCCTCCACCATACTTTACAGTTGGGATGAGGTTTTGATGTTTGTGTGCTGTGCCTTTTTTCTCCACACATAGTGTTCTGTGTTCCTTCCAAACAACTCAACTGTAGTTTCATCTATCCACAGAATATCTTGCCAGTAGCACTGTGGAACATCCAGGTGCACTTTTGCAAAATTCAGACAGTGGCTTCTTTCTTTGGTGTCTTCCCATGAACACCATTCTTGTTTAGTGTTTTACGCATCGTAGACTCGTCAACAGAGATGTTAGCATGTTACAGGGATTTCTGTAAGTCTTTAGCTGATATAGGATTCTTCTTAAACTCATTGAGCATTCTGCGCTGTGCTCTTGCAGTCATCTTTGCAGTACGGCCACTCCTATGGGGAGTAGCAACAGTGCTGAACTTTCTCCATTTATAGACAATTTGTCTTACCGTGGACTGATGAACACCAAAGCTTTTAGAGATACTTTTGTAACCATTTCCAGCTTTATGCAAGTCAACAATTCTTAATCTTAGGTCTTCTGAGATCTATTTTGTTCAAGGCATGGTTCACATCAGGCAATGCTTATTGTGAATAGCAAACTCAAATTTTATGAATGTTTTTTATAGGGCAAGGCAGCTCTAACCAACATCTCCAATTTCATCTCATTGATTGGACACCAGGTTAGCTGATTCCTGACTCCAATTAGCTTTTGGAGAAGTCATTAGCTTAGGGGTTCACATACATTTTCCAATCTACACTGTGCACGTTTAATTAAAACATATTGAGTGTAGGGGGCAGTATTTTCATTTTTGGCAAAAAAACATACCCATTTGAAACTGCCTATTTCTCAGGCCCAGAAACTAGAATATGCATATAATTGTCAGATTAGTATAGATAACACTCTAACGTTTCCAAAACTGTCAAAAATATTGTCTGTGAGTATAACAGAACTGATATTGTAGGCAAAAACCTGAGGGAAATCCAACAAGAAGTGCTGTTTTTCCCGAAAGCTCTCTGTTCCATTGGATGCCTTGACTCCATTTAAAAGGATATCAACCAGAATCATTTCCCTATGGCTTCCTCAAGGTGTGAACAGTCTGTAGACATAGTTTCAGGCTTTCATTTTGAAAAATGAGCGAGAAAGAACCCATCACGTCAGTGGATGGCTGGGTGCCGGCAGAGTTTTTCATACGCAACAGCCATTTTTCTCTCTCTCCTATGGAAGAAGCTACATTCTGGTTGACATATTATCGATTATATATTGTAAAAACAACCTGAGGATTGATTATAAAAAACATTTGACATCTTTCTACGCACTTTACGGATACTATGGAATTTGGAATTTTCGTCTGCGATGTCGTGAACGCTCGAGCCTGTGGATTTCTGAACATAATGCGCCAAACAAATGGAGGTATTTTGGATATAAAAATAATCTTTATGGAACAAAAGGAACATTTATTGTGTAACTGAGAGTCTCGTGAGTGCAAACATCCGAAGATCATCAAAGGTAAGCGATTTAATTTATTGCTTTTCTGACTTTTGTGACCAATCTACTTGGCTGCTAGCTGTTTGTAATATTTTGTTCTAACATAAATGCTTGTTATGCCTTTGCCGAAAAGCTTAATTGAAATTTGACATGCCAGATAGATTAACTAACAACAAGCTAAACTGTGTTTTTCTATATTGCACATGTGATTTCATGACAAGTAAATATTTTTTGTAATTTAATTTGAATTTGGCGCTCTGCAATAAAGCCGCCATTGATGAAAATTATCCCGCTAACGGGATGCGTGCGTCAAGAAGTTTTAAATGATGTACTCAATATACAGTGCCTTGCGAAAGTATTCGGCCCCCTTGAACTTTGCGACCTATTGCCACATTTCAGGCTTCAAACATAAAGATATAAAACTGTATTTTTTTGTGAAGAATCAACAACAAGTGGGACACAATCATGAAGTGGAACGACATTTATTGGATATTTCAAACTTTTTTAACAAATCAAAAACGGAAAAATTGGGCGTGCAAAATTATTCAGCCCCTTTACTTTCAGTGCAGCAAACTCTCTCCAGAAGTTCAGTGAGGATCTCTGAATGATCCAATGTTGACCTAAATGACTAATGATGATAAATACAATCCACCTGTGTGTAATCAAGTCTCCGTATAAATGCACCTGCACTGTGATAGTCTCAGAGGTCCGTTAAAAGCGCAGAGAGCATCATGAAGAACAAGGAACACACCAGGCAGGTCCGAGATACTGTTGTGAAGAAGTTTAAAGCCGGATTTGGATACAAAAAGATTTCCCAAGCTTTAAACATCCCAAGGAGCACTGTGCAAGCGATAATATTGAAATGGAAGGAGTATCAGACCACTGCAAATCTACCAAGACCTGGCCGTCCCTCTAAACCTTCAGCTCATACAAGGAGAAGACTGATCAGAGATGCAGCCAAGAGGCCCATGATCACTCTGGATGAACTGCAGAGATCTACAGCTGAGGTGGGAGACTCTGTCCATAGGACAACAATCAGTTGTATATTGCACAAATCTGGCCTTTATGGAAGAGTGGCAAGAAGAAAGCCATTTCTTAAAGATATCCATAAAAAGTGTTGTTTAAAGTTTGCCACAAGCCACCTGGGAGACACACCAAACATGTGGAAGAAGGTGCTCTGGTCAGATGAAACCAAAATTGAACTTTTTGGCAACAATGCAAAACGTTATGTTTGGCGTAAAAGCAACACAGCTCATCACACCATCCCCACTGTCAAACATGGTGGTGGCAGCATCATGGTTTGGGCCTGCTTTTCTTCAGCAGGGACAGGGAAGATGGTTAAAATTGATGGGAAGATGGATGGAGCCAAATACAGGACCATTCTGGAAGAAAGCCTGATGGAGTCTGCAAAAGACCTGAGACTGGGATGGAGATTTGTCTTCCAACAAGACAATGATCCAAAACATAAAGCAAAATCTACAATGGAATGGTTCAAAAATAAACATATCCAGGTGTTAGAATGGCCAAGTCAAAGTCCAGACCTGAATCCAATCGAGAATATGTGGAAAGAACTGAAAACTGCTGTTCACAAATGCTCTCCATCCAACCTCACTGAGTTCGAGCTGTTTTGCAAGGAGGAATGGGAAAAAATGTCAGTCTCTCGATGTGCAAAACTGATAGAGACATACCCCAAGCGACTTACAGCTGTAATCGCAGCAAAAGGTGGCGCTACAAAGTATTAACTTAAGGGGGCTGAATAATTTTGCACGCCCAATTTTTCAGTTTTTGATTTGTTAAAAAAGTTTGAAATATCCAATAAATGTTTTTCCACTTCATGATTGTGTCCCACTTGTTGTTGATTCTTCACAAAAAAAATACAGTTTTATATCTTTATGTTTGAAACCTGAAATGTGGCAAAAGGTCGCAAAGTTCATGGGGGCCGAATACTTTCGCAAGGCACTGTATATATTTATATATATATATAATTTATGTGTTATTAGCACACTATGTTGGTCTATTGTTGTGTCTTAGATGAAGATCAGATCAAATGTGATGACCAATTTATGCAGAAATCCAGGTTATTCCAAAGGGTTCACATACTTTTTCTTGCCACTGTATGTTATATTCATGTCAGTTATAGGTATATTCATGTCAGTGGCCTGTGTAGGAAGTCAGCTGTGGCATGTAGGAAGGGCCTGCCTGGCCACTAAGCCCTGGCAACATATGGTAAAAGTATTACACTCCACACTGCTTACTACCCTATCAATTATCATCCCTGCAGCCTGTCATTAAGAACCATTGATCCTCCCAAGACACCACACTGAACACAATGCTATGTTATAATGTGGGGATCACGCGAAACCATCTACTGCTTCCCTGGAAGAGCAATTCAAGGAAAAGGAAGTGGTGGAATATTTACAGTGAGCTCCAAAACTAGAGTGACACATTTATTTTGTTGTTTTGGCTCTGTACTCCAGCACTTTGGATTGGAAATGATACAATGACTATGAGGTTAAAGTGCAGACTGTCAGCTTTAATTTGAGGGTATTTTCATCCATATTGGGTGAACTGTTTAGAAAATAAATATTGGGACAAATTCACTTAAAGTAGTCAAAAGTTCAGTATTTGGTCCTATATTCATACCACGCAATGATTACATCAAGCTTGAGACTCTACAAACCTGTTGGATGCATTTGTTCTTTTTCTTGTTGTTGTTGTGTGTTTCAGATTATTTTGGTGTCTAATAGAAATGAATGGTAAATAATGTAGTGTGTCATTTTGGATTCACTTTAATTATAAATAAGAATATAATATGTTTGTAAACACATCTACATCAATGTGGATGCTACAATGATTACGGATAATCCTGATTGAATCGTGAATAATGATGAGTGAGAAAGTTACAGAGGCATAAATATAATACCCCCCCCCAAAATGCTAACCTCTTGTAATGGTGAGAGGCTAGTCTTTGGGGTATGATACTTTTGCATCTGTAACTCATAATTATTCACGATTCATTCAGGACTATGCGTAATCATAGAAACATATTCTATGTACAAAAAGTGCTGTAAACGGTCCACCCGATATTGATGAAAACACCCTCAAATTAAGGCTGACAGTCTGCAATTTAACCTCAACATTGTATAATTTCAAATCCAAATTGCGAATATGTTTGGAGCACACTGTATGTTCTATGCAAACATTGCATGAGAGAAAGAGAGCGAGAGAGATAGAGAGAGAGAGCGAGAGAGAGAGAGAGAGAGAGCGAAAGAGAGAGTGAGAGAGAGAATTAACAAAGAAAAGTATTAACAAAAAAACAAACTAGAATGCTATCTGGCCTTAAACAGAGAGTACACAGTGGCAGAATACCTGACCACTGTGACTGACCCAAACTTAAGGAAAGCTTTGACTATGTACAGAATCAGCATAGCCTTGCTATTGAGAAAGGCCACCGTAGGCAGACCTGGTTCTCAAGAGAAGACAGGCCATGTGCATACTGCCCACCAAATGAGGTGGAAACTGAGCTGCACTTCCTTACCTCCGGCCCAATGTATATTAGAGACACATATTTCCATCAGATTACACAGATCCACAAAGAATTAGAAAACAAACCCGATTTTGATCAACTCCCACATCTACTGGGTGAAATACCACAGTGTGCCATCACAGCGGCAAGATTTGTGACCTGTTGCCACAAGAAAAGGTCAACCAGTGAAGAACAAACACCACTGTAAATGCAACCGATATTTATGCTTATTCATTTTCCCTTTTGTCCATTGTTACAACACTGTATATATACATAATATGATATGTATATATGTCATGTCTTTATTCTTTTGGAAATTCTTTGAGTGTAATGTTTACCGTTCATTTTTATTGTTTATTTCACTTTGGTATATTATCTACTTCACTTGCTTTGGCAATGTTAACATATGTTTCCCATGCCAATAAAGCCCCTTGAATTGAATTGAATTGAGAGAGAGAGAGAGAGAGAGAGAGAGAGAGAGAGAGAGAGAGAGACGGTGCTGAAATGCTAATGTTCCCTGCTTGTCCCCAGCAGCTGGCCTTTGCTGTTTGACATGTGTGATGAATGGTGTAGAATTGGTACTGCTGCCCTCTCGCCTCCACTCATTGTCAGCAGTCCAGAGACAAAGAGGAGGAGAAAGACAAGAGTGAAAACCCAGCAGTACCAGCAATGGATGCTTCCTTTAATTAACACAACCCAGCAGCTCCCTTCCCCCTGCACACAGACACACCCCCATCGCCGCTCATATCTCACTACAGTGTCGACGGGTATCTGCTGAGCACAGCTTATTTCCCTCTGCTCTGATAGCCACTGTGCGTTTCTAATCTCCCCACTTGCCTCTAGTCACCCGCGTCTCACGTGGCAATTACTACAGACACATGGAGGTGTAGAGGCTTCTAGGGTGTGGAGAGGCAAAGGACAGAAGAAAACACAGCGCTAAAGCGACAGGTGAAAAATGATGGGAAAAGGGAACAGAAAAACAGCCAAGGAAATGGATGGAATTGGGAAAGAGGAGAAAGACGTTTAGTTGGCAAAGAGCAGGGCAGTCATTACCCCCAAGCTGGGGCTGAGGATGAGACTGAGGATGAGACTGAGACTGGGTCTGAGGATGAGACAGACTAAGGCTGAGGCTGAGGATGAGGATGAGACAGACTAAGACTGAGGCTGGGGCTGAGGATGAGACAGAGGATGAGACTGAGACTGGGTCTGAGGATGAGACAGACTAAGACTGAGGCTGAGGATGAGGATGAGACAGGCTGAGGATGAGATTGGGACTAAGACTGGGGCTGAGGATGAGACTGAGACTGGGGCTGAGGATGAGACAGACTAAGATTGAGGCTGAGGATGAGGATGAGAGAGGCTGAGGATGAGATTGGGACTGAGACTGGGGCTGAGGATGAGACTGAGACTGGGTCTGAGGATGAGACACTAAGAATGGGCTGAGGATGAGACTGGGTCTGAGGATGAGACAGACTGAGACTGGGGCTGAGGATGAGACAGACTGAGAATGGGCTGAGGATAAGACTGACACTGGGGCTGAGGATGCGTCTGAGACTGGGGCTGAGTATGAGTCTGAGACTGGGGCTGAGGATGAGACGGGCTGGGGCTGAGGATGAGACTGACACTGGGGCTGAGGATGAGAGTGGGGCTGAGGATGAGACTGAGACTGGGGCTGAGGATGAGACTGAGAAAAGAGGCTGAGGCTGGGGCTGAGGCTGGGGCTGAGTCTGGGGCTGATGATGAGACTGAGACAAGAGGCTGAGGCTGAGGCTGAGTCTGAGGCTGGGGCTGGGGTTGAGACTGAGGCTGGGGCTGAGACTGAGTCTGGGGCTGAGACTGAGACTGGGGCTGAGACTGAGACTGAGACTGAGACAAGAGGCTGAGGCTGAGACTGAGACTGGGGCTGGGGCAGATGATGAGACTGAGACAAGAGGCTGAGGCTGAGTCTGAGGCTGGGGCTGGGGTTGAGACTGAGGCTGGGGCTGAGACTGAGTCTGGGGCTGAGACTGGGGCTGAGACTGAGGCTGATGATGAGACTGAGACAAGAGGCTGAGGCTGAGACTGAGACTGAGACTGAGACTGAGTCTGAGACTGAGACTGAGACTGGGGCTGAGACTGAGACTGAGTCTGAGACTGAGACTGAGACTGGGGCTGAGACTGAGACTGAGACTGGGGTTGAGACTGAGACTGAGACTGGGGCTGAGACTGAGACTGGGACTGGGGCTGAGACTGAGACTGAGACTGAGGCTGAGACTGAGTCTGAGACTGAGACTGAGACTGGGGCTGAGACTGAGACTGAGACTGAGACTGGGGCTGAGACTGGGGCTGAGACTGAGACTGGGGCTGAGACTGAGACTGAGACTGAGACTGAGAATGAGACTGGGGCTGAGACTGAGACTGGGGCTGAGACAGACTGAGACTGAGACTGAGACTGGGGCTGAGACTGAGACTGAGACTGAGACTGAGAATGAGACTGGGGCCGAGACAGACTGAGACTGAGACTGGGGCTGAGACTGGGGCTGAGACTGAGGCTGATGATGAGACTGAGACAAGAGGCTGAGGCTGAGACTGAGACTGAGACTGAGTCTGAGACTGAGACTGAGACTGGGGCTGAGACTGAGACTGAGTCTGAGACTGAGACTGAGACTGAGACTGAGACTGAGTCTGAGACTGAGACTGAGACTGGGGCTGAGACTGAGACTGAGTCTGAGACTGAGACTGAGACTGGGGCTGAGACTGAGACTGGGATTGAGACTGAGACTGAGACAGGTGCTGAGTCTGAGACTGAGACTGAGACTGGGGCTGAGACTGAGACTGGGGCTGAGACTGAGACTGGATCTGAGACTGAGACTGAGACTGAGACTGAGACTGAGAATGAGACTGGGGCTGAGACTGAGACTGAGACTGGGGCTGAGACAGACTGAGACTGAGACTGAGACTGAGACTGAGACTGGGGCTGAGGTTGAGACTGAAGCTGAGACTGAGACTTAGTCTGAGACTGAGACTGAGACTGGGGCTGAGACAGACTGAGACTGAGACTGAGACTGGGGCTGAGACTGAGACTGAGTCTGAGTCTGAGACTGAGACTGAGTCTGAGACTGAGACTGGGGCTGAGACAGACTGAGGCTGAGCCTGAGACTGAGACTGGGGCTGAGACTGAAACTGAGACAGACTGATACTGGGGCTGAGACTGAGACTGAGACTGGGGCTGAGACTGAGACTGAGACTGAGACTGGGTCTGAGAATGGGGCTGAGACTGAGACTGAGACTGAGACTGAGACAGACTGAGACTGAGACTGGGGCTGAGACTGAGACTGGGGCTAAGACTGGGACTGAGACTGGGACTGGGGCTGAGACTGGGGCTGAGACTGGGGCTGAGCCTGGGTCTGAGACTGAGACTGGGGCTGGGGCTGAGACTGAGACTGAGACTGAGACTGAGACTGGGGCTGAGACTGGGACTGAGACTGAGACTGGGGCTGAGACTGGGGCTGAGACTGAGACTGAGAATGGGGCTGAGACTGAGACTGACACTGGGGCTGAGACTGAGACTGAGACTGAGACTGGGGCTGAGACTGGGACTGAGACTGGGGCTGAGACTGGGACTGAGACTGGGGATGAGACTGAGACTGAGACTGGGGCTGAGGCTGGGGCTGAGACTGAGACTGAGACTGGGGCTGAGACTGAGACTGGGGCTGAGACTGAGACTGAGACTGAGACAGACTGAGACTGGGGCTGAGACTGAGACTGAGACTGAGACAGACTGTGACTGGGGTTGAGACTGAGACTGGGTCTGTTACTGAGACTGAGACTGAGACTGAGACTGAGACATACTGAGACTGGGGCTGAGACAGACTGAGACTGAGACTGAGACTGGGGCTGAGACAGAGATTGAGACTGAGACTGAGACTGAGTCTGAGACTGACTGAGACTGAGACAGACTGAGACTGGGTCTGAGACTGGGTCTGAGACTGAGACAGACTGAGACTGGGGCTGAGACTGAGACTGGGGCTGAGACTGAGATTGAGACTGAGACTGAGACTGAGACTGAGACAGACTGAGACTGGGGCTGAGACTGAGACTGAGACTGAGACAGACTGAGACTGGGGCTGAGACTGAGACTGAGACTGAGACAGACTGTGACTGGGGTTGAGACTGAGACTGGGTCTGTAACTGAGACTGAGACTGAGACTGAGACTGAGACATACTGAGACTGGGGCTGAGACTGAGACTGAGACTGAGACTGGTGTTGAGACTGGGGCTGAGACTGAGACTGAGACTGAGACTGGGGCTGAGACTGAGACAGACTGAGACTGGGGCTGAGACATACTGAGACTGAGACAGACTGGGGCTGAGACTGAGACTGGGGCTGAGACTGGGACTGAGACTGAGACTGAGACTGGGGCTGAGACTGGGACTGAGACTGAGACTGGGGCTGAGACTGGGGCTGAGACTGGGGCTGGGGCTGAGACTGGGGCTGAGACTGGGGCTGAGACTGGGGCTGAGACTGGGACTGGGACTGGGACTGGGACTGAGACTGAGACTGGGGCTGAGACTGGGGCTGAGACTGGGGCTGAGACTGAGACTGGGGCAAAGACTGGGGCTGAGACTGGGCTGAGACTGAGGCTGAGACTGGGGCTGAGACTGGGGCTGAGACTGAGACTGGGGCTGAGACTGAGACAGATGAGACTGGGGCCGAGATTGAGACTGGGGCTGAGACTGAGATTGAGACTGAGACTGAGACTGGGGCTGAGACTGAGATTGAGACTGAGACTGAGACTGAGACTGAGGCTGAGACTGAGACTGAGGCTGGGGATGAGACTGAGACTGAGACTGGGGCTGAGACTGGGGCTGAGACTGAGACTGGGGCTGAGACTGAGACTGAGACTGAGACAGATGAGACTGGGCCGAGACTGAGACTGGGGCTGAGACTGAGATTGAGACTGAGACTGAGACTGGGGCTGAGACTGAGATTGAGACTGAGACTGAGACTGGGGCTGAGACAGACTGAGGCTTAGACTGAGACTGAGACTGGGGCTGAGACTGAGACTGGGGCTGAGACTGAGATTGAGATTGAGATTGAGACTGAGACTGAGTCTGAGACTGAGTGAGACTGAGACAGACTGGGGCAGAGACTGAGACTGAGACCGACTGAGACTGGGGCTGAGACTGAGACTGAGAATGAGACTGAGAAGAGACTGAGACAGACTGAGACTGGGGCTGAGACTGAGACTGAGATTGAGATTGAGACTGAGACTGAGACAGACTGAGACTGAGTCTGAGACTGAGACTGAGACTGGGGCTGAGACTGAGACTGAGTCTGAGACTGAGACTGAGACTGGGGCTGAGACTGAGACTGGGATTGAGACTGAGACTGAGACAGGTGCTGAGTCTGAGACTGAGACTGAGACTGGGGCTGAGACTGAGACTGGGGCTGAGACTGAGACTGGATCTGAGACTGAGACTGAGACTGAGACTGAGACTGAGACTGAGAATGAGACTGGGGCTGAGACTGAGACTGAGACTGGGGCTGAGACAGACTGAGACTGAGACTGAGACTGAGACTGGGGCTGAGGTTGAGACTGAAGCTGAGACTGAGACTTAGTCTGAGACTGAGACTGAGACTGGGGCTGAGACAGACTGAGACTGAGACTGAGACTGGGGCTGAGACTGAGACTGAGTCTGAGTCTGAGACTGAGACTGAGTCTGAGACTGAGACTGGGGCTGAGACAGACTGAGGCTGAGCCTGAGACTGAGACTGGGGCTGAGACTGAAACTGAGACAGACTGATACTGGGGCTGAGACTGAGACTGAGACTGGGGCTGAGACTGAGACTGAGACTGAGACTGGGTCTGAGAATGGGGCTGAGACTGAGACTGAGACTGAGACTGAGACAGACTGAGACTGAGACTGGGGCTGAGACTGAGACTGGGGCTGAGACTGGGACTGAGACTGGGGCTAAGACTGGGACTGAGACTGGGACTGGGGCTGAGACTGGGGCTGAGACTGGGGCTGAGCCTGGGTCTGAGACTGAGACTGGGGCTGGGGCTGAGACTGAGACTGAGACTGAGACTGAGACTGGGGCTGAGACTGGGACTGAGACTGAGACTGGGGCTGAGACTGGGGCTGAGACTGAGACTGAGAATGGGGCTGAGACTGAGACTGACACTGGGGCTGAGACTGAGACTGAGACTGAGACTGGGGCTGAGACTGGGACTGAGACTGGGGCTGAGACTGGGACTGAGACTGGGGATGAGACTGAGACTGAGACTGGGGCTGAGGCTGGGGCTGAGACTGAGACTGAGACTGGGGCTGAGACTGAGACTGGGGCTGAGACTGAGACTGAGACTGAGACAGACTGAGACTGGGGCTGAGACTGAGACTGAGACTGAGACAGACTGTGACTGGGGTTGAGACTGAGACTGGGTCTGTTACTGAGACTGAGACTGAGACTGAGACTGAGACATACTGAGACTGGGGCTGAGACAGACTGAGACTGAGACTGAGACTGGGGCTGAGACAGAGATTGAGACTGAGACTGAGACTGAGTCTGAGACTGACTGAGACTGAGACAGACTGAGACTGGGTCTGAGACTGAGACAGACTGAGACTGGGGCTGAGACTGAGACTGGGGCTGAGACTGAGACTGAGACTGAGATTGAGACTGAGACTGAGACTGAGACTGAGACAGACTGAGACTGGGGCTGAGACTGAGACTGAGACTGAGACAGACTGAGACTGGGGCTGAGACTGAGACTGAGACTGAGACAGACTGTGACTGGGGTTGAGACTGAGACTGGGTCTGTAACTGAGACTGAGACTGAGACTGAGACTGAGACTGAGACATACTGAGACTGGGGCTGAGACTGAGACTGAGACTGAGACTGGTGTTGAGACTGGGGCTGAGACTGAGACTGAGACTGAGACTGGGGCTGAGACTGAGACAGACTGAGACTGGGGCTGAGACATACTGAGACTGAGACAGACTGGGGCTGAGACTGAGACTGGGGCTGAGACTGGGACTGAGACTGAGACTGAGACTGAGACTGGGGCTGAGACTGGGGCTGAGACTGGGGCTGGGGCTGAGACTGGGGCTGAGACTGGGGCTGAGACTGGGGCTGAGACTGGGACTGGGACTGGGACTGGGACTGAGACTGAGACTGGGGCTGAGACTGGGGCTGAGACTGGGGCTGAGACTGAGACTGGGGCAAAGACTGGGGCTGAGACTGGGCTGAGACTGAGGCTGAGACTGGGGCTGAGACTGGGGCTGAGACTGAGACTGGGGCTGAGACTGAGACAGATGAGACTGGGGCCGAGATTGAGACTGGGGCTGAGACTGAGATTGAGACTGAGACTGAGACTGGGGCTGAGACTGAGATTGAGACTGAGACTGAGACTGAGACTGAGGCTGAGACTGAGACTGAGGCTGGGGATGAGACTGAGACTGAGTCTGAGACTGAGACTGGGGCTGAGACAGACTGAGGCTGAGCCTGAGACTGAGACTGGGGCTGAGACTGAAACTGAGACAGACTGATACTGGGGCTGAGACTGAGACTGAGACTGGGGCTGAGACTGAGACTGAGACTGAGACTGGGTCTGAGAATGGGGCTGAGACTGAGACTGAGACTGAGACTGAGACAGACTGAGACTGAGACTGGGGCTGAGACTGAGACTGGGGCTGAGACTGGGACTGAGACTGGGGCTAAGACTGGGACTGAGACTGGGACTGGGGCTGAGACTGGGGCTGAGACTGGGGCTGAGCCTGGGTCTGAGACTGAGACTGGGGCTGGGGCTGAGACTGAGACTGAGACTGAGACTGAGACTGGGGCTGAGACTGGGACTGAGACTGAGACTGGGGCTGAGACTGGGGCTGAGACTGAGACTGAGAATGGGGCTGAGACTGAGACTGACACTGGGGCTGAGACTGAGACTGAGACTGAGACTGGGGCTGAGACTGGGACTGAGACTGGGGCTGAGACTGGGACTGAGACTGGGGATGAGACTGAGACTGAGACTGGGGCTGAGGCTGGGGCTGAGACTGAGACTGAGACTGGGGCTGAGACTGAGACTGGGGCTGAGACTGAGACTGAGACTGAGACAGACTGAGACTGGGGCTGAGACTGAGACTGAGACTGAGACAGACTGTGACTGGGGTTGAGACTGAGACTGGGTCTGTTACTGAGACTGAGACTGAGACTGAGACTGAGACATACTGAGACTGGGGCTGAGACAGACTGAGACTGAGACTGAGACTGGGGCTGAGACAGAGATTGAGACTGAGACTGAGACTGAGTCTGAGACTGACTGAGACTGAGACAGACTGAGACTGGGTCTGAGACTGAGACAGACTGAGACTGGGGCTGAGACTGAGACTGGGGCTGAGACTGAGACTGAGACTGAGATTGAGACTGAGACTGAGACTGAGACTGAGACAGACTGAGACTGGGGCTGAGACTGAGACTGAGACTGAGACAGACTGAGACTGGGGCTGAGACTGAGACTGAGACTGAGACAGACTGTGACTGGGGTTGAGACTGAGACTGGGTCTGTAACTGAGACTGAGACTGAGACTGAGACTGAGACTGAGACATACTGAGACTGGGGCTGAGACTGAGACTGAGACTGAGACTGGTGTTGAGACTGGGGCTGAGACTGAGACTGAGACTGAGACTGGGGCTGAGACTGAGACAGACTGAGACTGGGGCTGAGACATACTGAGACTGAGACAGACTGGGGCTGAGACTGAGACTGGGGCTGAGACTGGGACTGAGACTGAGACTGAGACTGAGACTGGGGCTGAGACTGGGGCTGAGACTGGGGCTGGGGCTGAGACTGGGGCTGAGACTGGGGCTGAGACTGGGGCTGAGACTGGGACTGGGACTGGGACTGGGACTGAGACTGAGACTGGGGCTGAGACTGGGGCTGAGACTGGGGCTGAGACTGAGACTGGGGCAAAGACTGGGGCTGAGACTGGGCTGAGACTGAGGCTGAGACTGGGGCTGAGACTGGGGCTGAGACTGAGACTGGGGCTGAGACTGAGACAGATGAGACTGGGGCCGAGATTGAGACTGGGGCTGAGACTGAGATTGAGACTGAGACTGAGACTGGGGCTGAGACTGAGATTGAGACTGAGACTGAGACTGAGACTGAGGCTGAGACTGAGACTGAGGCTGGGGATGAGACTGAGACTGAGACTGGGGCTGAGACTGGGGCTGAGACTGAGACTGGGGCTGAGACTGAGACTGAGACTGAGACAGATGAGACTGGGCCGAGACTGAGACTGGGGCTGAGACTGAGATTGAGACTGAGACTGAGACTGGGGCTGAGACTGAGATTGAGACTGAGACTGAGACTGGGGCTGAGACAGACTGAGGCTTAGACTGAGACTGAGACTGGGGCTGAGACTGAGACTGAGACTGGGGCTGAGACTGAGATTGAGATTGAGATTGAGACTGAGACTGAGTCTGAGACTGAGTGAGACTGAGACAGACTGGGGCAGAGACTGAGACTGAGACCGACTGAGACTGGGGCTGAGACTGAGACTGAGAATGAGACTGAGAAGAGACTGAGACAGACTGAGACTGGGGCTGAGACTGAGACTGAGATTGAGATTGAGACTGAGACTGAGACAGACTGAGACTGAGTCTGAGACTGAGACTGAGACTGGGGCTGAGACTGAGACTGAGTCTGAGACTGAGACTGAGACTGGGGCTGAGACTGAGACTGGGATTGAGACTGAGACTGAGACAGGTGCTGAGTCTGAGACTGAGACTGAGACTGGGGCTGAGACTGAGACTGGGGCTGAGACTGAGACTGGATCTGAGACTGAGACTGAGACTGAGACTGAGACTGAGACTGAGAATGAGACTGGGGCTGAGACTGAGACTGAGACTGGGGCTGAGACAGACTGAGACTGAGACTGAGACTGAGACTGAGACTGGGGCTGAGGTTGAGACTGAAGCTGAGACTGAGACTTAGTCTGAGACTGAGACTGAGACTGGGGCTGAGACAGACTGAGACTGAGACTGAGACTGGGGCTGAGACTGAGACTGAGTCTGAGTCTGAGACTGAGACTGAGTCTGAGACTGAGACTGGGGCTGAGACAGACTGAGGCTGAGCCTGAGACTGAGACTGGGGCTGAGACTGAAACTGAGACAGACTGATACTGGGGCTGAGACTGAGACTGAGACTGGGGCTGAGACTGAGACTGAGACTGAGACTGGGTCTGAGAATGGGGCTGAGACTGAGACTGAGACTGAGACTGAGACAGACTGAGACTGAGACTGGGGCTGAGACTGAGACTGGGGCTGAGACTGGGACTGAGACTGGGGCTAAGACTGGGACTGAGACTGGGACTGGGGCTGAGACTGGGGCTGAGACTGGGGCTGAGCCTGGGTCTGAGACTGAGACTGGGGCTGGGGCTGAGACTGAGACTGAGACTGAGACTGAGACTGGGGCTGAGACTGGGACTGAGACTGAGACTGGGGCTGAGACTGGGGCTGAGACTGAGACTGAGAATGGGGCTGAGACTGAGACTGACACTGGGGCTGAGACTGAGACTGAGACTGAGACTGGGGCTGAGACTGGGACTGAGACTGGGGCTGAGACTGGGACTGAGACTGGGGATGAGACTGAGACTGAGACTGGGGCTGAGGCTGGGGCTGAGACTGAGACTGAGACTGGGGCTGAGACTGAGACTGGGGCTGAGACTGAGACTGAGACTGAGACAGACTGAGACTGGGGCTGAGACTGAGACTGAGACTGAGACAGACTGTGACTGGGGTTGAGACTGAGACTGGGTCTGTTACTGAGACTGAGACTGAGACTGAGACTGAGACATACTGAGACTGGGGCTGAGACAGACTGAGACTGAGACTGAGACTGGGGCTGAGACAGAGATTGAGACTGAGACTGAGACTGAGTCTGAGACTGACTGAGACTGAGACAGACTGAGACTGGGTCTGAGACTGAGACAGACTGAGACTGGGGCTGAGACTGAGACTGGGGCTGAGACTGAGACTGAGACTGAGATTGAGACTGAGACTGAGACTGAGACTGAGACAGACTGAGACTGGGGCTGAGACTGAGACTGAGACTGAGACAGACTGAGACTGGGGCTGAGACTGAGACTGAGACTGAGACAGACTGTGACTGGGGTTGAGACTGAGACTGGGTCTGTAACTGAGACTGAGACTGAGACTGAGACTGAGACATACTGAGACTGGGGCTGAGACTGAGACTGAGACTGAGACTGGTGTTGAGACTGGGGCTGAGACTGAGACTGAGACTGAGACTGGGGCTGAGACTGAGACAGACTGAGACTGGGGCTGAGACATACTGAGACTGAGACAGACTGGGGCTGAGACTGAGACTGGGGCTGAGACTGGGACTGAGACTGAGACTGGGGCTGAGACTGGGACTGAGACTGAGACTGGGGCTGAGACTGGGGCTGAGACTGGGGCTGGGGCTGAGACTGGGGCTGAGACTGGGGCTGAGACTGGGACTGGGACTGGGACTGGGACTGAGACTGAGACTGGGGCTGAGACTGGGGCTGAGACTGGGGCTGAGACTGAGACTGGGGCAAAGACTGGGGCTGAGACTGGGCTGAGACTGAGGCTGAGACTGGGGCTGAGACTGGGGCTGAGACTGAGACTGGGGCTGAGACTGAGACAGATGAGACTGGGGCCAAGATTGAGACTGGGGCTGAGACTGAGATTGAGACTGAGACTGAGACTGGGGCTGAGACTGAGATTGAGACTGAGACTGAGACTGAGACTGAGGCTGAGACTGAGACTGAGGCTGGGGATGAGACTGAGACTGAGACTGGGGCTGAGACTGGGGCTGAGACTGAGACTGGGGCTGAGACTGAGACTGAGACTGAGACAGATGAGACTGGGCCGAGACTGAGACTGGGGCTGAGACTGAGATTGAGACTGAGACTGAGACTGGGGCTGAGACTGAGATTGAGACTGAGACTGAGACTGGGGCTGAGACAGACTGAGGCTTAGACTGAGACTGAGACTGGGGCTGAGACTGAGACTGAGACTGGGGCTGAGACTGAGATTGAGATTGAGATTGAGACTGAGACTGAGTCTGAGACTGAGTGAGACTGAGACAGACTGGGGCAGAGACTGAGACTGAGACCGACTGAGACTGGGGCTGAGACTGAGACTGAGAATGAGACTGAGAAGAGACTGAGACAGACTGAGACTGGGGCT
The DNA here is from genome assembly GCF_013265735.2 of Oncorhynchus mykiss. Classification (NCBI taxonomy): domain Eukaryota; kingdom Metazoa; phylum Chordata; class Actinopteri; order Salmoniformes; family Salmonidae; genus Oncorhynchus; species Oncorhynchus mykiss. Next base: position 34,023,651 of record NC_048591.1, read on the forward strand.
GAGACTGAGACTGAGATTGAGATTGAGACTGAGACTGAGACAGACTGAGACTGGGGTTGAGACTGAGACTGGGGCTGAGACTGGGGCTGAGACTGGGGCTGAGACTGGGGTTGAGACTGAGACAGACTGAGACTGGGGATGAGACTGAGACTGAGACTTGGGCTGAGACTTGGGCTGAGACTGAGACTGAGACTGAGACTGGGGCTTAGACTGAGACTGAGACAGACTGAGACTGGGGCTGAGACTGAGACTGGGTTGAGACTGGGGCTGAGACTGAGACTGAGACTGGGGCTGAGACTGGGGCTGAGACTGGGGCTGAGACTGAGACTGAGATTGTGACTGAGGCTGAGACTGGGGCTGAGACTGATACTGAGATTGAGACTTGGACTGGGGTTGAGACAGAGACTGAGACTGAGACTGAGTTGTGACATAGTGAATTTGTTCCTGCTTCACCAGCACTGACGGATTGTTTGCTGAATCTTTGTCATTATGACAACAAATATTATCCAACCGTTTCCAATATTACGTACGTGGAGGGAAGGAAGGCCTTGGGAAAACACACTGATCTGAGACAGGACAGAGATCTGTCTCTAACCTTCTCACACTCCTCATCCTCTCTGCTTCAATCATTCACATTGATCAGAGAGAGAGAGAGAAAGTGAGAGAGTAGTGATTTAGGGAGTTGGAGGACTGGTAAATGTAACTAGTTCTTAACTTACTTTGTCTCACTAACGCATTGTAGGTTTGGTTTGTTAGTGGAGAGTGAGGGGAGGTGTTTGGAATGCTGTTCCTCAAGCTGTTAGCTTGAAAGACCCCTTATAGGTGTGAGGTGCTGTTTTAAAGCCCCAGACAGAGAATTCAGAACAGAGAGGGAGAGAGAGAAAGAAAGGAAGAAAATTAGTGAGTGGGGTGTAGAGAGAGATTAAAGATATTAACATGAATAATTGCTGTCATTTAGGTGGAGCGGAGAGCAGGAATGTGATAATGAAATAATTTAACGAACTATAAAACAGCCTTTTATTGGTTTTCATTACGTGAGCCATCGTTCCTCAAACTCCATCAGACTAGCTGGCTTTCACATTACAAATCAGATGGAGGTCTGTCTAAAAGCCTCTCTATGCTCAGAAGAACATCACCCAAAGCAGTCTGTAAGTACACATAGACATACCAAATGACAGGGGACACAGTGCAACCTAACATTCAGATGAGACATTTGCCAATAAAGTCATAGCAAACTAAGTTGCTCTGATGGACTTGTTAAGGTGAAAAGTAAGTTTTCCCTCCAAGCAGTTATCAACGCCTCATTCTGCCTCATTTGCTGACTCTATTTTGTCACATCCTGGTGTTCAAAAAGGAAAAATATAAAATGCACTATCTGAGCAACATTTCTTAAGTTATTTTAAGTTCTTAAGTGTTATTCAAAGCGCAGGTGCCTAACTCATTGAGGGATTTGGCGTTCTGTTTGATGTTGGCACTCTCCGAGAGGAGCAGCATGTCAACTGGTTTGACACAAAAAGCACAGCTGAGTCAGACACCCTCTCAAACACATACAGTACACACAGGCACGAACGCACGCACGCACGCACGCACGCACGCACGCACGCACACACACACGCACACACGCACACACGCACACACGCACACACGCACACACACACACACACACACACACACACACACACACACACACACACACACACACACACACACACACACACACACACACACACAGACAGACAGGACAGAATGAAACAATATTCTTTTTAGAGGAGACTTCAGAGTTGTTGTCTTTCTCTTGGATCAAAATAATGTATGTCCAAAAATCCATACTCAAGATGTCAGCCAATGAAACCATGATACAGAAACTTTCCAGCCGACTTTGAAAGATACTAGTATTGTGTAAAACACCTTGTCAATCAACGGAGCGAAAGACAAGGGTTCACATTTTTCAAAAATATTTTATTTGTTGATAGTGATCCAGGTACAAGGAAAGAAAATAACTTGGATTGATTCTTACAGGACATGGGAATGAGACTTGTAAAAGTTGAATTTCTTGCTCCACTATTTTCCTCTTATTGGACAAGGACATGCAAGGGAATACAGAAGGTTGTACAGAATGTAGAAATGGCATTGGAGAGATGGCCTCACCTTGCCCGACACTGTACAGAAAGACTTCACCCAACAACTTGCTCTTTTTCTCTTTTTTTAATCCTCTTTTTTTGTTGCAAAAAGACGAACACACAGATCCAACAATACTGAGAAAAGGAACCAAAGAGACGGAAAGCCAAAGTACTTTCCAACCTTCCAAAAAAGACACCTGTATCTATTGTCTTGTCAAGCAAATGAGGAGCATATCGCTGTTTGTGTTTGGAAAAAGTTTGAGAGTCTTTCGTTTTGAGATGAGACGGAGCAGAGTTGTTAACGTGCAGGACCCAGTGACTCCATTGTCTCTGACAACTAATGACTCAGCTTTGCAACTTGCTGTGGACCTGGAGAGTCAATCAAGTCCTTATGGCCCAGCTCAGGGATGGGCAATTTCAGTCCTCAGTGGGCCTTATTGATGCCACATTTTTGCCCCAGCTAACTCACCTGACTCCAATAATCAACTAATCATGATCTTCAGTTAAGAATGCAATTAGTTTAATCAGCTGTGTTTGCTAGGGATGGGGACAATGTGTGACAGCACTCTGGCCCCTGAGGACTGGAGTTGCCCATCCCTGGCCTTCTCCGACAGCAAAGCTTACAAAAAACAAACATTTTATATTCCACAAATCTTGATAACATATTTCACAATATACCTTTTTATTATCATTTTAATAAATACAAAACAACAACACTGTGATTTAAAAGAAAACCATGATTATTAAAAAGACACAAAAACACATTAGAAGTATCCATATTAATTTGGTATGTTCTGTTACTGACATCTTGTCTTAAGGTGGATGGACCAGCACGCTAAACGTGGAATTAAAACCACTGGCGAAAAGAAATGAAACAGGACAGCATCGGACATAAAAGAGGGATATCTTTCAGCAATGAAACTGGAATGAAATAACCGAGTGGAGATGCATATGAATATATACACACATACATGAACACCGCCAGAATGTACAGTAAAATAACCTGAGACACTCCTTGCACCTCATTTCCAGAACACTGGCCACTAGGTTGATGATATGAAATGACAATGACATGAACACAACAGTACAACAGCATATCTGGCAAAGCTTCCGTTTGCTTTCCAACTCTCCTTTTATCAACATTAAGCAGTACAAAAGAAGACTAAATAAACATTTTACCGGTAAAATCCTGAACGTTGATATCGAACACATCGTTAAGCAACCTTTTTGAGTCCATAAAATGCATACAAAGAAACAGGCTTTAAAAAAATGATAAGAACATTGTTTGAGAAGATACAAATTGAACATCTGAGGCTGAATAGTTCCATGTGGCAGAAGGAAAACGTGTTGTGAAAGGCAGATAGAAAGTAGTGCTATGTGCTGTAAAGACAGAGGCAGTGTGATCTCCTACTGCAGGTGGCTCTTCTCCATTCTGACTGTACCTGCCTTCTGCTTCACTATCTAATGCATTCTGGGAATTGGAGTCCCAATAGGGAGTCTAGTTAATGTTCTACTGTGTGCTAATTATAACATAGTACCATACTTCAAGGCAGGGACTGCAGTGCTCCGACTGAAACAGATACACAACAGTTGAGGCAGAAGCAGGCCATTGTGATGTTTTCATGGGATGGATGTGGAGTACATTTTACATTTACATTTGAATAATTTAGCAGAAGTTCTTATCCAGAGCGCCATATGGAAGCAATTAGGGTTAAGTGCCTCGCTCAAGGGCACACTGACAGATTTTTCACCTAGTTGGCTTGGGGATTCGATCCAGCAAACTTTCAGTTACTGGACAACGCTCTTAACCGAGTACATTGGCGCCAGGGTAGCCTAGTGGTTAGAGTGGTGGACTTGTAACTGAAATCCCCGAGCTGACAAGGTACAAATCTGTTGTTCTACCCCTGAACAGGCAGTTAACCCACTGTTCATAGGCCGTCATTGAAAATAAGAATTTGTTCTTAACTGACTTGCCTAGTTAAATAAAGGTAAAAAATAAATTAAGTGCTCTAAATTAAGCAAAAATAAAGTTAAAATGGATGACAAAAGAAATGTTTGACTCTCATAACAAAGGAGACAAAAGAAGGACCTATCCTAAAGCCTCTTTCCTGGCAATAGAGTGGCTTTAGCATCAATATTACTGTTTGTTCTTACTACAACTGGGTTTGACCCAATCCAGAGTTTAACAGTGGGGTGATTAAAAGGAAGCAAGTCATATGTCAGTTTTAGATTTAAGCAATAAGGCACCTCGGGGGTTTGTGGTATATGACCAATGTACCATGCCTAAGTGCTGTTCGCGGAGTGCCTCGATTCAGCCCATAGCAGTGGTATATTGGCCATATACCACAAACCCCCGAGGTGCCTTATTGCTATTATAAACTGGTTACCAATGTAATTAAAGCAGTAAAAATAAATGTTATGTCATACCTGTGGTATGCGGTCTGATATACCATGGTTTTCAGCCAATCAGCATTAAGGGCTCGAAAACACCCAGTTTATAAAATGGATTACACCTATTGAACTATGGCTTTGAGGCTCCTCATAGTGTATTCTAAGTGCTACTCTATGGTTTCAGTGACTAGATTCTAGATGTTCACTTTGTCCATATTGCTCGACGCATTATACAAATGATCTTCAGATGAAAACAAAAACTCTAGAATTCAATGAAGAGGATGAGATGAAGATCAAATAAATTGTATTTAAATGCTGGTATGAAGATGAGGGCCAAGCTAGATGTCCATTGTAATGTGGCTGTGTTATGTTCTGAAAACAAGACAATGCCTGGACTACCTCACAACTGCCAGCTCTAACAAGTCTATAGCAGTCCATTTGTAGGACTATAAGATTACAATAGAATCAGATGACGTTAACCCAATAATCAACTAATAAAAACAAATAAAACATGCAACCTTTATAGAACAAGGCAAGTCGGTTAAGATCAAATTCTTATTCACAATGACGGCCTAGGAACAGAGGGTTAACTGTTACCTTATCAGCTCGGGGATTCGATCTAGCAACCTTTCAGTTACTGGCCCAATGCGCTAACCATTAACACCTCCTCTCTCTGTCTCTACTCTGCCCCTTCTCTGCCCCCAACCTCAAAGACACAACAACAAAAAACATCTGCTTTCTGATTAGCCCTAACTTGGGAATGGGTATCCATTTAGTTGCTGTCCATAAGCAACCTCTTAATCTTTAATATCTCTCTGTACATTAGTATATATTTTCTCATCTTTCCAGAGAAACTCCTCTTCGCATGTTCTTCCGGTACTTCCTGTCAGTAGGAGCTATGCTTTTGTGCTTATCACCAAAAATCGCAGTGCAAAAAAACAATAATTAATAATAATAATGATAATAATTAATCAATGATAGGTATTAACAAATGATGGATCGTAAAAACAATTATTTTATGGCACACCAGCCTATCAATTCACGTATAATACAAATGACTAGATATAACCAACAGTATGGAATGAAGAAGCTCAAACTGAAGTAGGCTTGCATAGCAATGCAACAACAAGGTAAATCATCTATTTACAGGAAACAAGATTCACTTTTTTTCCCCAAGGACAGTTACTTTGAAAATTTGTTTTCTCATAAAGGTGTTTTAATTGTTTTGTTAACTTGCTCTTTTCTGACTGAAAAAAAATGAAGGTGGAAGGTGGGAAATCATTTTCTTGAGGACAACAACATAGTGGGATGTACAGTATGTATGTCTGTGTTTATACATCACATTTACAGTTCTGTTATGGTGGTCATCATCGTCATCTTCCTGCTCCTCTCCTCTGATAATACACAAAGAAGGACAAAGTTCATTACACCAACAGACGAGGCATAATTCTGATGAGGACGACGAGGCTTTACTCCAGTTTAGTTCAGATCCTACTGCAGACAGGTCACTCTGTGAGAGAGACAGAGAGAACAGCAATGTCAAGACATAGCTAAATCTTTGCCAAAATGATATACATTTAGGGTGCGTTCATACATTTACTCTTGCTATCTACTCCGATTTCAGAGCACTCTAGTCTGAGTGTGCCAGTGCGCAGGGAGGAGGTCAGAGACCTGGTTGTGTGGTGCCAGGGCAACAACCTCTACCTCAATGTGATCAAGACAAAGGAGATTATTGTGGACAACAGAAAAAGGAGGGCTGAGCACGCCCCCATTCTCAGCGACGGGGCTGTAGTGGAGCAGGTTGAGAGCCTGTCGGTGTCCACATCACCAACAAACTATCATGGTCCAAACACACTAAGACCGTTGTGAAGAGGGCACGACAAAACCTATTCCCCCTCAGGAGACTGAAAAGATTTGGCATGGGTCCTCAGATCCTCAAAAGGTTCTACAGCTGCAACATCGAGTGCATCCTGACGGGTTGCATCACTGCCTGGTATGGCAACTGTTTGGACTCCGACTTCAAGGCACTACAGAGGGTGGTGCGTACGGCCCAGTGCATCACTGGGGCCAAGCTTCCTGCCATCCAGGATCTCAATATCAGGTGGTGTCAGAGGAAGGCCCAAAAAATTGTCAGACTCCAGCCACCATGGTCATAGACTGTTCTCTCTGTTACCGCACGGCAAGCGGTATTGGAGCGCCAAGTCGAGTTCCAAAAGGCTTCTGAACAGCTTCTACACCCAAGCCATAAGGCTCATGAACAGCTAATCAGACCCTTATTTTATGCTGCTGCTACTCACTGTTTATAATCTATGCATAGTCACTTTAACTCTCCCGACATGTACATATTACCTCAATTACCTCAATTAACCGGTGCCCTGGATATTGACTCTGTACTGGTACACCCTGTATATAACCTCACTTGTTGTTTTACTGCTACTGTTAAATTACTTGCTACTTTGATTTAACACTTATTTCAATTTTTTTTCTTAACTTTTTAAAGCATTGTTGGGCTTGTAAGTAAGTTGTATTCTGCGCATGTGACAAATAACATTTGATTTGATTTGAATAACTGCCAAACGCTCAACACCTGTTGATTATGACCGGTATCAGTAAACGTTGGCAACATTTTTTAAATTAAATTGATGCCAGCTGCAGTTACAGTCACCAACGCTCTGGATAACATGAAAACAGCCTAACCAGACCTGCTTAGGGGAAGTAAAATGATCAGAGTGAGGTGTTCTCTCATTTGTGTCTGGAAGTAGCTAGCAAAATAGCCAACGTTAGCCAGTTAGCTTGGGTGCTTGACTGCCGTTGTGAGGTCAGAAAGCTCGGATCAACTCTACTCCTCAGCCAGAACATTCAGTGTGCGCTCTGAACACTCAGAGAGCGAAACGCTCTGAATTTACAAACAAACAATCTGACAGCGCTCTGAATTTACCAATGACGAGAGGGCACTTTGAGCGTACTCTGGCACTCCCGATTGAATTTACGAACGCATTATCAATATGGTCCATATAATCAATATAGTTGCTTATGACATCAAAATGCCTTCTTGTGATAAGACAGTAGACAAAATGGTGTGATACTTACATAACTCGCCTGAGTACTGTCCCTGTCCGTTGGTCCCCAGGAAGTCATTGTGGTCTGTGGTAGTCCGTTGGTGTGGCCCTCGAGGTCCCTCTCCCTTGCGTGGCCCCGTGGAGCCCTTAGAGGAGGCTGTCCCAGAGGAGCTGTGGCCCCCAGGGGAGGGGAACGAGGGTTTACTGTAGGGGGGCAGGCACCCCTCTTCTGGACAAACACACAGAGGGAAACATTCAGATTGTTACTACTAACCCTGACTGCAGTTGAGAGTGTTTTATTTATTTTAAATTATATGAACCTTTATTTTACCAGGCAGGTCAACTAAGAACAAATTGTTATTTAAAATGACGGCCAGGCAAGAGGAAAAAGGGCTCCTGTGGAGCAGAGTGCGAGGAAAATGCATTCTCATTTACAGAAATGACATGGGGACAACAAAAGTGTTTAACAACATGGTGGTTTGTCGATTCATTTTGGGGGGCTAGGTAAGTTTGGGCAGCCGTAGGTGGATTGGCTGGGTGGTGGTGGTTGCAGAAGGTGCTATAGTGAGACAGAAAGCCTGTTGGCAGACCTCCCTCCTAATGACATCTGCAGTGTGTTGGTGCCAGTGGGCAGTGTGGGCTCACACATGGGTCTCCCAGCTAACGCCCTTATGAAGAGGGGAAAGGCAACTACAGAGTTGTTAGTGTCTGCTGTGGCACCCCTTGCTGCAGATCAGTATATTGTAGTGTTGACCTGCTGTGACACCCCCTGCTGCAGATCGGTATATTGTAGTGTTGACCTGCTGTGGCACCCCCTGCTGCAGATCAGTATATTGTAGTGTTGACCTGCTGTGGCATCCCCTGCTGCAGGTCAGTATATTGTAGTGTTGACCTGCTGTGGCACCCCCTGCAGCAGATCAGTATATTGTAGTGTTGACCTGCTGTGGCACCCCCTGCTGCAGATCAGTATATTGTAGTGTTGACCTGCTGTGGCACCCCTTGCTGCAGATCAGTATATTGTAGTGTTGACCTGCTGTGACACCCCCTGCTGCAGATCGGTATATTGTAGTGTTGACCTGCTGTGTCACCCTGCTGCAGATCGGTATATTGTAGTGTTGACCTGCTGTGTCACCCTGCTGCAGATCGGTATATTGTAGTGTTGCCCTGCTGTGGCACCCCCTGCTGCAGATCAGTATATTGTAGTGTTGACCTGCTGTGTCACCCCCTGCTGCAGATCGGTATATTGTAGTGTTGCCCTGCTGTGGCACCCCCTGCTGCAGATCAGTATATTGTAGTGTTGACCTGCTGTGGCACCCCCTGCTGCAGGTCAGTATATTGTAGTGTTGACCTGCGGTGGCACCCCCTGCAGCAGATCAGTATATTGTAGTGTTGCCCTGCTGTGGCACCCCCTGCTGCAGATCAGTATATTGTAGTGTTGACCTGCTGTGGCATCCCTGCTGCAGATCAGTATATTGTAGTGTTGACCTGCTGTGGCACCCCGTGCTGCAGATCAGTATATTGTAGTGTTGACCTGCTGTGGCATCCCTGCTGCAGATCAGTATATTGTAGTGTTGACCTGCTGTGGCACCCCCTGCTGCAGATCAGTATATTGTAATGTTGACCTGCTGTGGCACCCCCTGATGCAGGTCAGTATATTGTAGTGTTGACCTGCTGTGGCATCCCTGCTGCAGATCAGTATATTGTAGTGTTGACCTGCTGTGGCACCCCCTGCTGCAGGTCAGTATATTGTAGTGTTGACCTGCTGTGGCACCCCCTGCTGCAGGTCAGTATATTGTAGTGTTGCCCTGCTGTGGCATCCCCTGCTGCAGGTCAGTATATTGTAGTCTTCCCCTGCGATGGCACCCCCTGCTGCAGATCAGTATATTGTAGTGTTGACCTGCGGTGGCACCCCCTGCTGCAGGTCAGTATATTGTAGTCTTCCCCTGCGGTGGCACCCCCTGCTGCAGATCAGTATATTGTAGTCTTCCCCTGCGGTGGCACCCCCTGCTGCAGATCAGTATATTGTAGTCTTCCCCTGCGGTGGCACCCCCTGCTGCAGATCAGTATATTGTAGTGTTGACCTGCGGTGGCACCCCCTGCTGCAGATCAGTATATTGTAGTCTTCCCCTGCGGTGGCACCCCCTGCTGCAGATCAGTATATTGTAGTGTTGACCTGCGGTGGCACCCCCTGCTGCAGGTCAGTATATTGTAGTCTTCCCCTGCGGTGGCACCCCCTACTGCAGATCAGTATATTGTAGTGTTGACCTGCTGTGGCATCCCCTGCTGCAGGTCAGTATATTGTAGTGTTGACCTGCTGTGGCACCCCCTGCTGCAGATCAGTATATTGTAATGTTGACCTGCTGTGGCATCCCTGCTGCAGGTCAGTATATTGTAGTGTTGACCTGCTGTGGCATCCCCTGCTGCAGGTCAGATTAGTGTAGTGTTGACCTGCGGTGGCACCCCGTGCTGCAGGTCAGTATATTGTAGTGTTGACCTGCTGTGTCACCCCGTGCTGCAGATCAGTATATTGTAGTGTTGACCTGCTGTGGCACCCCCTGCTGCAGGTCAGTATATTGTAGTGTTGACCTGCTGTGGCACCCCCTGCTGCAGGTCAGTATATTGTAGTGTTGCCCTGCTGTGGCATCCCCTGCTGCAGGTCAGTATATTGTAGTCTTCCCCTGCGGTGGCACCCCCTGCTGCAGATCAGTATATTGTAGTGTTGACCTGCTGTGGCATCCCCTGCTGCAGGTCAGTATAGTGTAGTGTTGACCTGCTGTGGCATCCCCTGCTGCAGGTCAGTATATTGTAGTGTTGACCTGCTGTGACACCCCCTGCTGCAGATGGGGTAGCCTAGTGGTTAGAGCGTTGGACTAGTAACTGGAAGGTTGCAAGTTCAAACCCTGAGCTGACAAGGTACAAATCTGTCGTTCTGCCCCTGAACAGGCAGTTAACCCACTGTTCCTAGGCCGTCATTGAAAAAAATAACTTGTTCTTAACTGACTTGCCTAGTTAAATAAAGGTATATTGTGTTAACCTGCTGTGGCACCCCCTGCTGCAGATCAGTATATTGTAGTGTTGACCTGCTGTGGCACCCTGCTGCAGATCAGTATATTGTAGTGTTGACCTGCTGTGGCACCCCCTGCTGCAGATCAGTATATTGTAATGTTGACCTGCTGTGGCACCCCCTGCTGCAGATCAGTATATTGTAGTGTTGACCTGCTGTGGCACCCCCTGCTGCAGATCAGTATATTGTAGTGTTGACCTGCTGTGGCACCCCCTGCTGCAGATCGGTATATTGTAGTGTTGACCTGCTGTGGCACCCCCTGCTGCAGATCAGTATATTGTAGTGTTGACCTGCTGTGGCACCCCCTGCTGCAGATCAGTATATTGTAGTGTTGACCTGCTGTGGCACCCCCTGATGCAGATCAGTATATTGTAGTGTTGACCTGCTGTGGCACCCCCTGCTGCAGATCAGTATATTGTAGTGTTGCCCTGCTGTGGCACCCCCTGCAGCAGATCAGTATATTGTAGTGTTGACCTGCTGTGGCACCCCCTGCTGCAGGTCAGTATATTGTAGTGTTGACCTGCTGTGACACCCCCTGCTGCAGATGGGGTAGCCTAGTGGTTAGAGCGTTGGACTAGTAACCGGAAGGTTGCAAGTTCAAACCCTGAGCTGACAAGGTACAAATCTGTCGTTCTGCCCCTGAACAGGCAGTTAACCCACTGTTCCTAGGCCGTCATTGAAAAAAAGAACTTGTTCTTAACTGACTTGCCTAGTTAAATAAAGGTATATTGTGTTAACCTGCTGTGGCACCCCCTGCTGCAGATCAGTATATTGTAGTGTTGACCTGCTGTGTCACCCTGCTGCAGGTCAGTATATTGTAGTGTTGACCTGCGGTGGCACTCCCTTCTGCAGGTCAGTATATTGTAGTGTTGACCTGCTGTGTCACCTCCTGCTGCAGATCAGTATATTGTAGTGTTGACCTGCGGTGGCACCCCGTGCTGCAGATCTGTATTTTAATATTTTAGCACTGACATGCTTTGGCACCTTCTGTGTATCAGTCAACTTGGAGAGCCTTCTGAACTCTGATGTGTATCAGTTAACTTAGAGAGCCTTCTGAACTCTGTGTATCAGTCAACTTAGAGAGCCTTCTGAACTCTGCTGTGTATCAGTCAACTTGTAGAGCCTTCTGATCTCTGCTGTGTATCAGTCAACTTGGAGAGCCTTCTGAACTCTGCTGTGTATCAGTCAACTTAGAGAGCCTTCTGATCTCTGCTGTGTATCAGTCAACTTGGAGAGCCTTCTGAACTCTGCTGTGTATCAGTCAACTTAGAGAGCCTTCTGATCTCTGCTGTGTATCAGTCAACTTGGAGAGCCATCTGAACTCTGATGTGTATCAGTCAACTTAGAGAGCCTTCTGAACTCTGCTGTGTATCAGTCAACTTGGAGTGCACTTCTTATTGTTTTCTGAAGAAGAATCTGATGAATGTGATACCTCTCTGGATCTCCGGGTCTGTCTGTCTGTCTTTCTGTCTGCCTCTCTGTCTGGCTTTCTGTCTGCCTCTCTGTCTGCCTCTGTCTGTTGCTCTGTCTGTCCTGGCACAGACAGGACAGGAACACAGCATGGTGAGGTCTAATGACTCCACACACAGACAGATGGGTGGAGTGGTGGAGTGGCCGCTGTTTGTCTGAGAGGAGAAAGCTGGGGTGATTAGACTGCATCTGTCTGGCTAGAGCCTTCTGCCTGGACTGGGCTGGAGCCGGACACCATTGGCGATGCCTACAGGCTGTGTGTGTGTGTGTGTGTGTGTGTGTGTGTGTGTGTGTGTGTGTGTGTGTGTGTGTGTGTGTGTGTGTGTGTGTGTGTGTGTGTGTGTGTGTGTGTGTAGGGGGGAGCATTCTGGAAGACAAGTACAAGTGGCAGACAGTGCAATCTGTTCATGGGAGCTCAGTCTCCTCTCAGCAGGAGATTGAACACCAGGGTTTAGTAAAGGCTCTGGTCTGCCAAGGCACCGCAGCCATCAGGACCCTGCTGTCACACAGTTACTCTCTCTGTACAGCAATGGCTGCTGACCTAACCACATTTCTACTGGCTCCATACTGTGGTGCGGAATATGAGTTATTGTTCTAAAGTAATGTTCGCTCACATCCAACACACTGCCACAGTGCAGGATACAAGAAATTGGCATCTGCAAATTAGAACGAACACCTGTGCAATGAATGGAATGTTTGGATCAGGTCGAGTCTTTCAGACAGCGTGCTGGCATTTTCACTTGCTTTTACCCTCCAGTCCAGTACCTGTTTTGTGTCCCCTGCGTGGGTCGTCTCCTCGGTCCATGGATGCTAGTCTGTCCTGGGCCTGGCGGTGCCGCTCCAGAGAGGTGCGTGTCTGTCTGTCCATGCAGCTCTTCATCTCCTCCAGCCCAGACAGGGGCATGGCACCACACATGGGCTGGCGCTCCAGGGACGAGGCCTTCTTCTCGGTTGGGGGGCACACACCGCCTACACTACGGGCTCCCTGGATAGGCCCTGGTCCCTGGATGGGAGGGGGGTCAGGGGGAGGAGGTAGGTCTGGGAGGGAGGGGTGATGTGGTTAACTACATGGTAACAGTCTGGTGATATATCAGTAATCAGTCAATCAGTATTAATCAGTAATTGTATTATTGTCCAAGTCCTTATAGATCAGGGCTCTCCAACTCTGTCACTGGAGAGCTATCAACCCTGTAGGCTCCAATCCTGTCACTGGAGAGCTATCCTCCTGTAGGCTCCAACCCTGTTACTGGAGAGCTATCCTCCTGTAGGCTCCAAACCTGTTACTGGAGATCTATCCTCCTGTAGGCTCCAATCCTGTCACTGGAGAGCTATCCTCCTGTAGGCTCCAACCCTGTTACTGGAGAGCTATCCTCCTGTAGGCTCCAAACCTGTTACTGGAGATCTATCCTCCTGTAGGCTCCAATCCTGTCACTGGAGAGCTATCCTCCTGTAGGCTCCAAAACTGTTACTGGAGAGCTATCCTCCTGTAGGCTTCAACCCTGTTACTGGAGAGCTATCCTCCTATAGGCTCCAATCCTGTTATTGGAGAGCTATCCTCCTGTAGGCTTCAATCCTGTTACTGGAGAGCTATCCTCCTGTAGGCTCCAACCCTGTTACTGGAGAGCTATCCTCCTGTAGGCTTCAACCCTGTTACTGGATAGCTATCCTCCTGTAGGCTCCAATCCTGTTATTGGAGAGCTATCCTCCTGTAGGCTTCAATCCTGTTACTGGAGAGCTATCCTGTAGGCTCTAACCCTGTCACTGGAGAGCTATCCTCCTGTAGGCTCCAACCCTGTAACTGGAGAGCTATCCTCATGTAGGCTCCAACCCCAGTTGTAACTATCCTGATTCAGAATTTTAACCAGCTAATTATTCAAATCAGGTGCGCTATATTGAGGTTGGAGTGAAAACCTACAGGACAGTATCTCTCCAGGAACAGGGTTGGAGTGAAAACCTACTGGACAGTATCTCTCCAGGAACAGGGTTGGAGTGAAAACCTACAGGACAGTATCTCTCCCGGAACAGGGTTGGAGTGAAAACCTACAGGACAGCATCTCTCCAGGAACAGGGTTGGAGTGAAAACCTACAGGACAGTATTTCTCCAGGAACAGGGTTGGAGTGAAAACCTACAGGACAGTATCTCTCCAGGAACAGGGTTGGAGTGAAAACCTACAGGACAGTATCTCTCCAGGAACACGGATGGAGAACCCTGGTATAGATGATGAGTAATTTGTGTCAGAGGTAAGTCTCCGCTTATACAAAGTTCTGGGAAAGTTCTGGTTAAAGCACCAAGCCGTCCAGGATCCCTCTCTTACCGTCTGCACTGGCGTCTCTCTTGTGGGGCGCGGTGCCCTGTCCCCGGGGCTTGCGGGTGGGCCGGGCAGCCCTCTGGTGGCCCAGGCTGTGTGTGCCCACCATGCTGCCATCTGTAGAGAAGGGACTGCTGGGCCGGGCCCGGTGGGACAGCCCTTTACCTGGAGGAGGAGGAGGGAGAGAAGTGGAGAGAAAGGCCACTGGGTTAGTGGAGGTACTGAGGGGAACATGGAGAGAGGCGGGTTAAAGAGCATGCCTGGCAGGAAGCTCGCAGGATCCCATGGAAGGTTCAGTTAGTTCATCAGTCACCAGAAATCCTCAAAATCACTCCATTATTTTGACAATGAGAACGTACAGGCAGTGTTAGAAGCCTGCAAAGAAATCACCAGTGAGTTCACCCAGAAATCTTTCCTCTATCCCAATTTGGTAGGAGTCAGAGTGCAAAGCTGGAGGAAAGTTAGAGTTGAATCAAGGTTTGGATCCTTTGTTCAGCCACATATTGTAGAGCCATGCACATTTTCCACCAAACAGCAGTAGAGAGGAGAAAACACCAGCTAGCAGATGGCAGGAAGTAGATCAATCACTGCATCTCTTTCTGAGTCATACAGAGGTTCCAGAGAGAACAGGCTGGAGGGGCTCCACTCCTCATATACCAACCTCTCTTGGCCAGGCTGGTGCCCTCCAGGTGGTAGCCTGCCTTGTCAGCGGCTGCCACCAGGGCCTGGGCGAAGCTACACTGGGTGTAGAGGGACCCGTCAGAGGAGCTGCCCACACTGGACCTGTGGCTGGAGTAGTGACGGTCATCTTCCTCTGAGGCTGACCCCCAGCCGTTAACCATGGACCCTGAGGGACACCACCAGCTAGACCATCAGAGCACTGCACAGGGTGTGTGTGTGTGTGTGTGTGTGTGTGTGTGTGTGTGTGTGTGTGTGTGTGTGTGTGTGTGTGTGTGTGTGTGTGTGTGTGTGTGTGTGTCTGTGTGTGTGTGTGTGTGTTCACAAATCAAGTAAGAGTCTCTAATATCCAACCGCATCATTTTTATAGCCTCCAGACCCCAAGCGAGGAAATTCCACAGACACAAAAGGCCTCGCCATTTTGAACATCTGCGCTGTGGCTGTAGGTTTCAATGGACTCATGTGTTGTGGAATCGTGTAATGAGGGTTAATATCAGGTTGTTAGGGCTCCATCTCAGGTTTCTCTGTGCTGCAGGGCCTCAGTGTTGTGGCAGGTCAGTAATGGTTTACTACACTCATTCTGTTCTGCCCATCATTAAACACACGCTCACACACACGCTCACACACATGCTCACACACACGCTCATACACACACACTCACACACATGCCACACATACAGAGGCCTCTTGAGTTTGGCCTGCTTTTGATAAAGAAAAACAACACTCCTGTCCAGAGCTGAGGTGACACTCCTGTCCAGAGCTGAGCTCCAGTATTACCTGAGGTGACATTCCTGTCCAGAGCTGAGCTCCAGTATTACCTGAGGTGACACTCCTGTCCAGAGCTGAGCTCCAGTATTACCTGAGGTGACACTCCTGTCCAGAGCTGAGCTCCAGTATTACCTGAGGTGACACTCCTGTCCAGAGCTGAGCTCCAGTATTACCTGAGGTGACACTCCTGTCCAGAGCTGAGCTCCAGTATTACCTGAGGTGACACTCCTGTCCAGAGCTGAGCTCCAGTATTACCTGAGGTGACACTCCTGTCCAGAGCTGAGCTCCAGTATTACCTGAGGTGACACTCCTGTCCAGAGCTGAGCTCCAGTATTACCTGAGGTGACACTCCTGTCCAGAGCTGAGCTCCAGTATTACCTGAGGTGACACTCCTGTCCAGAGCTGAGCTCCAGTATTACCTGAGGTGACACTCCTGTCCAGAGCTGAGCTCCAGTATTACCTGAGGTGACACTCCTGTCCAGAGCTGAGCTCCAGTATTACCTGAGGTGACACTCCTGTCCAGAGCTGAGCTCCAGTATTACCTGAGGTGACACTCATGTCCAGAGCTGAGCTCCAGTATTACCTGAGGTGACACTCCTGTCCAGAGCTGAGCTCCAGTATTACCTGAGGTGACACTCCTGTCCAGAGCTGAGCCCCTGTATTACCTGAGGTGACACTCCTGTCCAGAGCTGAGCTCCAGTATTACCTGAGGTGACACTCCTGTCCAGAGCTGAGCTCCAGTATTACCTGAGGTGACACTCCTGTCCAGAGCTGAGCTCCAGTATTACCTGAGGTGACACTCCTGTCCAGAGCTGAGCTCCAGTATTACCTGAGGTGACACTCCTGTCCAGAGCTGAGCTCCAGTATTACCTGAGGTGACACTCCTGTCCAGAGCTGAGCTCCAGTATTACCTGAGGTGACACTCCTGTCCAGAGCTGAGCTCCAGTATTACCTGAGGTGACACACCTGTCCAGAGCTGAGCTCCAGTATTACCTGAGTTGACACTCTTGTCCAGAGCTGAGCTCCAGTATTACCTGAGGTGACACACCTGTCCAGAGCTGAGCTCCAGTATTACCTGAGGTGACACACCTGTCCAGAGCTGAGCTCCAGTATTACCTGAGGTGACACACCTGTCCAGAGCTGAGCCCCTTTATTACCTGAGGTGACACAGATGAAGCAGCTCACTAAACACTGTGTTGAGTCAAACACCTAATGGTGTCGCTGTTATAAACACCTGTCTCTCTTGTCAGGCCTTGTTAATGCACTTCACGATCTGTGGAAAGTCCTGCAGCATTGACTTGTGATATAGTAGGAATACCAAATCCTTGAAGCTCAATTATATGACTAAACCAAGGCAGCAGAAATATGTAGCCTGTTGTATCACTGTCAGGAAGATTTGAAGACGAAAAGGGGAAAATGTCACATGCTGTTACGGCTCTCATTTGTGGAATGACTGGACCAAGGTGCAGCGTGGTAGTACATCGTTCTTTTTATTGATGACACCAAAAGCTAGATAACAACAACAAAAACGAAAGCGCACAGTTCTGTAAGGCAAAATAAACTATACAGAAAACAAGATCCCAGCCTCCCGGGTGGCGCAGTGGTTAAGGGCGCTGTACTGCATCGCCAGCTGTGCCATCAGAGACTCTGGGTTCACGCCCAGGCTTCGTCGTAACCGGCCGCGCCTAGTGTCGTCCGGGTTAGGGAGGGCTTGGCTGGCAGGGATGTCCTTGTCTCATCGCGCACGACACATTGGTGCGGCTGGCTTCCGGGTTGGATGCGCGCTGTGTTAAGAAGCAGTGCAGCTTGGTTGGGTTGTGTATCGGAGGACGCATGACTTTCAACCTTCGTCTCTCCCGAGCCCGTACGGGAGTTGTAGCAATGAGACAAGATAGTAGCTACCAAAACAATTGGATACCGCAAAAAATGTTAAAAAAAAAAAAAATTATTAAGAAAAGAAAACAAGATCCCACAAAACCCAAAAGGAAAATTGCAACGCATGATGATGATCCCCAATCAGAGACAACGATAGACAGCTGCCTCTGATTGGGAACCACAAAGAAATAGAAAACATAGATTTTCTCACCCGAGTCACACCCTGACCTAACCATACATAGAGAATAATACGGTTCTGACACATGACACATGCCAAATAATCAATATCTAGATTTCGCAGAAATACTGGAAGCTTATGGAAACCCTTGTGTATTGTGAGTGTTTTTCCTATCTGTGTTACTGTTAGTATGTCTAGATCCTTTAAGATACTCCTAAATAAATCCTTTCCAGTACTTACAATAAAAAGTTTCATTGTGCCAACAAAAATATGCCACTCTGGCAGGCGAGATTACAGTCCGCTTATACGACAGCTTTCTGTCTGCTTGCTTGGCAGACACAATGAAGTGGCACTTACCCAAACACACACACACACAAAATCCTGTGGTTCGCAGACAAGCACATGAGACAAAAATGAAAAGCAGAGTGTGGATGGTGTGATGAAGAAAATCGGGAAATATGGTAAGGAGCTCAGATGGAGGAGTAAAGGTCATGGGGACAGAGGGATGAGGGCAAAGACGGAGCAGCAGGGATGAGAGGGGTACTGAAAGGGGGGGTCAATAGGAAACAGAGGGGAAGAGGGGAACAGTGTAGAACAGAGAGGATGAGAGGGGTGAAGAGAGGGGGGCTGAGATGGGGGGTTCAGTGTGGAACAGAGGGGATGAGAGGGGTGAAGAGAGGGGGGCTGAGATGAGGGGTTCAGTGTGGAACAGAGGGGATGAGAGGGGTGAAGAGAGGGGGGCTGAGATGGGGGGTTCAGTGTGGTACAGAGGGGGTAGGAGGGGTGAAGAGAGGGGGGCTGAGATGGGGGGTTCAGTGTGGAACAGAGGGGATGAGAGGGGTGAAGAGAGGGGGGCTGAGATGGGGGGTTCCGTGTGGAAAAGAGGGGATGAGAGGGGTGAAGAGAGGGGGGCTGAGATGAGGGGTTCAGTGTGGAACAGAGGGGATGAGAGGGGTGAAGAGAGGGGGGCTGAGATGGGGGGGTTCAGTGTGGTACAGAGGGGGTAGGAGGGGTGAAGAGAGGGGGGCTGAGATGGGGGGTTCAGTGTGGAACAGAGGGGATGAGAGGGGTGAAGAGAGGGGGGCTGTGATGGGGGGTTCAGTGTGGAACAGAGGGGATGAGAGGGGTGAAGAGAGGGGGGCTGAGATGGGGGGTTCAGTGTGGAACAGAGGGGGTAGGAGGGGTGAAGAGAGGGGGGCTGAGATGGGGGGTTCAGTGTGGAACAGAGGGGGTGAGAGGGGAGTCAGTAGGGTGACAGAGGGATGAGAGGGGTGAGGAGAGGGGGTCAGTAGGGAGTAGAGGGGATGAGAGGGGTACTGAGATGGGGTAAGTGGGAACTGAGGGTGACAGACAAAAGTCTGGCCAAGGCAGGCCCATAGAGCAGCAGGCATGCCAGAGGTCTGGCAAAGGCAGGCCCATAGAGGAGCAGGCATACCAGACGTCTGGCCAAGGCAGGCCCATAGAGGAGCAGGCATACCAGACGTCTGGCCAAGGCAGGCCCATAGAGGAGGAGCAGGCATACCAGAGGTCTGGCCAAGGCAGGCCCATAGAAGAGCAGGCATGCCAGACGTCTGGCCAAGGCAGGCCCATAGAGGAGCAGGCATACCAGACGTCTGGCCAAGGCAGGCCCATAGAGGAGGAGCAGGCATGCCAGAGGTCTGGCCAAGGCAGGCCCATAGAGGAGCAGGCATACCAGACGTCTGGCCAAGGCAGGCCCATAGAGGAGCAGGCATGCCAGACGTCTGGCCAAGGCAGGCCCATAGAGGAGCAGGCATGCCAGAGGTCTGGCCAAGGCAGGCCCATAGAGGAGCAGGCATGCCAGAGGTCTGGCAAAGGCAGGCCCACAGAGGAGAAGGCATGCCAGAGGTCTGGCCAAGGCAGGCCCATAGAGGAGGAGCAGGCATACCAGAGGTCTGGCCAAGGCAGGCCCATAGAGGAGCAGGCATGCCAGACGTCTGGCCAAGGCAGGCCCATAGAGGAGAAGCAGGCATACCAGAGGTCTGGCCAAGGCAGGCCCATAGAGGAGCAGGCATGCCAGACGTCTGGCCAAGGCAGGCCCATAGAGGAGCAGGCATGCCAGACGTCTGGCCAAGGCAGGCCCATAGAGGAGCAGGCATGCCAGAGGTCTGGCAAAGGCAGGCCCACAGAGGAGAAGGCATGCCAGAGGTCTGGGCAAGGCAGGCACAGAGAGAGACAGGAGAAGATCAACTAAAGCCAACCACACACATGCACCAGCTGTACTGACAGAGTCCCTTTCATACTACACTTCTCACTGGAACACAACGTTAGTCCAGTACAGTAACTGTCATAAAACTCCATATCTGATTTATGTTTGCGTATCCAAAGGAAATCAGGAAACTACCTAAAAGTGCTTTTCAATTTCTCGCCCCTGAGCCCCTTCACATCACAATGTTGTGGTTTGTGCAGAACCCAACTTAAACAAGGCCTCAGGGAACTAAAGCTTTCAACTACCAGCTCACTTTATAACAGTTTTTCTCTCTGAGAAACGATGGCAGCAAATGATTCACAAATTAATGGAATAATTCAATAAACCTGGGAAACCGTGTGGAAACCTTCAAACCTTACACAATGTTACTGCACTGACTGAAAATACCCAAGACACTAACTACTACAAACCTTACACATTCCAATGTTACTGCACTGACTGAAAATACCCAAGACACTAACTACTTTCTGGCCTTTATCTTACCAGGCTATTTTCTCTCAATCTACTTCTCTCTGAGTTTTGATTCTAAGAATAAACATGTAAAAAGTGAGAGTGCAATTCTTCTGGGTCGAATCCTCCCACAAAGACTAGTGCAGATATTGAAGTAAAATCAGAGCAAGAGACAGACAAACCAAGGCACTGAGGCTTCCTTCCGAATCCTCTCCTTCAGCTTAGAACCACTGCCTCAGCACATCACATCACAAAGTGAGTTTCCAGCCACACTAACTGCAACTCTCTACACTGCTATCCCTGAGACGTCAAGCAAACTTTGGTCTTGTTGTCGTAATGTACTAACAGTAGAATCTAGCTTTCTTTTTGTGGTCTTGAATTCTGAAACAAATCGTGCATAATCAACTTTGCATGAGTGCAATTGTATTCTTTTCCATAGGATTCAGATGAAGGTTCCATGCAATTTTCAAATTACAGGGATTACTAATTACAAATAACCATCTCTCACCTGCTATGCTCCCTGTGCTAATGGTTCAGGCCAGTAAACAGGAGCTAGCCACTAGCCAGGGGCAGTAAAGGGGAGCTAGCCTCTAGCCAGGGACAGTAAACAGGAGCTAGCATCTAGCCAGGGGCAGTAAAGGGGAGCTAGCCACTAGCCAGGGACAGTAAACAGGAGCTAGCCTCTAGCCATGGGCATTAAAAGGGAGCTAAAGTAGCCACTAGCCAGGGACAGTAATGGGAGATAGCCACTAGCAGTAAAGAGCAGCTACAGTAGCCACTAGCCAGAGGCAGTAAACGGGAGCTAGCCACCAGCAAGGGACAGTAAATGGGAGCTAGTCACTAACCATGGGCATTAAAAGGGAGCTACAATATTCACTAGCCAGGGGCAGTAAAAGGAGCTACAGTATTCACTAGCCAGGGGCAGTAAAAGGAGCTACAGTATTCACTAGCCAGGGGGCAGTAAAAGGAGCTACAGTATTCACTAGCCAGGGGCAGTAAAAGGGAGCTACAGTAGCCACTAGCCAGGGGCAGTAAAAGGAGCTACAGTATTCACTAGCCAGGGGGCAGTAAAAGGGAGCTACCGTATTCACTAGCCAGGGCCAGTAAAAGGAGCTACAGTATTCACTAGCCAGGGCCAGTAAAAGGAGCTACAGTATTCACTAGCCAGGGGGCAGTAAAAGGGAGCTACAGTATTCACTAGCCAGGGGGCAGTAAAAGGAGCTACAGTATTCACTAGCCAGGGGCAGTAAAAGGGAGCTACAGTATTCACTAGCCAGGGGCAGTAAAAGGAGCTACAGTATTCACTAGCCAGGGGCAGTAAAAGGAGCTACAGTATTCACTAGCCAGGGGGCAGTAAAAGGGAGCTACCGTATTCACTAGCCAGGGCCAGTAAAAGGAGCTACAATATTCACTAGCCAGGGCCAGTAAAAGGAGCTACAGTATTCACTAGCCAGGGGGCAGTAAAAGGGAGCTACAGTATTCACTAGCCAGGGGCAGTAAAAGGAGCTACAATATTCACTAGCCAGGGGCAGTAAAATGAGCTACAGTATTCACTAGCCAGGGGGCAGTAAAAGGAGCTACAGTATTCACTAGCCAGAGGGCAGTAAAAGGAGCTACAGTATTCACTAGCCAGGGGGCAGTAAAAGGAGCTACAGTATTCACTAGCCAGGGGCAGTAAAAGGGAGCTACAGTATTCACTAGCCAGAGGCAGTAAAAGGAGCTACAGTATTCACTAGCCAGGGGGCAGTAAAAGGGAGCTACAGTATTCACTAGCCAGGGGGCAGTAAAAGGAGCTACAGTATTCACTAGCCAGGGGCAGTAAAAGGAGCTACAGTATTCACTAGAGAATAATCACTGAGGATGTTATCTGAGATCACTGAGGATGTTATACTGCAGCATTAGTAACCCTGGGATAAAGTACCTCTGTGTTTTCATATCAGCCTAGCCATGGGCATTTAATACAGCCGCAGGTGGATTCACTTTTGTCTTTAGAAAAATATGCTGTATTACAGTGTGCATGACATATTATTAAAACAATAACAAATCTATAATGTTGGGCTCTACAGAATGCTGCTCCTGCACTCCTCTTTCCACAGCCTCAAAATGGTGGCCACGATAAATCCCCCCTTCCTCCTCCTTACTCTCTCTACCCTTCCCACTAACTCTGGAGCTGGGACCGTGTCTGTGCTGTCAAACGGTGGGGAGCAGGGAGTGACTTGTGGAGAGATAAGAAGAAATAGTGGTGTCTTCAGAGTAATACAGTGCAGGAGAGATGCAGCAGATTAGGGCCCAGTCGCAGCTTTATATTCCTCTAAATATATCAACAGCAGCATGTGTCACAGCCGCCACAGCCCCTGTTCCATCATCCCACAGAAAAACGAGACTCTGGGGCTACAGTCGACAGACCAGCCAAGCAGCCGTGTCAACCCTCGCTCCCTCTTTTCATGCCTCTCTTTTTATAGATACACTATATATCTCTCTCTGTCTCTCTCTAGATATCTCTTCCTCCCTCTCTTTGTCTCTCTCTCTGTCTCTCTCTAGATATATCTCTTCCTCCCCTCTCTCTCTCTCTCTCTCTCTCTCTCTCTCTAGATATATCTCTTCCTCCCCTCTGTCTCTCTCTAGATATATATATTCCTCCCTCTCTCTGTCTCTCTCTAGATGTCTCTTCCTCCCTCTCTCTTTGTCTCTCTCTATAGATATGTATCTTCCTCCCTCTCTCTCTGTCCCTCTCTATAGATATGTCTCTTCCTCCCTCTCTCTGTCTCTCTCTAGATATGTCTCTTCCTCCCTCTCTCTGTCTCTCTCTAGATATGTCTCTTCCTCCCTCTCTCTGTCTCTCTCTAGATATGTCTCTTCCTCCCTCTCTCTTTGTCCCTCTCTATAGATATACTGTTTCCCTTTTTCTCTTCTATTCTTCGTTCTATCCCTCCCAACTCAAAAAACACCGAACTGCTCCTTCATCCTGTCTATAGTATCAGCCATGTCTAGTATAGAGGACTTGTATGTCCTGTTCAGTCGGTATGAGAGACGCAGTAGGATACAGCCGTGCTGTTTCTGCTTCTCCAATGTCATGCCCTTCACATGTCTCTCTCTCCGACAGACAGACGGCTGTAAAAGCTTTCAGTGAGTTGTAAAAATTGAAATGGTGCCTCCAGTCTGGAATGGAATATTCCATACGTGAAATGTATTCTAAATCTCTTATGGACATGGCACTCGATGACGCTTTGTGTGAGCTAAATCTGTCTGTCTGTCTGTGTCTGTCTGTCTGTGTCTGTCTGTCTGTGTCTGTCTGTCTGTGTCTGTCTGTCTGTGTCTGTCTGTCTGTGTCTGTCTGTCTGTGTCTGTCTGTCTGTGTCTGTCTGTCTGTCTGTCTGTCTGTCTGTCTGTCTGTCTGTCTGTCTGTCTGTCTGTCTGTCTGTCTGTCTGTCTGTCTGTCTGTCTGTCTGTCTGTCTGTCTGTCTGTCTGTCTGTCTGTCTGTCTGTCTGTCTGTCTGTCTGTCTGTCTGTCTGTCTGTCTGTCTGTCTGTCTGTCTGTCTGTCTGTCTGTCTGTCTGTCTGTCTGTCTGTCTGTCTGTCTGTCTGTCTCTCTCTCTCTGTCTGTCTGTCTGTCTGTCTGTCTGTCTGTCTGTCTGTCTGTCTGTCTGTCTGTCTGTCTGTCTGTCTGTCTGTCTGTCTGTCTGTCTGTCTGTCTGTCTGTCTGTCTGTCTGTCTGTCTGTCTGTCTGTCTGTCTGTCTGTCTGTCTGTCTGTCTGTCTGTCTGTCTGTCTGTCTGTCTGTCTGTCTCTCTGTCTGTCTGTCTGTCTGTCTGTCTGTCTGTCTGTCTGTCTGTCTGTCTGTCTGTCTGTCTGTCTGTCTGTCTGTCTGTCTCTCTGTCTGTCTGTCTGTCTGTCTGTCTGTCTGTCTCTCTGTCTGTCTGTC
>NC_048591.1:34053160-34055660 GCF_013265735.2 Oncorhynchus mykiss
TTGAACTCAACAGTCTACTGTTTAAACATGTAAAAGCTAATGTAGTTACTCCCCTATTAGGAGTAACTGTCTCACTTTCGGCAAAGCCTGAATGAAGGATCAGACAATGGTAGATACATATAATTGTTCTAATTAGTGTGGTACAATCCAATTGGACTGTATGGGCAGATTGTGGACTGTTCTGCATCTCCATGCATGTATGGAGTGTATGTTATGGTGGATGTGGCTCATACCCTCCTCCTTCATAGTGCTCGTTGGGGTAATGGTCCATCTCGGTGCCAGGGAGAGGGTGTACAGGTGGAGGGGGCAGGGGCACATTGGCCCAGCTGGAGCCGTTAGCCTTGGTGGGTTTGGCGCCAACCTTGGCCTTCTTCTTCTTACCCCCCTTACCACCTATGGACAGCAGAGATGGAGCGAGTTAGAGAGATTGACTCAGACAACATGAAGAATTCAATTACTAGAAAAATCTATAAAACCATATAACATGGGTGGCTATGTGCAGTATTCACTGTCAGTCTAACAAACAGATGTTGCCAACAGAAATCGATTGAACATATAAAGCTGAACATTCCTTCATTTCGAAACAGGTCATTTCAAACAGGTCATCTCCTTCTAAAAGTCACCCACATTCTCAAACAAACAGATTTAATGAGCCATGCCTGTCAGCAGCCTCACATAGAAGAAGCTCAAGGCCAAGTAATGAAAGTGTGCTTCCATTGATTGATTTGCTGAAAGCCCTCAAATCTCCATAGAAACAGGGAGAGCAGCAGTAAAGAAGCCGAGGGTAGACCCCGGTCCTCCAGCCATCCCTTAGTGTCCCCATTTCACTAGAGGTGTGGGTCCACAATGAAATCTCTCACTTCAGAACATCATCATAATGAATGGGTCCGTGGCGTCTGTGTGGCCATAATGGAATTCACTGAGAGTCTATTACACTGTCATTGATTTGATTACGCAAGAGAGAGAGAGAGAAAGGGAGAGCTCCCCTTCCCCATCCATTTCCCCTCACACCCCTCTGAGACTGGATTCTCCTCTGCTCTGCCCCATCCATCTTTATAAATCTGCCAGCCAGGCCTACGTCTAGATTGGGGTTTAAATTATTTGGTGACAGTGAGGATAGGGTGGGGGGGGGGGGATGTCTTTATCTCAGGTGATCTTTGACATCTAAAGCCCACTGTTATCTTTCTCAGTTGTCCTCAGTGTGGTCCGCAGGCCTCAGATCATTTGTCCTAGACAGGAAAAGGCTGCAGGCTCTGTGTTTTCCCTATATAGAGGACATATGAGCATGAGTCCCCAATATAGAGGACATATAAGCATAAGTCCCCTATTTACAGGACATATGATCACAAGTCCCCAATATAGAGGACATATGAGCATGAGTCCCCAATATAGAGGACATATGAGCATGAGTCCCCTAAACAGAGGACATATGAGCACAAGTCCCCTACATAGAGGACATATGAGTACAGGTCCCCAATATAGAGCACATATGAGCATGAGCATGGGTCCCCTATTTAAATGACATATGATCACAAGTCCCCAATATAGAGGACATATGAGTACAGGTCCCCAATATAGAGGACATATGAGCATGAGCATGGGTCCCCTATTTAAAGGACATATGATCACAAGTCCCCAATATAGAGGTCATATGAGCATGAGTCCCCAATATAGAGGACATATGAGCATGAGTCCCCAATATAGAGGACATATGATCACAAGTCCCCAATATAGAGGACATATGAGCATGAGTCCCCAATATAGAGGACATACGAGCATGAGTCCCCAATATAGAGGACATATGAGCATAAGTCCCCTATATAGAGGACATATGAGCATGAGTCCCCTATATAGAGGACATATGAGCATGAGTCCCCAATATATGTGTAAATACAAATGTGTATTTGTGAAATGAGCATTGCATGTGTGTCTGAGGTCTGAGAGAACTGGGAGATAAACTGAGTTTGGAGTCCTTTCTAGGAATCCACATTCGTGGCAGACTCCACTATCAGTCTGCCAACGGACACCTCACATCTCAATCCAGAAAATACTCCCCAGTTGACATCGCCAGCCACACATACAGGCTAGTGAAAACCATCCTTGGAGGCCTCTTGTGTTCATTTGTATCTGTCATCTGTTGGTTAACCCTCACTGCCAAAGGCCTATAATCACGTTGCTCAGAGCCACAAAAAAGCTAAATTTCAGGGAACCCTGCATCTTGTGCCATGCAACACCATGTAATCTAATAGACTGTCCAGACAAGGACATGGCTACAAATTAGCTCAATGTCATCAAAAAAGACTGTCCATCAACACTCAGGGATATTTTGGGAAATACATCTCTATGATCCAGTAAGGATGAGGTCAGAGACAGAGAAAATACAGCATATTGCTTTAGCAGTAGATGGAGAATTTAGTAATTTCACCATTTTCCCTATAAGATTTTAGCTGTTCCCGGGCAGAAATGTTCCCGTCAAAGATGATTGGATTGAAACAAGATA
>NC_048591.1:34060660-34128160 GCF_013265735.2 Oncorhynchus mykiss
AACTATGGTCAGGGCGTGACAGTACCCCCCCCCCAAGGTGCGGACTCCGGCCGCAAAACCTGAACCTATAGGGGAGGGTCTGGGTGGGCATCTGTCCGCGGTGGCGGCTCTGGCGCTGGACGTGGACCCCACTCCATGACAGTTTTAATCCCCCTCCTAAACGTCCCTAAATAGGTTACCCACCACAATGATAACATGGGACAGAGGGACAGCTCGGGACAGAGGTAACTCGGGACAGATGGGTAGCTCAGCACTGAGAGGAAGCTCAGCACTGAGAAGAAGCTCAGCACTGAGAAGAAGCCCAGGCAGGTAGTAGAAACTACCAGAACCTGGCTGGCTGGCGGTTTCAGCAGATCCTGGTCGACTAGCAGATCTGGAAGAATCTGGTCGACTGGCGGATCTGGGAGAATCTGGTCGACTGGCGGATCTGGGAGAATCTGGTCGACTGGCGGATCTGGGAGAATCTGGTCGACTGGCGGATCTGGGAGAATCTGGTCGACTGGCAGATCTGGGAGAATCTGGACGACTGGCAGATCTGGGAGAATCTGGACGACTGGCAGATCTGGGAGAATCTGGACGACTGGCAGATCTGGAAGAGTCTGGTCGACTGGCAGATCTGGAAGAGTCTGGTCGACTGGCAGATCTGGAAGAGTCTGGTCGACTGGCAGATCTGGAAGAGTCTGGACGACTGGCAGATCTGGAAGAGTCTGGACAACTGGCAGATCTGGAAGAGTCTGGTCGACTGGCAGATCTGGGAGAGTCTGGTCGACTGGCAGATCTGGGAGAGTCTGGTCGACTGGCAGCTCTGGCTGCTCCATGCTGACTGGCTGCTCCATGATGACTGGCAGCTCTGGCTGCTCCATGCTGACTGGCTGCTCCATGCTGACTGGCAGCTCTGGCTGCTCCATGCTGACTGGCTGCTCCATGCTGACTGGCAGCTCTGGCTGCTCCATGCTGACTGGCTGCTCTGGCTGCTCCATGCTGACTGGCTGCTTCATGCTGACTGGCTGCTCCATGCTGACTGGCGGCCCTGGCTGCTCCATGCTGACTGGCGGCCCTGGCTGCTCCATGCTGACTGGCGGCCCTGGCTGCTCCATGCTGACTGGCGGCCCTGGCTGCTCCATGCTGACTGGCTGCTCCATGCTGACTGGCAGCTCTGGCTGCTCCATGCTGACTGGCTGCTCCATGCTGACTGGCGGCCCTGGCTGCTCCATGCTGACTGGCGGCCCTGGCTGCTCCATGCAGACTGGCAGCTCTGGCGGCTCCTTGCAGACTGGCAGCTCTGGCGGCTCCTTGCAGACTGGCAGCTTTGGCGGCATCCTGCAGACAGGCAGCTCTGGCGGCTCCTTGCAGACTGGCAGCTCCTTGCAGACTGGCAGCTCCTTGCAGACTGGCAGCTCCTTGCAGACTGGCAGCTCCTTGCTAACTGGCAGCTCTATGCTAACTGACAGCTCTATGCTAACTGACAGCTCTATGCTAACTGGCAGCTCTATGCTAACTGGCAGCTCTATGCTAACTGGCAGCTCTTTGCAAACTGGCAGTTCTGAACAGGCGGGAGACTCCGGCAGCGCTGTAGAGAAGGAAGGCTCTAACAGCGCTAAACAGGCGGGAGACTCCGACAACGCTGGAGAGGAGGAGGGCTCCGACAGCGCTGGACAGGCGAGGCGCACTGTAGGCCTGATGCGTGGTGCTGGCACTGGTGGTACTGGGCCGAGGACACGCACAGGAAGCCTGGTGCGGGGAGCTGCTACCGGAGGGCTGGGGTGTGGAGGTGGTACTGGAAAAACCGGACCGTGCAGGCGCACTGGAGCTCTTGAGCACCGAGCCTGCCCAACCTTACCTGGTTGAATGCTCACGGTCGCCCTGCCAGTGCGGCGAGGTGGAATAGCCCGCACTGGGCTATGCAGGCGAACCGGAGACACCGAGCGCAAGGCTGGTGCCATGTAAGCCGGCCCAAGGAGACGCACTGGGGACCAGCTGCGTAGAGCCGGCTTCATGGCATTAGGCTCGACGCTCAATCTAGCCCGGCAGACACGCGGAGCTGGAATATACCGCACCGGGCTATGCACCCGCACTGGAGACACCGTGCGCACCACTGCATAACACGGTGCCTGTCCGGTCTCTCTAGCCCCCCGGTAAGCACAGGGAGTCTGCCCAGGTCTCCTACCTGGCATAGCCATACTCCCTGTTAGCCCCCCCCCAAGAAATTTTTGGGGCTGCCTCTCGGGCTTCCTTCCGCGTCGCCGTGCTGCCTTCTCATACCAGCGCCTCTCTGCTTTCACCGCCTCCATTCTACGGTAACCTTCCTCGCACTGCTCCAGCGAATCCCAGGCGGGCTCCGGCACTCTCCCTGGGTCGGCCGCCCACCTGTCGATCTCCTCCCAAGTAGTATACTCCATACTGTACTCCTCCTTGGGCTGTTCCTGTTGTTTCTTCTCCCGCTGCACCTTAGTGCGGCTACACTCCCCTGGTTTAGCCCAGGGTCCTCTCCCGTCGAGGATTTCCTCCCATGTCCAGAAATCCTTATTGCGCTTCTCCTCGCGCTGCTCCTGCCTGTTGACACGCTGCTTGGTCCTTTTGTGGTGGGTGATTCTGTAACGGTTTTCTTCAGTCTCCTCCTCTGATGAAGAGGTAGAACAAGGATCGGACCAAAATGCAGCGTGTAGATTGCGATCCATGTTTTAATGAACAAACGTTAAACACGAATCAGTACAAAAACAATAAACGTAACGAAAACCTAAACAGCCTATCTGGTGAAAACACATAGACAGGAACAATCACCCACCAACACACAGTGAACCCCAGGCTACCTAAATATGGTTCCCAATCAGAGACAATGACGAACACCTGCCTCTGACTGAGAACCATATCAGGCTGAACATAGAAATAGACAAACAAGACATGAAACATAGAATGCCCACTCAGATCACACCCTGACCAATCAAAACATAGAAAATACAAAGTAAACTATGGTCAGGGCGTGACAATCTATCTGAATATATCTAAATCACCCACACCTCTTCTATCTATCTGAACATATCTAAATCACCCACACCTTTTCTATCTATCTGAATATATCTAAATCACCCACACCTTTTCTATCTATCTGAATATATCTAAATCACCCACACCTCTTCTATCTATCTGAACATATCTAAATCACCCACACCTCTTCTATCTATCTGAACATATCTAAATCACCCACACCTCTTCTATCTATCTGAACATATCTAAATCACCCACACCTCTTCTATCTATCTGAACATATCTAAATCACCCACACCTTTTCTATCTATCTGAATATATCTAAATCACCCACACCTTTTCTATCTATCTGTACATATATAAATCACCCACACCTCTTCTATCTATCTGGACATATATTAATCACACACACCTCTTCTATCTATCTGGACATATATTAATCACACACACCTCTTCTATCTATCTGAATATATCTAAATCACCCACACCTCTTCTATCTATCTGAATATATCTAAATCACCCACACCTCTTCTATCTATCTGAACATATCTAAATCACCCACATCTAAATCACACACACTTCTTCTATCTATCTGAACATATCTAAATCACCCACACCTCTTCTATCTATCTGAACATATCTCAATCACCCACACCTCTTCTATCTATCTGAACATATCTCAATCACCCACACCTCTTCTATCTATCTGAATATATCTAAATCACCCACACCTCTTCTATCTATCTGAATATATCTAAATCACCCACACCTCTTCTATCTATCTGTACATATATCAATCACCCACACCTCTTCTATCTATCTGAACATATCTCAATCACCCACACCTCTTCTATCTATCTGAACATATCTAAATCACCCACATCTCAATCACCCACACCTCTTCTATCTATCTGAACATATCTCAATCACCCACACCTCTTCTATCTATCTGAATATATCTAAATCACCCACATCTCAATCACCCACACCTCTTCTATCTATCTGTACATATATCAATCACACACACCTCTTCTATCTATCTGAACATATCTCAATCACCCACACCTCTTCTATCTATCTGAATATATCTAAATCACCCACATCTCAATCACCCACACCTCTTCTATCTATCTGAATATATCTAAATCACACACACCTCTTCTAACTATTTGGACTAGAGCGTTGGACTAGTAACCGAAAGGTTGCAAGTTCATATCCCCGAGCTGACAAGGTACAAATCTGTCGTTCTGCCCCTGAACAGGCAGTTAACCCACTGTTCCTAGGCCATCATTGAAAATAAGAATTTGTTCTTAACTGACTTGCCTAGTTAAGTAAAGGTAAAAAAATACAAAAATTACACACACCTCTTCCATCTATCTGGACACATCTCAATCACACACACATCTCAATCACACAGACCTCTTCCATCCATGTGGAATTATCTAAATCACACACACCTCTTCCATCCACCTGGACACATCTCAATCACTAAAACTCTTTTATCTATCTGGACACATCTAAATCACACACACATCTCAATCACACACACCTCTTCCATCCACCTGGACACATCTCAATCACACACACCTCTTCTATCTATCTGGACACATCTCAATCACACACACCTCTTCCATCCATCCATCTTGACATTCTCTCTCTCTCTCTTTCTCCCTCCCTCCCTCCCTCAACCACCCACCCACCCACCCACTCACACACCCACGGTCAGATCCACTCAGTGAAACATTTAGCCTTTGTTTGTGATGCATAACTTTTTTTAAATACGAGTGCATGTTTAATATTGGAAGAAGGCAAATTGATTATTCATTCACGAGATGGGAGAGACAAATCCACTAGCATTTTCTACAAATATAATCACATTTTACTTTTTAAAATAATGCAAGACAGAGCAAAGGATCGGGAATTCAGTTTCTAATAGTTATTACATCATGGGCACATTGTAAAAAATGATATAATGAATCTACTTTAAATCTCTAGAGAATGAGACCATGAATATGTATAAACAGCACCAGAAAACTCATTAGGAAACTCCACAAGGCTTTTAGAAAAGTCTTCTATCAAATCCATTATAATTGAGTTGGATTATTTTCTTAAATATTAGTTGTGCTAAAGAGGATAAGTAATTAGTTAGAACAGAGAGAGGGAAGTAACTTAATCCAAGGCTGTAGGAAACAGTGCATTATTCTAGCTCCCTAGCCCTTCATCTGGTGTTTATTTAACCTTGGAAAGACTGGATGGCAGCGAGGGGAAAATTAGTCCTTAAAACAGAATCAGGCAGCCAGAGTGGAGCTGGACTGGGCTTCAGAAACAGACTGTGAAATAGTGAGTATTAGAGTACAAACTGCTGTCAGGTCACAGTAAACCTATGGCTTGTAAACAGGCGTCACGACTTCTTCCGAAGTCGGTCCCTCTCCTTGTTCGGGCGGCGTTCGCCGGTCGACGTCACCGGCTTTCTAGCCATCGCCGATCCACTTTTAATTTTCCATTTGTTTTGCCTTTATAATTGAGGAGGTGTTTAGGGGTTTCGGGGAGGAGTTTAGGGGTTTCCGTCGGTGCTACTACAGTGGAAAGTCCAGACCAGGTCACCGTGCTTCTGTAAGAAGAAGGCGACTCAATTACCACCCCATCGACGGGGGGATTGTGCGATAAATCTCCTGGTAGACGCAGCACTTCCCAGGAGTCACGTGTATCCCCTGTCATTGGAGGAGACAGAGGCTATGGAAACATATGTCTCCGAATCCCTGGGGCAGGGATACGTTCAGCCCTCCACTTCACCTGACTCCTCAAGTTTATTTTTTGTGAAGAAGAAGGATGGAGGTCTGCGCCCGTGCATTGACTATCGAGGTATCAACCAAATCACTGTGAAGTACAGCTACCAGCTGCCTCTCATAGCCAGTGCGATGCACGGGGTGCGCTTCTTCAAAAAATTGGATCTCAGGAGCACTTACAACCTGGTGTGTATCCAGGAGGGGGGCGAGTGGAAGCCGGCATTTAGTACCACCTCAGGGCACTATGAGTACCTCGTCATGCCGTACGGGTTGATGAATGTTCCATCAGTCTTCCAGGCATTTGTAGATTAGATTTTCTGTGACCTGCACGGGCAGGGTGTATTGGTGTATATCGACGACATTCTTATATTCTCCGCTACACGCGCCAAGCATGTGTCCCTGGTGCGCAGGGTGCTTGGTCGACTGTTGGAGCATGACCTGTACGTCAAGGCTGAGAAATGTCTGATCTTCCAACTGTCCGTCTCCTTCCTAGGGTACCACATTTCCACACCAGGGGTGGAGATGGAGAGTGACCGCATTTCAGACGTGCGTAATTGGCCGACTCCCACCAAGGTAAAGGAAGTGCAGCGGTTTCTAGGGTTTGCCAACTACTACCGGAGGTTTATCCGGGGATTTGGTCAGGTAGCGGCTCTCATTACCTCACTGCTGAAGGGGGGACTGGTGCGACGGCAGTGGTCGGCTGAGGCGGACAGGGCTTTTGGTCACCTGAAGGCTCTGTTGGATCCCGTGCTCCCGTGCTGGCTCATCCGGATCCCTCTTTGGTGTTCATAGTGGAGGTGGATGCGTCTGAAGCTGGGATAGAAGCCGTGCTCTCTCAGCGCTTGGGTACCACCAAAGCTCCGCCCCTGTACTTTATTTTCAAAGAAGCTCAGCCCGGCAGCGCGAAACTATGATGTGGGGGGCCGGGAGCTGTTGGCTGTTGTCAAGGCTCTGAAGGCGTGGAGACATTGGCTTGAGAGGGCTAAACACCCTTTTCTCATCTGGACTGACCACCGCAATCTGGAGTACATCCGGGTGGCGAGGAGACTGAACCCTCGCCAGGCAAGGTGGGCCATGTTCTTTACCTGTTTTGTTTTCACCCTGTCCTACAGACCAGGTTCCCAGAACACTAAGGCAGATGCACTGTCCCGGATGTATGACACAGAGGAGCGGTCCATAGATCACACTCCCATACTTCCGGCCTCTTGTCTGGTGGCACCGGTGGTGTGGGAGCTGGACGTGGACATCGAGCGGGCGTTACGTACAGAGCCCACTCGTCCCCAGTGTCCAGCTGGGCGTCTGTACATTCTGTCTGCTGTCTGCGACCGTTTGATCTATTGGGCCCACATGCCACCCTCCTCTGGTCATCCTGGCAACGGTCGGACAGTGCGTTGTCTTAGTGGGAAGTACTGGTGGTCCACCTTGGCCAAGGATGTGAGGGTTTGTTTCCTCCTGCTCGGTGTACGCCCAGTGCAAGGCCCCTAGGCACCTGCCCAGAGGGAAGTTACAGCCCTTACCTGTTCCACAACGGCCATGGTCGCACCTATCGGTGGATTTCCTCGCGGATCTTCCTCCCTCACAGGGTAACACCACGATCCTGGTCGTTGTGGATTGGTTCTTCAAGTCCTGCCGTCTCCTTCCTTTGCCCGGTCTCCCTACGGCAATACAGACTGTGGAGGCCCTGTTTACACACGTCTTCCGGCACTACGGGGTATAGTGTCTGATCGAGGTCCCCAGTTCACGTCAAGGGTCTGGAGGGCGTTCATGGAACGTCTGGGGTCTCTGTCAGCCTTACCTCGGGTTTTCACCCCGAGAGTAATGGGCAGGTGGATAGAGTAAACCAGGATGTGGGTAGGTTTCTGCGGTCTTATTTCCAGGACCGGCCGGGGGAGTGGATGGCGTTCATTCCCTGGGCAGAGATGGCCCAAAACTCGCTCCGCCACTCATCCACTAACCTTTCTCCCTTCCAGTGCATACTGGGGTATCAGCCGGCTCTGGCACCTAGGCATCAGAGCCAGATCTAGGCTCCTGCGGTGGACGAATGGTTTAAGCGCTCGGAGGAGACCTGGGACACCACTCATGTGCACCTGCAACGGGCTGTGAGGCGTCAGAATACGAGCGCCGATCGCCACCACAGTGAGGCCCCGGTGTTCGCACCGTGGGACCGGGTCTGGCTCTTGACCCGAAACCTGCCCCTGCGCCTGCCCTGCCGGAAGCTGGGCCCGCGGTTTGTGGGGCCATTCAAAGAGGAGAACGAGGTTTGCTACAGGTTACAGCTTCCCCCAGATTACCGTATTAACCCCTTGTTCCATGTGTCTCTCCTTAGGCCGGTGGTGGCTGGTCCACTCCAGGAGTCTGAGGTGCGGGAGGTTCCTCCGCCCCTTCTGGATATCGAGGGGGCCCCGGCGTATGCTCTTCGAGCCATACTGGACTCGAGGCGTCGGACGAGGGGCCTTCAGTACCTCATGGAGTGGGAGGGGTACGGTCCGGAGGAGAGATGCTGGGTGCTGGTGGAGGACATTTTGGACCCTTCATTGCTGCGGGAGTTCCACCGTCTCCATCCGGATTGCCCTGTGCCTCGTCCTCTGGGTCGCCCCCGAGGTCGGTGTTGACCCACTGCTGGAGCCGCTCGTCGGGGAGGGGGGGGGGGGGTACTGTCACGACTCCCGCCGAAGTCGGTCCCTCTCCTTGTTTGAGCGGCGTTCGGCGATCAACGTCACCATCCTTCTATCCATTGCCTGCCCACTTTTCAATTTCCATTTGTTTTGTCTTTGTTTTGCACACCTGGTTTCAATTCCCCAATTACATGTTCAATATTTAACCCTCTGTTTTCCCCATGGTTTTTGTGCGTGTTTGTTTTATGTATTTTGGTCCTATTGTGTGGACTTGGTATTACTACATGTATTTGGTAATACACTTCCGGCGCCAACAGAGATGGCCGCCTCGCTTCGCATTCCTAGGAAACTATGCAGAATTTTGTTTTTTTACGTGTTATTTCTTACATTGGTACCCTAGGTAATCTTACGTTTTATTAAATACAGTCGGGAGGAACTATTGGATATAAGAGCAACGTCAACTCACCATCATTACGATCAGGAATACGACTTTCCCGAAGCAGATCCTCTGTTTTGCCCACCACCAGGACAATGGATCGGATCCCAGCCGTCGAACCAAACCAACGTCGCCGTAAAAGGGGCAAATGAAGCGGTCTTCTGGTCAGGCTCCATAGAAAGGGCACATCGCGCACCACTCCCGAGCATACTACTCGCCAATGTCCAGTCTCTTGACAACAAGGTAGGAGAAATCCGAGCAAGGGTAGCATTCCAGAAAGACATAAGAGACTGTAATGTTCTTTGCTTCACGGAAACATGGCTCACTCGAGACACGCTATCGGAGTCGGTACAGCCAGCTGGTTTCTTCACGCATCGCGCCGACAGACACAACCATCTTTCTGGTAAGAAGAAGGGCGGGGGGGGGGGGGGGGTGCTTTATGATTAACGAGACGTGGTGTGATCATAACAACATACAGGAACTCAAGTCCTTCTGTTCACCTGACTTAGAATTCCTCACAATCAAAAGTCGACTGCATTATCTACCAAGAGAATTCTCTCGTTCTCAATTATATTCACAGCCGCATATATTCCCCCCCAAGCAGAGTCATCGATGGCCCTGAACAAACTTAATTTGACATTTGACTATGTAAACTGGAAACCACATATCCTGTGGCTGCATTCATTGTAGCTGGGAGTTTTAACAAGGCTAATCTGAAAAAAAGACTCCCTAAATTCTATCAGCATATCAATTGTGCAACTAGGGCTGGTAAAAACCCTGTATCATTGTTATTCTAACTTCCGCGACGCATATAAGGCCCTCCCCCGCACTCCTTTTGTAGAAGCTGCCCAAGACTCCATTATGTTGCTTCCAGCCTATAGACAGAAACTAAAACAGGAAGCTCCCGCGCATAGGTCTGTTCAACGCTGGTCCGACCAATCTGATTCCACGCTTCAAGATTTCTTCCATCACGTGGACTGGGATATGTTCCACATTGCGTCAAACAACAACATTGACGAATACGCTGATTCGGTGAGTGAGGTTATTAGCAAGATCATCGGTGATGTTATACCCACAGCAACTATTAAAACATTCCCAATCCAGAAACTGTGGATTGATGGCAGTATTCGCACGAAACTGAAAGCGTGAACCACTGCTTTAAATCAGGGCAAGGTGACCGGAAACATGACCGAATACAAACAGTGTAGCTATTCCCTCCGCAAGGCAATCAAACAAGCTAAGTGTCAGTATGGAGACGAAGTAGAGTCGCAATTCAACGGCTCAGACACAAGAGGTATGTGGCAGGGTCTACAGTCAATCACGGATTACAAAAAGAAAACCAGCCCCGTCACGGACCAGGATGACTTCTCTGCACCAGCTACACCCAGACCTTTTACAATAGGGGTGAACTGGGGTATCATATGAAACATTCCGTGCTGATCTGTCACTCAGCACTGATTTGTCCTGGGGTCATACACTCACAGTAGGAGGAGTGTGTCCATTATGGTTAGGGTTAATTTAACACAGACACTGTGTCTGTGTGTATGGCCATGTATCATAGGGCTGTGTTGAG
Source organism: Oncorhynchus mykiss (assembly GCF_013265735.2). Taxonomy (NCBI): domain Eukaryota; kingdom Metazoa; phylum Chordata; class Actinopteri; order Salmoniformes; family Salmonidae; genus Oncorhynchus; species Oncorhynchus mykiss. The sequence continues at coordinate 34,071,056 of NC_048591.1, forward strand.
GGTATTTAGCATGGCAGGGAAATATGAGAAGTCTCAGCTTCTGTGTGACACACACACACAGACACACAGACACAGACACACACACACACACACACACACACACACACACACACACACACACACACACACACACACACACACACACTATCCACTCACTGTTGTTGCAGGAGTTCTTGTCGGGCAGGGAGTACCCCAGGTTGGCCATCTCCTGTTTGGCCTGGATGGAGGCCTTCCACTGGGCCTCGGGGAGGTCCACAGCCAGCTCATGGATACTACTGGAGTGGAGTATCTGTGTGGTGGCATAGGGGGTGGCTCCCTGGGAGCCCTGGCTGGGGCTGTTGTAGTTAGCCTTGGTCGTGAAGTCTATACTGCTATAGATGGCTCCATCAGAGAGCATGGTGCCAGTCTTATCCCCATTACTACTGGTGTCTGGAGGAGACACAGGGAGAGAGAATAGGGGTCAGTTTAGAAGGCTGTGGTGTGCGCTTCAATGACAAATACTGTATTCACATCAACTATAAACCCATTGTATTTTAATAAAAGGTAGAAAGGTAAAGTGATGTTGAGTAATTGATGAACAAGGCTGCATTACAGAGCAGGAGTGGAGAGGTGTCTAACTATGCATCAGGACAGACTGTCCCTGGGGTGTGAGGGGATTACCCTGAGCAGCTCAACACTTTGACATTAGCTCAGCTCTTAACATCCAGTTAAACACATTCATCTCATTGAAAAATCCATCCCCACTTATTCATGCATACTAATTCCAGCCACTGACTCCTAACCCTGCCCCCCCTCCCCCTCTCTCTCAATTCAATGTCAATTTATGTGCTTTATTGACATGGAACACATGTTAACATTGCTAAAGCAAGTGAAGTAGATAAAACAAAAGAGAAAATAAACAATAAAAATGAACAGTAAACATTACACTCACAAAAGTTCCAAAAGAATAAAGACATTTCAAATGTCATATTATGTGTAAATAGTTAAAGTACAAAAGGGAAAATAAATAACATTGTTGTATTTACAATGGTGTTTGTTCTTCACTGGGTGACCTTTTCTTGTGGCAACAGGTCACACATGTTGCTGCTGTGATGGAACACTGTGGTATTTCAGCCAGTAGATATGGGAGTTTATCAAAATTAGGTTTGTTTTCTAATTCTATGTGGGTATGTGTAATCTGATGGAAATATGTGTCACTAATATGGTCATACATTTGCCAGGAGGTTAGCAAGTGCAGCTCAGTTTCAACCTAATTTTTTGGGCAGTGTGCACATAGTCTGTCTTCTCTTGAGAGCCAGGTCTGCCTACGGCAGCCTTTCTCAATAGCAAGGCTTTTCTCACGAACGCTGGCACCTAGTCAAAACTGGGTCTTTCCTATCTCTCCTATCTCTTCTCTTTCACCTATTTCTCTCTCTCCTCTCTCTCCTTTCTCTCTCTTTCTCTCCTCCTCTCTCTCTCAGTTCTTTCCACTCTTTTCTCTCTGCTCTCCCCCAGTCTAGTACATATACAGGCCCATAGAGACTATACTGTTGGACAGGCCCTGATATCTCACCTCCTCGTCCAAAGTTACTAAGGTCATTGGGTCCACCGGAGCCACTGTTGACAGGCAGGCTGGTTGCAGGCCAGGAGTCAGCCAGCCACGGGTAGCCTGGATCACCGGCATTCAGCAGGCCTGGTCGGCTAGGAGGAAACACAGGGTTGTTCGATATGGAAAATATTCATAGTGTAGTTAGGAATGGTAATAGGTTATAGTTTTCTATGAATACTATACATCTTGGAATAAATCTCTGTTTAGTTTTATAAACGAAAGTCAACCCTCATACTCTATCAAATATGTACCGTATATTTTAGAATTCTGTAAGAATTTCATGTTTCCTGACTAGATTGAGAAATAATGAATTAAAACATGACAGGGAATCAGCAGGGAGCCAATATGAAGAAATAAGTTCCAACATATGTTCTAATGTTAGCGTGTGTGTGTGTGTGTGTGGGGGGGGGGGGGGGGGGGGGTGAGCCTGCAGTACTAATGAGATCATTCAAAAGCAGGATGTATGTGCAGCATGTGCCTCTCCCTTAAAGTTGGATTTCCTTCAGGCAACACTGCTCTGTATCTTTCCTTTCTCTTGTTGTGTCTTTGTCTCACTCTGACTCACACACATTAATACACACACACACATTAATACACACACACACATTAATACACACGCATGCATTAATACACACACACATTAATACACACACACACATTAATACACACACACACATTAATACACACACATGCATTAATACACATACACGCATTAATACACACACACACATTAATACACACACACACACACACATTAATACACATACACACAAACACATTAATACACACACACACATTAATACACATACACACACAAATACATTAATACACTCACACACATTAATACACATACATGCATTAATACACATACACACATTAATACACACACACACATTAATACACACACACACACATTAATACACACACACACACATTAATACAGACACACATGCATTAATACACACACAAACACATTAATACACACACACACATTAATACACATACACACACAAATACATTAATACACTCACACACATTAATACACATACATGCATTAATACACATACACACATTAATACACACACACACACATTAATACACACACACACACATTAATACACACACACATGCATTAATACACATACAAACACATTAATACACGCACACATTAATACACACACACGTTAATAGACACACATTAATACACACACACACACACATTATTACACACACATGCATTAATACACACACACATTAATACACACACATGCATTAATACACCCCCCCCCCCCCCCCCCCCCAACTTGTGGGCTGCAGCCTGTGGATGGATGGATGTATGGATGGGGCCTGGCTCCATTTAACAGGTGTTGGGAGTCACTCCCACAGGTGTGGGGCCATAAAAATCTCCCAATAGGACTTGAACCTGTCACGGGTGACTGCTGGGAGGCCATTAGGGCCACTTTACTGTACAGTCACGTCTCAGCCTCGTTACCACGGGCAACACAGACGGAGCTACTGTAGATGAGAGATGAGAGATGGAGCTAAAATGCCTTTGTTTGTGTGTCAGTTCGTTGGTACCACACTAGTTTCCAATGGCTGAACCATAGAGATGGATTCATATTTCATACTGTGTGTACTGTAGTCTAAAATGTATCAATGTGTTATTTTCCTGTCCAAGGTAAAGAGAGGATGTAAAAGCAGTGCTGTGTGTCTACAGACAGAGGCATCTGGCAGAGTGTGGAATGAGAGGTTGAACTGAGCTTTTCATCGTTCTGTTCAAGGTCTCCACAGCAGCAGCAGCAGCAAGCCTTTCTTCTCTTATCCCTGAGAAATAGCTGGCTGCCGCGGTCTGTCAAACAGGCAGTATCATGTGATCAACCGGATGGCTTCTGCTAAAGGGAACATGGCACAAGAACACCTCACTGCTAGTGCCCTGCAGTCTCTATCCCTGTCTCAGACACGCTCAGTGCTACATCCTAGTACCCTTTAAAGCCGCGGTGTGCCTCCTGCCTAACCGGACTTTTGTCTCTGCTTCAGTGAGGTAACGTTATGTGCTGGCCCTGGGGAGGGGGGGGGGGGGGGGGGGGGGGGGGGGGGAGCCCCAGGACATGGTCAGGTAATGGGCACTCTGCAGTCAGTCTGTCCCTCAGCCACAGAGCCACAGGTTCTAATGAGAAGAGCTGTTCCATGGAGGGGGACACCAAATGAACTGCAGCGCTGCAGAGACAGGAGGGAGGCGGGAGGCCCTGACAAGCTAAGAGCCCTCGTCGTGGTTCCTGAATGCCAAAACAGGCCCTCGGGGGCGAAGGAGTCATTCATATTGATGGATGTGCATCAGACACTTTTTATAGGGTAATACATCTCTTCCCCTACCACCTCCCCTTCTGTTTCTCACTGGTACATTCCCCCACTCCGCTCCTTTCTTTCTCTCTCCCCAACCCATCTCTTTCTAAACCCCATTTTCTTTTATTCCCCCCCTCCATATACCTCCTGCTTTCACCCCTCCTTTCCTCCCTCGCTCTCAACATCTGTCAGCCTACAGTTTCCTGGCATTTGACAAAGAAAGAGAGAAATGGAGAGGGAGGGCCATGTTCTCTCTTGTCGACTGCAGCTACACTGCACCACGGAATACCTTGTATATAGAGAAGCACTATACTACTGTCCCAGTACCTACCTACAGCCCTACACACCCCTAATAACCATCCACCATGCAGAACGGTGCAGAGACCAGAAAGACCATTTGGAAGACAAGGTGTTGACACTGGAGATGGCTGCCTCGATAATTAGAATAAGAATTATTTATATTGGGAGTATTTGGTATATGGGTTCTATTGGGAGTATTCTATACTGTATATGGGTTCTATTCAGAGTATTTGGTATATGGGTTCTATTCGGAGTATTTGGTTTATGGGTTCTATTGGGAGTATTTGGTATATGGTTTCTATTGGGATTATTTGGTATATGGGTTCTATTGGGAGTTGTGGTTATATGGGTTCCATTGGGAGTATTTGGTATATGGGTTCCATTGGGAGTATTTGGTATATGGGTTCCATTGGGAGTATTTGGTATATGGGTTCCATTGGGAGTATTTGGTATATGGGTTCTATTGGGAGAATTTGGTATATGGGTTCCATTGGGAGTATTTGGTATATGGCTTCTATTGGGAGTATTTGGTATATGGGTCCTATTGGGAGTAGTGGTTATATGGGTTCTATTGGGAGTATTTGGTATATGGGTTCCATTGGGAGTATTTGGTATATGGGTTCTATTGGGAGTAGTGGTTATATGGGTTCCATTGGGAGTATTTGGTATATGGGTTCCATTGGGAGTATTTGGTATATGGGTTCCATTGGGAGTATTTGGTATATGGGTTCCATTGGGAGTATTTGGTATATGGGTTCTATTGGGAGTATTTGGTATATGGGTTCCATTGGGAGTATTTGGTATATGGGTTCTATTGGGAGTATTTGGTATATGGGTTCTATTGGGAGTTGTGGTTATATGGGTTCTATTGGGAGTATTTGGTATATGGGTTCTATTGGGAGTATTTGGTATATGGGTTCCATTGGGAGTATTTGGTATATGGGTTCTATTGGGAGTTGTGGTTATATGGGTTCTATCGGGAGTATTTGGTATATGGGTTCCATTGGGAGTATTTGGTATATGTGTTCCATTGGGAGTATTTGGTATATGGGTTCCATTGGGAGTATTTGGTATATGGGTTCCATTGGGAGTATTTGGTATATGGGTTCCATTGGGAGTATTTGGTATATGGGTTCCATTGGGAGTATTTGGTATATGGGTTCCATTGGGAGTATTTGGTATATGGGTTCCATTGGGAGTATTTGGTATATGAGTTCTATTGGGAGTATTTGGTATATGGGTTCCATTGGGAGTATTTGGTATATGGGTTCTATTGTGAGTATTTGGTATATGGGTTCCATTGGGAGTATTTGGTATATGGGTTCTATTGGGAGTATTTGGTATATGGGTTCTATTGGGAGTATTTGGTATATGGGTTCCATTGGGAGTATTTGGTATATGGGTTCCATTGGGAGTATTTGGTATATGGGTTCCATTGGGAGTATTTGGTATATGGGTTCTATTGGGAGTATTTGGTATATGGGTTCCATTGGGAGTATTTGGTATATGGGTTCTATTGGGAGTATTTGGTATATGGGTTCTATTGGGAGTTGTGGTTATATGGGTTCTATTGGGAGTATTTGGTATATGGGTTCTATTGGGAGTATTTGGTATATGGGTTCCATTGGGAGTATTTGGTATATGGGTTCCATCGGGAGTATTTGGTATATGGGTTCTATTGGGAGTATTTGGTATATGGGTTCCATTGGGAGTATTTGGTATATGGGTTCTATTGGGAGTATTTGGTATATGGGTTGTATTGGGAGTTGTGGTTATATGGGTTCTATTGGGAGTATTTGGTATATGGGTTCTATTGGGAGTATTTGGTATATGGGTTCCATTGGGAGTATTTGGTATATGGGTTCCATTAGGAGTATTTGGTATATGGGTTCTATTGGGAGTATTTGGTATATGGGTTCCATTGGGAGTATTTGGTATATGGGTTCCATTAGGAGTATTTGGTATATGGGTTCTATTGGGAGTATTTGGTATATGGGTTCCATTGGGAGTATTTGGTATATGGGTTCTATTGGGAGTATTTGGTATATGGGTTCCATTGGGAGTATTTGGTATATGGGTTCCATTAGGAGTATTTGGTATATGGGTTCTATTGGGAGTATTTGGTATATGGGTTCTATTGGGAGTATTTGGTATATGGGTTCTATTGGGAGTATTTGGTATATGGGTTCCATTGGGAGTATTTGGTATATGGGTTCTATAGGGAGTTGTGGTTATATGGGTTCTATTGGGAGTATTTGGTATATGGTTTCTATTGGGATTATTTGGTATATGGGTTCTATTGGGAGTTGTGGTTATATGGGTTCCATTGGGAGTATTTGGTATATGGGTTCCATTGGGAGTATTTGGTATATGGGTTCCATTGGGAGTATTTGGTATATGGGTTCCATTGGGAGTATTTGGTATATGGGTTCTATTGGGAGTATTTGGTATATGGGTTCCATTGGGAGTATTTGGTATATGGCTTCTATTGGGAGTATTTGGTATATGGGTTCTATTGGGAGTAGTGGTTATATGGGTTCTATTGGGGTATTTGGTATATGGGTTCCATTGGGAGTATTTGGTATATGGGTTCTATTGGGAGTAGTGGTTATATGGGTTCCATTGGGAGTATTTGGTATATGGGTTCCATTGGGAGTATTTGGTATATGGGTTCCATTGGGAGTATTTGGTATATGGGTTCCATTGGGAGTATTTGGTATATGGGTTCCATTGGGAGTATTTGGTATATGGGTTCTATTGGGAGTATTTGGTATATGGGTTCCATTGGGAGTATTTGGTATATGGGTTCTATTGGGAGTATTTGGTATATGGGTTCTATTGGGAGTTGTGGTTATATGGGTTCTATTGGGAGTATTTGGTATATGGGTTCTATTGGGAGTATTTGGTATATGGGTTCCATTGGGAGTATTTGGTATATGGGTTCTATTGGGAGTTGTGGTTATATGGGTTCTATCGGGAGTATTTGGTATATGGGTTCCATTGGGAGTATTTGGTATATGTGTTCCATTGGGAGTATTTGGTATATGGGTTCCATTGGGAGTATTTGGTATATGGGTTCCATTGGGAGTATTTGGTATATGGGTTCCATTGGGAGTATTTGGTATATGGGTTCCATTGGGAGTATTTGGTATATGGGTTCCATTGGGAGTATTTGGTATATGGGTTCCATTGGGAGTATTTGGTATATGGGTTCTATTGTGAGTATTTGGTATATGGGTTCCATTGGGAGTATTTGGTATATGGGTTCTATTGGGAGTATTTGGTATATGGGTTCTATTGGGAGTATTTGGTATATGGGTTCCATTGGGAGTATTTGGTATATGGGTTCCATTGGGAGTATTTGGTATATGGGTTCCATTGGGAGTATTTGGTATATGGGTTCTATTGGGAGTATTTGGTATATGGGTTCCATTGGGAGTATTTGGTATATGGGTTGTATTGGGAGTATTTGGTATATGGGTTCTATTGGGAGTTGTGGTTACATGGGTTCTATTGGGAGTATTTGGTATATGGGTTCTATTGGGAGTATTTGGTATATGGGTTCCATTGGGAGTATTTGGTATATGGGTTCCATCGGGAGTATTTGGTATATGGGTTCTATTGGGAGTATTTGGTATATGGGTTCCATTGGGAGTATTTGGTATATGGGTTCTATTGGGAGTATTTGGTATATGGGTTCTATTGGGAGTTGTGGTTATATGGGTTCTATTGGGAGTATTTGGTATATGGGTTCTATTGGGAGTATTTGGTATATGGGTTCCATTGGGAGTATTTGGTATATGGGTTCCATTAGGAGTATTTGGTATATGGGTTCTATTGGGAGTATTTGGTATATGGGTTCCATTGGGAGTATTTGGTATATGGGTTCTATTGGGAGTTGGGGTTATATGGGTTCTATTGGGAGTATTTGGTATATGGGTTCTATTGAGAGTATTTGGTATATGGGTTCTATTGGGAGTATTTGGTATATGGGTTCCATTGGGAGTATTTGGTATATGGGTTCTATTGGGAGTTGTGGTTATATGGGTTCTATCAGGAGAATTTGGTATATGGGTTCTATTGGGAGTATTTGGTATATGGGTTCCATTGGGAGTATTTGGTATATGGGTTCCATTGGGAGTATTTGGTATATGGGTTCCATTGGGAGTATTTGGTATATGGGTTCCATTGGGAGTATTTGGTATATGGGTTCCATTGGGAGTATTTGGTATATGGGTTCCATTGGGAGTATTTGGTATATGGGTTCTATTGGGTGTTGTGGTTATATGGCTTCTATTGGGAGTATTTGGTATATGGGTTCCATTGGGAGTATTTGGTATATGGGTTCCATTGGGAGTATTTGGTATATGGGTTCCATTGGGAGTATTTGGTATATGGGTTCCATTGGGAGTATTTGGTATATGGGTTCTATTGGGAGTATTTGGTATATGGTTCTATTGGGAGTATTTGGTATATGGGTTCCATTGGGAGTATTTGGTATATGGGTTCTATTGGGAGTATTTGGTATATGGGTTCCATTGGGAGTATTTGGTATATGGGTTCTATTGGGAGTATTTGGTATATGGGTTCTATTGGGAGTATTTGGTATATGGGTTCAATTGGGAGTATTTGGTATATGGGTTCCATTGGGAGTATTTGGTACATGGGTTCTATTGGGAGTATTTGGTATATGGGTTCTATTGGGAGTATTTGGTATATGGGTTCTATTGGGAGTAGTTGGTATATGGGTTCCATTGGGAGTATTTGGTATATTGGTTCCATTGGGAGTATTTGGTATATGGGTTCCATTGGGAGTATTTGGTATATGGGTTCCATTGGGAGTATTTGGTATATTGGTTCCATTGGGAGTATTTGGTATATGGGTTCCATTGGGAGTATTTGGTATATGGGTTCCATTGGGAGTATTTGGTATATGGGTTCTATTGGGAGTATTTGGTATATGGGTTCCATTGGGAGTATTTGGTATATGGGTTCTATTGGGAGTATTTGGTATATGGATGTTGTGACTGTAGGGTGGGACGGTAATACGTCTTCTGGATCCTTGACTTTTAATCCTAGTTGAGTTCAGGGATTTATTGCAGCCTTGGCAAAGAAATTATTTTAATTTGTGCTATTTTCCTGTCAGACTTTTTGGCTGTTTGTTGTGAAAGGTAGCAAACCTGAGTAACCACCCAGGATGCCTGACGCGCGACGAGCCATAAACAAGCCAGACCAGAGATATTAATCCCAATGCAACTACATAAATAATATGTGTTCACGCTCCGCATGCCTACTGCTCAATACTTCCCCCACTAAAAGCCTGCACATGAAATTACACTTAAGGCATGTTGAAACATGTATTTCCATTTGAGATTTCCGTTCATAGAGGATTCTGTCACTTAGCTCCTGAGTCCCGTGATGTAAAGGAATCTCCATAGCAACAGTGTTGGCAGAACCCGTTGGCAGCAGTGCTTAGTCCACTCTCTATAGCTCAGAATCTGCTCTGGCTAAAATATTGATCAGCGCTGAGATAGTTATTACTAGCTACTAATTAGCATCTCTCTAGTGACAGGGTGAGAAGGAATGGGTCCTTATCGCCTTTTATCAATTTCACATGAGCAACCAAAGTCAAGCCATCCAGGTCTACCAATCTGCAGCCTATTCATCTTCCATTAATCATTTATTCTGTGATCGATTAAGTGATTTGTTCAGTCAGGACAATTTGGCAGCAGACAATGAGGAGCTGGGAACAGACGTGACTCCATTTGCTATTGTCTAATTAATGCAATCAACATCCCAGGTAACAAATGAACACATTTCCCTGTGATACTGGGCGGGTCACTCTCACTCTGCAGGGAAAGATGGGGAAGCTGCAACATCTGGGCTTTGATGTGACCACAGGGACCAGGATCAGGGCTTTGATGTGACCAGAGTCACCAGGATTAGGGCTTTGATGTGACCACAGTGACCAGGATCAGGGCTTTGATGTGACCAGAGTGACCAGGATAAGGGCTTTGATGTGACCAGAGTGACCAGGATCAGGGCTTTGATGTGACCACAGTGACCAGGATTAGGGCTTTGATGTGACCAGAGTGACCAGGATCAGGGCTTTGATGTGACCACAGTGACCAGGATTAGGGCTTTGATGTGACCACAGTGACCAGGATCAGGGCTTTGATGTGACCACAGTGACCAGGATCAGGGCTTTGATGTGACCACAGTGACCAGGATCAGGGCTTTGATGTGACCACAGTGACCAGGATCAGGGCTTTGATGTGACCACAGTGACCAGGATCAGGGCTTTGATGTGACCACAGCGACCAGGATCAGGGCTTTGATGTGACCACAGTGACCAGGATTAGGGCTTTGATGTGACCACAGTGACCAGGATCAGGGCGTTGATGTGACCAGAGTGACCAGGATCAGGGCTTTGATGTGACCAGAGTGACCAGGATCAGGGCTTTGATGTGACCACAGTGACCAGGATCAGGGCTTTGATGTGACCAGAGTGACCAGGATCAGGGCTTTGATGTGACCACAGAGACCAGGATTAGGGCTTTGATGTGACCACAGTGACCAGGATCAGGGCTTTGATGTGAGCATAGTGACCAGGATCAAGGCTTTCTGCTACTGTAGAAGCAGAGCTATCTCCCGACTTAGTGCATCCTACCAATCTGGTGCTGTGTAGAAATGTCTCCCCTACTATGTCCTACCACTCTGGTGCTGTGTAGAAATGTCTCCCCTACTATGTCCTACCAATCTGGTGCTGTGTAGAAATGTCTCCCCTACTATGTCCTACCACTCTGGTGCTGTGTAGAAATGTCTCCCCTACTATGTCCTACCACTCTGCTGCTGTGTAGAAATGTCTCCCCTACTATGTCCTACCACTCTGGTGCTGTGTAGAAATGTCTCCCCCACTGACTTAAGCTATAGCAAATATAGTGCCACAGATACAGACCCCTCCAATCCCATCCGCCGGGGTGAGAATCAGAACCACTTATGTGGAAAATTGAAGGAAAAACACTACAGCAAAAAATAGATGAGAAAAGACATGGCAAGTGGCGTGGTTAATTCTTTGAGTGCTTGCTGGCGGCTCTCGCAGAAATACACATTATACACACTACACACTATACACACTATCCACACTATCCACACACTATACACAATACACACACTATCCACACTATCCACACTACACACACTATCCACACTATCCACACTATACACACTATCCACACTACACACACTATCCACACTATACACACTATCCACACTATACACACTATACACACTATCCACACTATCCACACAATACACACTATCCACACTATCCACACTATACACACTGTCCACACTATCCACACTATACACACTATCCACACTATACACACTATCCACACACTATCCACACTATACACACTATCCACACTATACACACACTATACACACTACACACTATACACACACTATACACAATACACACACTATCCACACTATCCACACTATACACACTGTCCACACTATACACACTATCCACACTATCCACACTATACACACACTAAACACACTAGTCTCACTATCCACACTATCCACACTATCCACACTATACACACTATCCACACTACACACACTATCCACACTATCCACACTATACACACTATCCACACTATCCACACTATCCACACTATCCACACTATCCACACTATCCACACTATACACACACTATCCACACTATCCACACTATACACACTATCCACACTATACACACTATCCCCACTATACACACTATACACACTATCCACACTATACACACTATACACACTATCCACACTATACACACTATACACACTATCCACACTATACACACTACACACACTATCCAAACTATACACACACTATACACTCACTATACACACACACACACACACACACACACACACACACACACACACACACACACACACACACACACACACACACACACAAACACAGGCACACACATAAACACACAGACAATATATACACAAATTGAAAAACTAATTAACATACAGATACACAAAGTAGACTAAATACTTGAAAAACACATTCAGACAAACAGACTGAGTGTGATTCTAGTTTAGAATCTCAGACGAAGTGTGTGAGCTCTGTGTGGATTTACCTATTTACTCAGGTGTGATAGATCAGTAGACAGACAGAAGCCCTGGCTTCTCTGGGGAGCCTCCTGAATCCCTACAAAGGCTCAGTAACTAGTGTCATTGAGATGGCCCCACTCTCTGTAACCCCCCCCCCCCCCCCACACACACACACACACACACACAAACACACACACACACACACAGGGCGAGCAGGCTGTGTGGGGTGCAGCAGAGGTACCTCCACACCTCTCCCCTGGGTAATTATTTGTACATTATTACATGTGCTCGGATCCCAGTCGCCTTGGCAAAGTGACAGGCAAATTTATCACTCCAGGGGGCTTCTGGGTTGCCGGCAGGGGAAGATAAATGATAAAATAAAAGCACTCTCTGCTTAAATTGTTTCTGCTAATTCTGTTGAGGAGATTTATGAGTCTGTCTATTGATGCGTGAACAGGGATGTGTTAGGAATGTATGTTTGCACACAGGTCTGTGTGCGACGTAAACACGCAGGTAGGGCCTATCAGTTATCTATAGATCCATCAGTCATCTATCAGCGTTAGAGCAGGCTTGCTCAGTGCAGTGAAGACATAATGCATATTTTATGAAGATGAGCCAAGGGCACTATAGTGAAGATGTGTAAAGCCCAGGATAGAGGACAGCACAGCTTTAGATGCAGGTTGTTGATAATAATACCATTGAGATAGCGTAATGTTATAGTCTAATCTCATTCACCTTATTTAACACTTGTGTGGTGTTCGGGTCTGTGGGACCAATTTTCTATGTTTACTAAAATAAACATGATAAAGGGAATTATTTTTTCAACCTGAGATTCATTGGCCTTGAGTGCCCACTATGCACAGCAGGCTGTGTGGGGTGCAGCGGTTACTCAACCAGGGCCGAGCAGGCTGTGTGGGGTGCAGCGGTTACTCAACCAGGGCCGAGCAGGCTGTGTGGGGTGCAGCGGTTACTCAACCAGGGCCGAGCAGGCTGTGTGGGGTGCAGCGGTTACTCAACCAGGGCCGAGCAGGCTGTGTGGGGTGCAGCGGTTACTCATGTGCAGGACATAAAGTCTTCTTTAGAATTGCCCCTTCAGGCAATACATACCGTCTAAACCCACCAAATATGGAATCAAGATCTGGGCTGCCTGTGATGACTTAGACAAGCTGTTGACTGGCTACAGCTGGCAAAGAAGAATCCTTCGCTGGCCACTTGTGATATTCTTCAAGATCTTGGACATCTCGGCGTACAACGCGTTTGTCATCTGGATGGCATTGAACCAATATTGGAACAGAGGGAAGCTCCAGAGGAGACGGCTCTTTCTCTATGGAGCTGGGCAAGGCACTGGTAAGACTTCCAATCCAGAGGAGGCAACATATCCCCAGGACCCAGCTTCTGCAGCCATCCTGAGGAGGATTCAGGAAGTGGATGTTGGTGCCCCATCCGCCCGACTCACAGAATCAACAACTCCAATACCGGAAGCACGTGTGAGTGATGTTGTTGCATGTGTGTATGTCTGACTCTCCTACCTTGGCCTGCTCTAACTATATATGTGAGTGAGATGTTAGTAAAATTCCTGAACTAAGTGTTTTCATCATTCTAGATTGAAGCCGGTAGCAACAAGAAGAAGCACTATGATGTGTGTGGACCCATGAAGGACAGGAAGACACAGTACACATGCATCAAGTGCAATAAATACATTTGCAACACACACACAGTAAAACTGTGTTTGTTGCGGCTCATTTATCATTTCCATTAAATACAGTATGTAAAATTTGTCCTTCCAAATCGATGTCAGAACGTTCTGTTACATGGAGGTCTTCCTTTGTGGCCTTCTTTCCATTTTGCGCACATTAGCTGGCTATCTCAAAATACCAAGAAAAAGTCAAATGGCAAGTCTGTGCCACATCCATGGATTATTCAAGAGTGGGAGGACGAAATAAAAAATGGCCACATATCACCAACGAAGACATCGTTAATTATTTTATATTGTCTCTCGGTGTGGATTGGTCAGAGATGAGGAGATACAAAAGTACAGATGAATATAAATACCTCCACAGCAGCAAAGTTAGACGCTTGCTTATTCATTAACTTGAGGATGACAACCTGGTGTTCCTCAAAGCGGATGTCCAGCCAAGTCAAAGCAAAACACACCATCATTCTGCCTGGATTCTTGTATCTTCAGTCAGCACGGTGGAGACTGCAGGGTGTTCTTGTGTTGCAAGGCAGGGGAAGTCTTGTAGTCATTAAGCTGTAATACTATGGAAGGTAGCTAGCTAGCTGGCTTTTTCTTTATCATAACTTTGACATAACCTTTTTATGACTGATATGTTTGATGTTAGCTAGTTACTTAGCTAGCTGGCTAATTGTGATGATACCATATCACTGACCAGAACTGATAACGTTAACTAGTACAGCATGCCCATGTGATTCTTGGTTTCAACGACTCATTGTGTAGTATATCAGCCTAATCTCGAATGGCAATGAGGTAGGTACAGAATCATGGTGAGTTTTACAATCAAATAGGAAATGACCAACACAACCTAAACCTACTAGTTAAAAGGGAACTGTGTAAAATAGTAAACTGTGAATACCATGTAAACTAGTGTGCTGTACTGTAATTGACTATTCTAACAGTAGTGTTTTGTTGGCGGTGCAGAATGCTGTGTATGGAGGATTGACAGGGGTGTTCTGTACAGATTAACATTGCCAATGGAACTCTGCGACACAGCGGAATTTATCTCCAAAAAGGTTTAGCGAGATCTGTTTCAAACATCACAAACAAAGTGAAGAGTTCTCTGACAGCACCCGGCCACATCTCCATCTCTACATCCAAATCCTGCGTACCACTCCCACAATGCACTTAAGAAGAGTTTGGAAGGGGCCACGGTTTGAGTAGGGAGCTTTCTGCACAAGTACATCAAAGCTAAACCAAACAGTCATCAAATCCATCCGCAGCAGCACAGCTACATCAGCCTCATGGTGAACACGGCATGAACCATGCAGTGTCAGAAACGCTTGTCATTTTATGACATTTATGTTAAGCTGGAGGAGTATAAATGAGCCAGCTTGGAGGACTTCACTAATCCACAGAGTGCCTCCCAATAGTGGTATGACGCTCGTAAACTTCCCACCACTGCTAGCTCAGCAAAGAATTTTTCCTGTGCACATCTCAACATATCCCGACAACTTTGTGCTGGAGCATTTCTCCCCCCGGTTCCATGGGAACTCAGCAACCACATATGGCAAGGAGAATGAGCAGGTGGCCTACAATGTGGCTGGAGAGTAGAGGCACAGTAGTGAGTGTCAAGGAGACATGTCTTTCTGCAAGCCCAGACGGAGTGTTAAACTCTCAAGAACTTCTAGAAATCAAATGTCCTGTTCTGAGTAAGAAGTGTGAGTCTCTGACTGAACTGTTCTCTGGCAAACTCATTGATGTGAAGCTGGCGGATGGGGTTCCTCAGCGGAAACCTAATGGAACCCGTGGGTACTACATGCAGATGCAAATGGGCATGCTCTGCACAGGACTGAAGAGATGCAAACTGCTGATCTAGGGTCTATCCGAGCAGGTGGTTATTGATGTGAATTTTGATGTGAAGTTCTGTGCTGATGTTATCCCTAAACTGAAGGCATTTTATTTCACACATATGCTGCCAAGGATAGTAGACGAGTTCCAGTCAGGTAGACTAACTCTGTGCTCCAAATATGTTCATCTATGTGGTATCAAGGCTCGGGCCTAATAACTTGTGTTTTGAAATAGTTGTGCCTTGTAAAGCTCTCTCTGTCAGCTCTACCTTATTATCTAAGCATAACTCTTCATTGGCGTGTTTTTTATTTGTCTTGCCTTGTACAGCTCTCTTCATACATGTTTATCTAATGCCTACAGATAACTCCTTATGATTTATTCATATTTTAATTGTACCTTGTATGGCTCTTAATTTTCATATGGCACTTCATGAACTTACCTAAGCATACCATAACTCATCTTGCACTTGGCAAATTATGGTGTTAATGAAACCACTATGAAATTCCACTTACTTGACATTTTCTTTGATACTTAACATTTTGAAATGAAGGACGAGGAGGCATGTCTAAGGGTTTCAAATGTCTTTTCAGTTTGATTCTGGGTTTGATTTTCAGTGTGGCACTTGATAAACAGTCTTCCCTCTTGGTCTGCAAGAGACATTTTGATGTTGATTTTTAAAATGTTTAAATAGATTGAAGAAGGCATGATAACAGCACCAATTGGATGCCTGTAATTATCAGGAACAGGCAAAGCTACAGTATATTTAAAATGTATGAACATTAAAATTATTCAGATTAAATAGGAAACTATATATACAGTTGAAGTCGGAAGTTTACATACACCTTAGCCAAATACATTTAAACTCAGTTTTCACAATTCCTGACATTTAAACCTAGTAAAAATCTGTTTTAGGTCAGTTAGGATCACCACTTTATTTTAAGAATGTGAAATGTGAAACCTATACAGACAATATCTTCATCAAACAACACGGTATCACGATGCATCAGTGACATGGCAGGATATGTTTTGAAACAATTACTGCTTTGCATACAAGCCAGTGAATTATATGTGTTGCAGCTGGATGAGTCAACATACGTCGAGGGCCTGGCACAGCTCTTGGTATATGCCCATTATGTTAATGAGGGGTCAATTAAGGAAGACATCCTCTTCTGCAAACCACTGGAAACCAGGACAACAGGAAATTATATTTTTAAAGTACTGGACAGCTTTGTGACATCAAATAGAGTTTGGTGGTCAAGATGTGTTGGTATCTGTACTGATGGCACAAAAGCCAAGACAGGGAGACATGGTAGAGTGGTAACGCGCGTGCAAGCAGTTGCTCCTGACGCCACTTGGGTACACTGCAGCATGCACCAATAGGCTCTTGCTGCCAAGGGAATGCCTGACAGCTTGAAAGACGTTTTGGACACTACAATGAAAATTGTTAACTTTGCTAAAGCAAGGCCCCTGAACTCTCGTGTATTTTCTGCACTATGCAATGATATGGGCAGTAACCATGTAATGATTTTACAACATACAGAAGTGCGCTGGTTATCAAGGGGCAAAGTATTGATGCATTTTTTTGAATAGAGACGAGCTTAAAGTTTTCTTTACTGACCATAATTTTCACTTGTCTGACCGCTTGCATGATGACAAGTTGCTCATATGACTGCCCTACCTGGATGATGTTTTTCTCACCTGAATGATCTGAATCTAGGATTACAGGGACTCTGCAACTATATTCAATGTGTGGGACAAAATTGAGGCTATGATTAAAAAGTTGGAGCTCTTCTCTCTCTGCATTAACAAGGACAGCACACAGGCCTTTCCATCATTGTATGATGTTTTGTGTGCAAATGAACTCAAGCTTACGAACAATGTCAAATGCGATATAGCGAAGCACCTGAGTGAGTTGGGTGCACAATTACGCAGGTACTTTCCCGAAATGGATGACAAAAACAACTGGATTCGTTATCCCTTTCATCCCCTTCCTCCAGTCCACTTACCCATATCTGAACAAGAGAGCCTCATCAAAATTGCAACAAGCGGTTCTGTGAAAATGTAATTTAATCAAAAGCCACTGACAGATTTCTGGATTGGGCTGCGCTCTTTGCCTTGGCAAACAACGCTTCTTAAGGATCGGCGTTCCATCAACGGGACAGTTGTAAATCATGCAGCGCGTTATATCAAGTTCACAGATTTTAGAGAAACAACAAATGTTGGTACATATAAGTGTCATATCAGCTGAAAGCTTAAATTCTTGTTAATATAACTGCACTGTCCAATTTACAGTAGCTATTACTGCAAAAAAATGCCATGTTATTGTTTGAGGAGAGAACCTAACAACAAAACACTTTTTTTCACAATGATAGGTTTGATAAATTCATCTCTGAAGGTGAAATGTGTACTTACATTCTGAAATCTTGCTCAGATTTATCCTCCAAAGGGTCCCAGAGATAACATGAAGTGTCGTTTTGTTAGATAAAATCCTTTTTCATATCATAAAAAGGTCCAAATAGCACGTGCGATCGATTTGTATTTCCACTCATTCAATTTGCAAAGAAAGGAATCTGTGAAAACCTCACCCTAAACGTTGTTTTAAGGAGTCAAATCACGTTCGTATGAAAAATGGAATATGAATGCGAATGTTTCCTTCACGATTCGCCCAAATGTACCTAGGGACTTGACACCACATGTATTGTTGTTCACTCGTTTTTCAAGTTATCTATCTGAAACTTTGCACATACACTACTGACATCTTGTGGACAATATCGGAATTACAACCAGAGTGATGGCTATAACTATGACATTTCTCTTGCATTTCAAAGATGGTGGTAGAAAAAGACCAGTTGTTTTTTTTCTTTATATTTTCTTCTACCAGATCTATTGTGTTATATTCTCCTATATTCAATTCACATTTCCACAAACTTCAAAGTGTTTCCTTTCAAATGGTACCAAGAATACACATATCCTTGCTTCAGGGCCTGAGCTACAGGCAGTTAGATTTGGGTATGTCATTTAGGTGCAAATTGTAAAAAAGTGGGCAATCCCTAAGAATTTTTTAAGACACTGCTGCCCTTTGCAACCACATACCTATGTGAGAGTGGATTCTCGGCCCTCACTAGCATGAAAACTAAATAGAGGCACAGACTGTGTGTGTGGAAAATTATTTAAGACTGAGACTCCCTCCAATACAACCAAACATTGCAGAGTTATGCCAATCCTTTAAAGCACACCCTTCTCATTAACCTGTGGTGAATTATTCACAATTTTTTATTAACAAATAAAGTTTTATATGTAAGATGGCTAAATAAAGAGCAAAATGATTGATTATTATTACATCATTATTTGTGCCTGGTCCTATAAGAGATCTTTGTCACTTCCCACGAGTCAGGTTGTGACAAAAACTCACGCTCATTCTTATGTTTAATAAATGTATCGTATAGTGTGAGTGTGGCAGGCTTACAATGATGGCAAAAAACAACATTTGAGAGTGCGCTGACCCTGGTGCTAGAGGGGGTACAGCTGGAGGTTGAATGTTTGAAGGGGTACGGGATTATAAAAAGTTTGGGAAACACTGCTGTAGAGTTTTGCTTGAATAATAGTGGCTGTATGACGCCCATCTGGAATGGAGATTTTGTGCTTTCTGAAGAGTATTTTCAGAGCAGTCGATGATGCAAGTGGTGTTGCACTGAGGCATTGTGTTCTCGATCGTCTCCCTCGGCAGCCATGGAATGTAGATCCTCATGTGCTCCTCCATTGTGTCATTCCAGTAGGAAAGGATTCTGCTCACTACTCCGTGGGACACAGCAAAGCATTCCGCAAGATCACTGTCATGCCCTGACCATAGAGAGCATTTGTTTCTCTATGGTGTAGTAGGTCAGGGCATGACTAGGGGGTATTCTAGTTTATAATTTCTTTGTTGTGTTCTAGTTTATATTTTCTATGTTGGTGTTTTGTATGATTCCCAATTAGATGCAGCTGGTAATCCTTGTCTCTAATTGGGGATCATATTTAAGTAAATATTTCTCCCACCTGTGTTTGTGGGATATTGTTTTGTGTTTGTGCCTGTGCACCACGTAGTCAGGTTTAGTTGTTCGTTTATTGATTTATTTTTTTTGCTTTAGTTTCACTTCGCCTTGGTCCCGTTCTTACGACAACCGTGACAATCACCCTGGAGTAGATTCAGCTTCAGCTTCATCAAGGTTAACGGTATTTTATCTGTTATATGCATTTTGAAGTAAACCTGGTAGAATTGGTTTGGGTCAATGGCTCTGCACCACCACATTGGGTTTGTTTGTGGCAGGTGGGATTGTTGACTCGTTCTCCTGACACGTAGCTGTGATCAGTAAGTTCTGGAACTTCCCATTGAGTACCAGCATCTATACGCTGCGGTGGCATTGGCACACTGTTGATGTCCTGATGAGATGTTCTGTACTGGAGCATCATAGCGCAGCCACTTCTCAGGGAAAGGATGGTCTTCAGTCGGCCTCTTGTCCACAAAGTGATAGGAACAGTCTGAGGCTCCTCAGAGGAGGAAGGGGAGGACCATCCTCCTCAGTGAATTTCATACATTTTTTAATTGTAAAACATTTAAAAAGCTATCAGTTTTAGATAAAACTATACTAAATATAATCACGTCACCAAATAATTGATTAAAACAGACTAATTTGCAAAGGCCTACAGTCACCTCAACAACACTGTGTAAGGTAGCACCATGGTGTAGCTGGAGGACAGCTAGCTTCCGTCCTCCTCTGGGTACGTTGACCTCAATACAAAACCGAGGAGGCTCATGGTTCTCACCCACTTCCATAGACTTGCACAGTAATTTTGACAACTTCCGGAGGATGTCCTCCAGCCTATCAGAGTTATTGCAGCATGAACTGGCATGTTGTCCAGCCAATCAAAGGATCAGATAATTAATCTAGCAGTGAAAGCATAAGCTACAGCTGTCTGGCACAGCAGTGTATAAAATGTGGTGAGTGGTTGACTCAAAGAGAGAGAAAGACACTAGTTTAACAAATACATTTCTTCCAAAATGAAGGAGAAGAAAGAGTGTCATTTTTTCCACTTTCAGTTTCACACAAATGCAGTTAGCTAGTTCAGCCTACTGAAACACCCTGCTCAGAGCGATGCTATGTTAGCCAGCCTTTCCAACACAACACTAGAACTCTTCCATGTCAAGGTAATCTTTCCGTATTCGATTATAATTTATTGCCACCGTGGCCCGCCGGTGTAACTGCTTACTGTACACTGTAACATTACTGCATGATTGTAGCAGGTTTACCAACACGTTATTCATTAAAAAATATATATATTTAACCTTTTTTTAACTAGGCAAGTCAGTTTACAATGATGGCCTACCGGGGAACAATGGGTTAACTGCCTTGTTCATTGGCAGAACAACATATTTTTACCTTGTCAGCTCGGGGATTCAATTCAGCAACCTTTTGGTTACTGGCAAAACGCTCTAACCACTAGGCTACCTGCTGCTCCACTAGGGTACATGCCGCCCCACTAGGCTACCTGCCGCCCCACTAGGGTACCTGCCACCGCACTAGGGTACCTGCCGCCCCACTAGGCTACCTGCCGCCCCACTAGGCTACCTGCCGCCCCACTAGGGTACCTGCCGCCCCACTAGGGTACCTGCCGCCCCACTAGGCTACCTGCCGCCCCACTAGGGTACCTGCCGCCCCACTAGGGTACCTGCCGCCCCAGTCAGCTAGCAGGGTAGCCTAGTGGTTAGAGCGTTGGACTAGAAGGTTGCAAGTTCAAACCCCCGAGCTGAAAAGGTACAAATCTGTCGTTCTGCCCCTGAACAGGCAGTTAACCCAATGTTCCTAGGCCGTCATTGAAAATAATAATTTGTTATTAACTGACTTGCCTAGTGAAATAAATCTAAAATATAATAAATCTAAAAATGTGTGTAGCGGTTTGGCTTGGAAAGTTTTTTTTACCTGGTCACATACAGCTGATGTGTTGTTCATTGAAGTCCACAAGCGAAGGGAAGAGGTGAGAGGAGGAGAGATGCGAGAAGAAATACCACGTGGCTGCTATGAAAGTGAACTGTGTTTATGCGTGATCAGAGGTGTATTCATACTGCCAAGTCTGTTGAAAATGTTTCTTAAATGGAAGCAAACGGAACAATACATGGACAAACATACCTGGATTTGTCCAATAGAAAATCTTGTTTGCAACTGTTGGTCTAATGATTACACCATATAGCAGCTAGATGCAGGCTGGAGTCTGCAAGGTGGTATTGAATGTCACTGTCTGTTCATGTGTTATTGTCTGTCACCTCGAATTTGTCTCTCAACCTGTGTGCATCTACATTGTAAACTTTAATTCATAGGCTAGGTTGTAGCAATGTGTATAGGGAAAATTAGAGTATCATGTAGTAGCCTAAACCTATTGCTGTTACATTGATCTGGGTCAATTGACTATGAATAAGAGCCATCCAATATTGCTGAAATAATAAATAAGACCATGCTCATGAAAAAATAAATAGTCCTCCCTCATCTTAAATGGCACTGACAGCCACTGGAACACACAGAGCCGGTTTGGTAGTTTCTTCAAGTTCAATGCTTTGAGCCAAAGCCGAAGAGACCCATCGTCCTTAGAGGTGGGTGCAAATCAAAAGGCGCCTCACAACTGCATTCGCTCCTCACAAAAGTCAGGTAGCCAAAACACTCCTGCTACATGAACAGCCTCCGTTAATGCCAGTTATTTTGGCATCCCTTTACCAAACAAAAAAGGCCAGTTTTGTATGAATCCATGTTTGGGGAGTTGTGAGAAGCGATAGCAAGTGAGTTAGCTAGCTAGCTGCGAATTATTGGCCTGAAGAGCTTAACCGGAAGACCCCCACAATAAAACCTAAACAGACCCTGCCCAGATTTCTGTTGAAAATGAGATGAATAGCCTAATGTTATAGTCTAATGTTATAGTCTAATCTTATAGCATAATGTTATAGTCTAATGTTATAATCTAATGTTATAGCATAATGTTACAGTCTAATGTTATAGTCTAATGTTATAGCATTATGTTATAGCATAATATTTGACTGGGTTGCTGGGTGTTAGGGAGTTGGTTTGAAAGCCCTTCAGAATAGAGGTGATGTGTTGTGTATGTTGTGGGTTTTGATTGGCAGACTGATGATAGGTGTGGAGTTGTTCGGCTCTGCGTGTGGACAGAAGGGCTCTCTGTCCCTGATGGAACACTGACGGGAACAACACTCACCTTCCATTGCTCATCAGACCTCCGTCAACACGCTGGAACGTCACTGGGGTCAGAGCGGAGGAGAGGAAAGAGGGGGTGCCAAGACATAAAAAGAACGAGAGAAAAGACAAAGCAATACGTTGAGTTTTCACATAGTTTCAATGACATTGATGACCACATGAAGGCTGTATTACCAACACTAATACCAGTTGAACAGAGAGGGTACTAATGATTTTAGCACCCAATCATTATCAGGAATTCTCATGTGTCCTCCCAATGTCTTCTGCAGCTGA
Source organism: Oncorhynchus mykiss (assembly GCF_013265735.2). Taxonomy (NCBI): domain Eukaryota; kingdom Metazoa; phylum Chordata; class Actinopteri; order Salmoniformes; family Salmonidae; genus Oncorhynchus; species Oncorhynchus mykiss. The sequence continues at coordinate 34,094,453 of NC_048591.1, forward strand.
CTGGATATTGATGGCTTCACTACGGAATGCAGAGGTCTCAAAGTGTCCATTCTTATCATGGCAATTTGAAAAAGATGCTGTGAATAAGATAGCAGATTGCATTTGTTTGCATAAAGTGACACGTAGTGTATTTCTCCCAAGGACAAGACACTTGATCAGAGCAGAAACTAATTTGATTTAAAAAAAATGTTGGTTTGAGTTATTATCGGATTTGTGATTAGAAAAACAAAATGATTAGAAAAGGCAGAGGGCTCATTAGTCAGGTAGAATTAGATGTGTGGGGGCTAGATGGGAGTGAGTTACAGATCCCTCTAGTAGCAGGGTACTCTGACTAGCATGACTCTCAGAAGCCATGATGTGGCCTGTTCCATTACAGTGATCTATAGATAATAAATACGGGTCTTTGTCAGCAGCTAGTAAAACTTTAGCAGCTCAGAGTTAGAGACCGTTTCATCTCTGCTCAACACGGATGATGACAAGAATACATCAGAAGACTGAGAATGTAAAACTTCAATGGATCACAGGAAATAGAAAGAAAAGAGGTAAAGAAGCCCAGAGTTTTGGAAATCACCCTGTGCAGATGACAGGGGGAGAAGCACAAAAGAGAACCCTGCTTGAGTTGAGGAGCTGATAGTATTTTGGCTCATTTGTTGTCTAGATGGAGATTAAAGGGAGGAGGAGGGCTGAACATTGCTTCTCTCCTCTCCCCCACTCAGGTTTATTTCCCGACAAGCCCAGGCACGGGCTAAATAAAGTCCTCAAAGAAAACAAGAAGAAAGGAGGAGAGGAGATGGGGTTTTCTAAATGAAGGAAGTGGCTTGTGTGTGACACAGAAAGGGGCTGCTGGTAGGATAACCTCTCCACTGTGTCATCAACCACTACCGATTCAACCAACCAAAACATCTTTACCATAATCATTCTTGAACGGTACATGAGCATGTTGCAGTATGACAGTAAAACAAACCACAACACAGGATAATGAACTAAACCTTTACTGTTCTTTTGCTTCAATCATACCGCACTGGTTTATTTGCATTCAGCTTTGACAACTACTCTATAGCTACTTCTCTTTGTTCCACTACCAATAAACTATTCTCTTTCTCTCTCTCTCTCCATTTACTAGGAGAAGAAGAAGAGGAGGGAGAAGGGAATACGGAGGCTGATACTGTGCTCTGCCGTGGGGAGGCCTCTGATGTCCATATCTGTGCTCAGACACATTTCTGCTCTGCTGTGGAGGACTTTAATGTTAGCCAGCCTGATGTGGCTGTGCCCAGATAAGCACTTTCTCCAATATGAATACAGATTAATCCCCTTTAATAACCATTAAAGGGGGAGGACATAATCAGCATATACAAATTCCATCAAATCTTCTTCCCTGCTGGCCGCGTGCCTCCACAAACCCGTGATTTACTCTCCTGTATGACTGCTTTACTGTAGGAGACAGACGGGAGGACACTGTGTGGGCATCACCTCATCTCCTAGCTCCTAGCTAGCGAACACCCTAAAATGACAAACCACTAAAATACAACCACCATCATTTTCATATTAAATCTATCTAAACCAGTTCTATTCGTCCCTTTTAGTCCTTGACTCAAATGTCATCTTCCAGTGGACACCACCCTGATCCTCTAGCCTCAGTGCAGTGTGCTTACAATCGAATACACACACACACATACACTCTTCAGTTTCACTAGAACGTTTGAGTGGATCACTTATCTCCCAGCGGCCAGAGCACCAGGTGAGAATAGGGAGATCGGGGAGAGAAGCAGGTGTCACACCCTGATCTGTTTCACCTGTCCTTGTGATTGTCTCCACCCCCCCCCCCCCCCCCCCCCCAGGTGTCGCTTATTATCCCCGGTGTAGTTATCCCTGTGTTTCTCTGTACCAGTTTGTCTTGTTTGCCAAGTCAATCAGCATTTTTCCTTTTGGTTCTAGCCCTCCTGGTTTCGACCCTTGCCTGTCCTGACTCCGAACCCACCTGCCTGACCATTCTACCTGTTCTGTCTTCAAGCCTGCCTATCCTTTTGTACTGTTTCGACTCGGATCTGGTTACTGAACCCCTTGCCTGGCCTGACCTCTAGACTGCCCTTCGTCTGGTACTGTTTTGGACTCTCACCTGTCCCTGACCTACCTCTTGCCTACCCCTTGGATTAATACATATCGGAGCTCAACCATCTGCTTCCTGTTTCTGCATTTGGGTCTCGCCTTGTGTCCTTATAGCAGGGGGTGTATCACAGAGAGGATGTGTTGACTGGAGTGACAAGACTACAGCCAGGACCCCCAGCCAGCCTCCCTGCACTGGCCTTATCTCAGTCACACTGCTGGTACTGGACCAGTAGAGAGGAACCCCAGTCTGAGGGACTAATTTAATCTGTAATGGACTATGTTGTCCTCCATTCTCCATCCCATCCCTCTCTCTCTCCAGGAGAGTACACTGAGCAGACAGAGGCTTTCCTCTCCTGTATTTACAGTTTATTCCATCGAGAGACAGAGGCTGATTGCTTGCTTACTCAACATTGGTGCCAGTCATGTCCACTTTGGGAGAGCATGTACTGTGAATGCTTTACAATATAGGGATAACATTGTTACAGTTATCAAACTAACTGCAATTAACATATTAGTCCAGGACATATAGAGTAGAGGAGCAACTTAACACTAGGAAGAGGGATAAAGAAAACTACCATCAAAAATACAAACAAGTAGCCATTGAGGATATTTCAGAGGGGGAACATAATCACATATAACTACCAATCAACACCAACACCTGTAGAAAGAGAAGGATCCCTTAAAGCCCAATGCATACATCTCACAGGGACATCAAGAGGGGAGTCAAGCATCTTAAGGAGGAATACCCACTACCATCAAGAGGAGAGACGCAACAGAGATACCAGACAGACGGATGTTCATTGAAACATTGATGGTCAAAACACCCATACATAGACACACAGCAACACAGTACAGTATGACAACCAGGCTGATGACTCAGCTGGGATAGGGACAGTTGTTTGCAGTGCTCAGGCCCTGCCCAATTAAAAATCCAGAACATTTTCAAAGTACGAATTTAGGCAGGAGCTATTTCACATCTCTTCCAGCGGGAAAACAGGTGTGAAATATGGGGTTTTGCCACCTCAAGGTAGGGATTTGATTTGTATTGGGCAAGGCCTGGAGTCTGTCAAACATATATAATGTAGGCAGGAGAGGAGAGGGGAGTTGAGGAGGGACCTGTGGCAGGAGGTGAGGGGGGGGGGGGGGGGGGGGGGGGACGGACAAATGAACAGTACCTGCAGGGGTGAAGGTGAAGGACTGAACTGCAAAACAAGAAGACAGAAAAGTTGTGTGTTAAAAGCCTGCAGAGGTGCTGTAAGCAGTGCATTGGGGGGAGCTCTGCACACTGGGGCTGGGGGACAGGGAGGCCAAAGGGGGTCAGAGGAGGGGGCCCATTAACATGACCCAAAAAGCAAGTCAGAAGCCACAGAGATGTAGAGACAGCACCAAAAAGATAACACGACATACACAACATGTAACAGACAGAAATGAAGAACAGGTTACAGCCATTTGACTGACTGTGGCAACATCAGAACTGTTCAGGTTCTAAAGTCAATTTGCTGAAGGAAATAAAAAATACAAAAAATACAAACTATTGAGAGAGACAGAACTATTTTTCTTGTACAGTTGATTTAAAGTCCGAAAGCCATTGTTGAATAACATTACATGCATTGCTAATGTGCCATCTACTTCCCACTCTCTAATTAAATAGGCTGGCAGAGGAAGGCTGTCCATGGTGGTTGACTGTCCTGACTGGGGTCGAGCACCCACACTCAGTCTGAAATGTCAGGGTCGGTGTGTAGGAGGATGGATGGACTGGCTCCAGCTCCAGCATGGCTCAGTCCTGAGTGACCGGCCAGACCAGCAGAGTTAGTTATACCAGCGACCCACTCAGGCCATGCCACCCTAGGCTAGTATCAACACCGTGGGAGGATGTGTCAAACATCACAACTTGATTCGCGCCAAGACTCTGCTCTGCTTCAAGATATTCCATCTGAGCCTCACCTTCTCAGACAATAGAAACATCCCCTCACAATAGAGTCAATAAATAAGTATATTTAGCATAGTGATGCTAATGAGGAAGTTTGTTGAGTACTCTGCATTGATGGCAAGAAAACAAGCTCCCAGAGGTAGGGTGTGTATTTGCGCAAGTACAGTACAGTTTGTATGTTGTGTGCAGAATTGGTGTCAGTGTGCACTCTCCAGTCTGCCTGTCTAACCTGCGTAGTTGCTGAGCCCCTTCCTCTTCTTCCTCCTCCAGTACAGCCAGATACTGAAGCCCATGAGGATAACCCAGCAGGCCCCTCCGATCCCAGCTATGAACGCTGGCTGCTTCACCACATCTGTGATCTGCTCCGTGATGCTGTTGTTCCTGTTCCCACTTATGATCACGTCACGGAAGTCCTTACCTGGGGTGGGAGGGACAGGAGGGACAGGGGGGACAGGAGGGACAAGGGGGGACAGGAGGGACAAGGGGACAGGAGGGACAAGGGGGACAGGAGGGACAGGGGGGACAGGAGCGACAGGGGGGACAGGAGCGACAGGAGGGACAGGGGGGACAGGGGGGACAGGAGGGACAAGGGGGGACAGGAGGGACAGGGGGGGAAGGAGGGACAGGGGGGACAAGGGGGGGCATGGGGGACAGGAGGGACAGGGGGGACAAGGGGGGACAGGAGGGACAGGGGGGACCAGTGTGAGGGTGTGTTTGCCAGGTTGACTGTTTAAAAAACAATGCTGAAAAAGTATTCAGCATTGTAATAAACCATTTTGTAATAAACCATGTTGTCCCCCCCACATATTCACTAAGAGCTCAATTCTACCTCAAGATATGCCTTCGACCTCAACAGGAAAATGTGAATTCTATGCACAGACTTGTAGTTAGGATTGGGCTCCAGGTATAGAGCAGTAGATACGATAAGATACAGAGGCAATACCAGAGTCTTGTCAATTGCAGCTAACATATTGACTGAGAGAGTAGAACATGGGTGTGCAGACAGAGAGAGGTGAGGGAGGCGAAATCCTAAAAGCTGATGACAACCCCTCAGGTGATCCTGCTGTTTGCTTAGCTCAGACTCTAATTTTCTTCAGTAAAATAGACCATGTGAGATGAGAGGCCTTCCGGATCGATCTTCCAATCGAAGCTCACTCTGACTTGTCTGCCTGACACTATTTCATGGAGTGCAATACGAATTGGTTCTCAGAAGAGCACACATGACAATATATGTGCAATCTTTGGCTTGGACAACTGAGATGGATTATAGGAGTGCCATTGGGGAAATAAGAGTATGCTACAGGCCAAGCCATCAGTTATGGGTGAAATCAGACAATCTGCCCCTGGTCCACATAAATCACACAGAACTACACCACAGCCCGGCAGCTACATATCAAAATAACAGAGGTATGGTTTAAATACAATCAGTCTGACTGATCATTCATGTCACACACTCTCTAATAGTAAATACTTTTGCCCCAATCAGTGATAATATTGAGCATTTTGTGTTCACTGCCTAGAGGCCATGTTAATTGCAGTAATGTTTCATTTATTTTTTATGATATCTGTCAAAAGTGAAATGGGCTTTTCTGTAATTATGGATGAGTAATCAATAGTCCACTTTTACATTCCAACATCATTCTACTGTAAATCTCCCTTTAGCTAACCCCCTACCCCTTCCCCTTCTCTTACCGATGACGATGGGCTGAGGTTCACTCTTGACCCCCACCCCTGCGCTGGTGCTGGCGGCAACCTCCACCCGATACAGCACCCCCACCTGAAGCCCCCCCACAACCACCGACCGGATGGCTGCATCCACCGTCTTATTCACATGGAAGCGTGTCTCATTCCCTAGGCACCAGATCTGAAGAGAGGGAGAGGGAGAGGGAGAGGGACAGAGGAATAGAGCGTCCTGTCACAGTGGCGTCAGGTAGAGTATTATGTTGATTCTGATGGCCTCTCAGTAAGCCAGAGTCATCAGGTTACATCCAGTCTATCTTCTCACAGTAACCTGCCTTGTACTCCTGGATGATGCCGTTCTGGTGGTCTGGAGGAGGGGGGTCCCAGGAGATGCTGATGGAGGTGCTGTTCTGATTGCCCACCATCAAGACTGTAACCTGCAGGGGAGGGGCACTGGGAGCTGGGGTTGAGGGGAGACAGATGAGGGGGGGGGCAGTAGACTGGTCAGGGAAGAGGGATAGCATTCCATTCTCCGATACACACACAACCTCACTCACACACACACACACACACACACACACACACACACACACACACACACACACACACACACACACACACACACACACACACACACACACACACACACACACACACACACACGCAAGACACTCATACTCTCTCACACTCATCTTTATTGTGTTGGGAGTGTGTGTAGTTGTTAGCAGGTGGAAGACACAGGTGGCTGTGGGGAGAGCAGCAGCTCATTAGAAGGGGATTTACATGGGGAGAACAGGCAGGTCTGACATGTCCATCTTTAACATTTCACTATGATTTAATATCCCAGTCTTGCTCCTGCTCCAACACAGAGGGATTCACTCACAGAATAGTGCTATTGATTTTCAGAGTAACAGCCAGGCAGAGTCAGACAAGTCTCCTCAGTCAAGCTATGACTCCCACATTGACTCAGCCAGGGTGGCATGTGGGTCAACAGGCTTATAGGATGAGCCGTACAGCAGTGCAGTCATACGTGAGGAAAATATGAAGACATTTATTTTGGGGAGAATTGAAACACGAGGCTAGGTAAACATATTGACTGGTTTCATCGATCAGCCAGGTGGAACTAAAGCCAGTGGGGTAGAGAGCATAGGGGAGGGGGGGGGGCTCTAAAGCAAGGAACAGCTCTATAGATGGGGTTTGTACATGGCCTGAGAGACAGAGCCCAGAGCCCACAGCAGACACCAGCCCCTGAGAGACAGGGCCCAGAGCCCACAGCAGACACCAGCCCCTGAGAGACAGGGCCCAGAGCGCACAGCAGACACCAGCCCCTGAGAGACAGGGCCCAGAGCGCACAGCAGACACCAGCCCCTGAGAGACAGGGCCCAGAGCGCACAACAGACACCAGCCCCTGAGAAACAGGGCCCACAGCCCACAGCAGACACCAGCCCCTGAGAGAGAGGGCCCAGAACCCACAGCAGACACCATCCCTTGAGAGACAGGGCCCAGAGCCCATAGCAGACACCAGCCCCTGAGAGACAGGGCCCAGAGCCCACAGCAGACACCAGCCCCTGAGAGAGAGGGCCCAGAACCCACATCAGACACCAGCCCCTGAGAGACAGGGCCCAGTTCCAACAGCAGACACCATCCCCTGAGAGACAGGGCCCAGAGCCCACAGCAGACACCAGCCCCTGGGAGACAGGGCCCAGAGCCCACAGCAGACACCATCCCCTGAGAGACAGGGCCCAGAGCCCACAGCAGACACCAGCCCCTGAGAGACAGGGCCCAGAGCCCACAGCAGACACCAGCCCCTGAGAGACAGGGCCCAGAGCCCACAGCAGACACCAGCCCCTGTGAGACAGGGCCCAGAGCCCACAGCAGACACCAGCCCCTGGGAGACAGGGCCCAGAGCCCACAGCAGACACCAGCCCCTGAGAGACAGGGCCCAGAGCCCACAGCAGACACCAGCCCCTGAGAGACAGGGCCCAGAGCCCACAGCAGACACCAGCCCCTGGGAGACAGGGCCCAGAGCCCACAGCAGACACCATCCCCTGAGAGACAGGGCCCAGAGCCCACAGCAGACACCAGCCCCTGAGAGACAGGGCCCAGAGCCCACAGCAGACACCAGCCCCTGAGAGACAGGGCCCAGAGCCCACAGCAGACACCAGCCCCTGTGAGACAGGGCCCAGAGCCCACAGCAGACACCAGCCCCTGGGAGACAGGGCCCAGAGCCCACAGCAGACACCAGCCCCTGAGAGACAGGGCCCAGAGCCCACAGCAGACACCAGCCCCTGAGAGACAGGGCCCAGAGCCCACAGCAGACACCAGCCCCTGAGAGACAGGGCCCAGAGCCCACAGCAGACACCAGCCCCTGGGAGACAGGGCCCAGAGCCCACAGCAGACACCAGCCCCTGGGAGACAGGGCCCAGAGCCCACAGCAGACACCAGCCCCTGGGAGACAGGGCCCAGATCCCACAGCAGACACCAGCCCCTGAGAGACAGGGCCCAGAGCCCACAGCAGACACCAGCCCCTGAGAGACAGGGCCCAGAGCCCACAGCAGACACCAGCCCCTGAGAGACAGGGCCCAGAGCCCACAGCAGACACCATCCCCTGAGAGACAGGGTCCAGAGCCCACAGCAGACACCAGCCCCTGGGAGACAGGGCCCAGAGCCCACAGCAGACACCAGCCCCTGGGAGACAGGGCCCAGAGCCCACAGCAGACACCAGCCCCTGGGAGACAGGGCCCAGAGCCCACAGCAGACACCAGCCCCTGAGAGACAGGGCCCAGAGCCCACAGCAGACACCATCCCCTGAGAGACAGGGCCCAGAGCCCACAGCAGACACCAGCCCCTGGGAGACAGGGCCCAGAGCCCACAGCAGACACCATCCCCTGAGAGACAGGGCCCAGAGCCCACAGCAGACACCAGCCCCTGAGAGACAGGGCCCAGAGCCCACAGCAGACACCATCCCCTGAGAGACAGGGTCCAGAGCCCACAGCAGACACCAGCCCCTGAGAGACAGGGCCCAGAGCCCACAGCAGACACCAGCCCCTGAGAGACAGGGCCCAGAGCCCACAGCAGACACCAGCCCCTGTGAGACAGGGCCCAGAGCCCACAGCAGACACCAGCCCCTGGGAGACAGGGCCCAGAGCCCACAGCAGACACCAGTCCCTGAGAGACAGGGCCCAGAGCCCACAGCAGACACCAGCCCCTGAGAGACAGGGCCCAGAGCCCACAGCAGACACCAGCCCCTGAGAGACAGGGCCCAGAGCCCACAGCAGACACCAGCCCCTGGGAGACAGGGCCCAGAGCCCACAGCAGACACCAGCCCCTGGGAGACAGGGCCCAGAGCCCACAGCAGACACCAGCCCCTGGGAGACAGGGCCCAGAGCCCACAGCAGACACCAGCCCCTGAGAGACAGGGCCCAGAGCCCACAGCAGACACCAGCCCCTGAGAGACAGGGCCCAGAGCCCACAGCAGACACCAGCCCCTGAGAGACAGGGCCCAGAGCCCACAGCAGACACCATCCCCAGGTTTCATTATTAACCTCACATCGTTGTCATCACATAGAAACTCACTGACCAAGTGTGCGCGCGGGTAAACGAATAACAACGAAGAAAACTGAAAATAAAGTTTAAAAAAAGAATGTATTTCTCATTTCCGCTGCGACTGGCAAGGGAGTCAAACCACGCAGAATGCTGACAGGTCAATTACTCTGAGGCTGCTTCTCTCTCACCATCCCCAGCTAGCCCCCACCCCTTTCCAAAATGGCACGTGTCATGCTGCAGATCAACGCTCATCCCTCACTGGAGTCATACTGGTACACTGACCCCCAAAAGGCCAAGAGAGGACCAGGCATGGAGGAAGAAGACAAACGGCTCCAATGATGAACACCATATTAGAAACCCCCACCAACGGAGCAGCACATCTCCCACCATGCTTAGAGGCCTCCACCACCCTCCGCAGCTGTGTTAGATTACACAAAGGTGACAAAACGCTAAGTAGCAGCAGCCATCAGAGACAATGTCGTTCAAAGTTAACGGTATGAATGATTTAACAGCTTATGAATATGCATATTTGCACTAAACAATACACAGATCTCGTTAGGAACAGTGGCGGCTGCTCTAATATAGCCATTAACCTAGTGATGTATGACTGGCAGGAATGTGACCCTCTGTCTCTATGCACACACACACCCACACGCACACACACCCGCACGCACGCACGCGTACACACACGCACGCGTACACACACACACACACACACACACATACACGCACGCACGCGTACACACACACACACACACACACATACACGCACGCACGCACGCACACACACGCACGCACGCGCACGCACGCGCACACACACGCACACACACACGCACACGCACACACACACACTGCCATCACTCCCATACTAAACAGTGGAGTGCTAATCTGGGCCTCAGAGCTATTGAGATATGCAGTAACTAATTTTCTATGCTGGGAAAAGACAGACAGCAGGCGGTAGATACTGTACTGTTGGCCTCCTACCCACACTGACTACTGATTCTAACTCCCCCCAAGAACCAGGCAGGCTGGCTGGGTGTTTATCATACTAGATGGGCCTCTCTGGTCCCTTCTGAGTCCCTGTCAGTGGACTTCATATCACTGGAATGTGTTCAAGAGTATGTTCTATCCATAGAATGTGTTCTATTTATCATCCCCTTGGCTTGAATGTCTGCCTCCCCTCTCCAGATGGACCAGAGAGAAGAAGAAGAGAGAAACAAAGTGAATGACAGAGGGTAGAGTAATGGTGAGTATTATCCCATCATCCTCCTGGTGGAGATGCTCTGGGGATGTGGATGCTATAATAATGTTTTAAATCACTCTCCATACCCCTATTACCAATAAACTAACTAACTCCACCGGTCTCACAATGTCTGTCCTGTGGTCTCACAGTGTCTGTCTCGTGGACTCACAGTGTCTGTGTCGTGGTCTCACAGTGTCTGTCTCGTGGACTCACAGTGTCTGTGTCATGGTCTCACAGTGTCTGTGTCGTGGTCTCACAGTGTCTGTCTCGTGGTCTCACAGTGTCTGTCCCGTGGTCTCATAGTGTCTGTCTCGTGGTCTCACAGTGTCTGTCCTGTGGTCTCACAGTGTCTGTCCCGTGGACTCACAGTGTCTGTCCCGTGGTCTCACAGTGTCTGTCCCGTGGTCTCATAGTGTCTGTCTCGCGGTCTCACAGTGTCTGTCCCGTGGTCTCACAGTGTCTGTCCCGTGGTCTCACAGTGTCTGTCCCGTGGTCTCACAGTGTCTGTCCCGTGGTCTCACAGTGTCTGTCTCATGGTCTCACAGTGTCTGTCTCATGGTCTCACAGTGTCTGTCCCGTGGTCTCACAGTGTCTGTCCCGTGGTCTCACAGTGTCTGTCCCGTGGTCTCACAGTGTCTGTCTCATGGTCTCACAGTGTCTGTCTCATGGTCTCACAGTGTCTGTCTCATGGTCTCACAGGAACCTCCAGCACAGTCTCTACCTCTCTCTGTCTGTCTCTGCCTCTCTCTGTCTGTCTCTGCCTCTATCTGTCTGTCTCTGCCTCTCTCTGTCTGTCTCTGCCTCTCTCTGCCTCTGCATGTGACTGGGATGGGTCGACACACACACAGGTTCTGCTGTGACAGAAATAGAAAGAGCTAGATCTCTCAGAGGGCCCAGGCTGCAGACAGAGAAGAGGCAGGGAGTTTTATCAGTGCTGGTAATAGCTGGGATAGGCAGGTGCTGTGTGGCGGTGTGTGTGTGTGTGTGTGTGTGCATGTGTGCGCGCGTGTGTGCGCGCGTGTGTGTGTGTGTGTGTGTGCGCGTGTGCGTGTGCGTGTGCGTGTGCGTGTGTGATTGTGAGTGAGTGTGTGTGTGTGTGTGTGTGTGTGTGTGTGTGTGTGTGTGTGTGTGTGTGTGTGTGTGTGTGTGTTTGTGTGCGTGTGCGTGTGGGTGCGTGCGTGTGTGTGCGTGTGAGATGAAGCAGTCACAGGGTATACATAGCAAACATACAACATACATAATGCTGCAGCATACAGGGGCTGGTCACAGGAGACAGGACCCCTCCACTGAGACTGGGGGAAATAAATGGACCTATCACAGCAGCCGGATCTGAACTGTCTCCTCTCTTCCCAGGGCTGGATGTGGTTGTTTAGGGAAAGGAAGGGAGGGAGGACATAGCCTTGGGCTATCTGTGTGTTTATGTTGGTCGTGTTCCCCTGCATGGACTGTACATGTTTGTCTAACCTACTATACACCTTCATCACATGAATAGGTACAGCATGTACAGCTATGGCACTTTCATCTGCCTATTCTTAGTGTAACAGGTAATGATGGGAATCCCAGTTCTACTCCATTAGAAGTGGGAAAGTACGGAGGATCCAACAGGCTGGCCCAAGGCCTGGAGGTATGGATTGTGTGTGTGTGTGTGTGTGTGTGTGTGTGTGTGTGTGTGTGTGTGTGTGTGTGTGTGTGTGTGTGTGTGTGTGTGTGTGTGTGTGTGTGTGTGTGTGTGTGTGTGTGTGTGTGTGCCTCTCTCTGGCCCTGTCATGTCCTGTCAGAGTCAGGCTGAGGGTGACAGCTTCACTTCCCAGCAGGAAGTGAGCGAGCACTGTGTCCAATAACAGCTCAGCTGCAGGGTGATGGATGAGAAGCGGGCCAACAGAAACAATCATAAACAATCAAGCACAGCAGAAAGGTCAGCATGCTACACAGTGGCAGGACACACACACACACCACACACACACAATACCTCTAAAATGTCACAGCAGGACACAGAGTATTGTGAGCGACATGTATGATATCATGGCAATTGGATGCCCTACAGGGAAACATGTCAAACAGTTATTCTAAATCTGGACGGAGGAAAATGTCCATGAAATAACATGGTGATTTCTTTACCTTCCTCTGTGGTGCGAGCCGACCTGGACTCACTGTCCATGCCCTGGAACTCATTGAAGTAGGGCCGGACCTTGAACTCATAGAGGATGCCTTTCTTGAGGTTGGAGAGGACCACACTGCGCTCTGAGGGGATCTTCACATCCTGGGTCTGCCAGGGTCCTGGGGAAAACAGGCCAGACATCTGCCTGTACAGAACTCTGTAGCCCTGGATAAACTGGGACTGACGGTCCACCTGGGACAGTGACATGGGGAGAAGAGAAGAGAGGGGTTAGCTTCACTTACCTGTTCGAGGTTCCTAGGAAACACACCATTTATTTTCTCAGTTGGGACAAAGTTATGAGGAAATACAACATGTCTTCTCTTCAGGTGGGACAGAGTTATGAGGAAATACAACATGTCTTCTCTTCAGTTGGGACAGAGTTAAGAGGAAATACAACATGTCTTCTCTTCAGGTGGGACAGAGTTAAGAGGAAATACAACATGTCTTCTCTTCAGTTGGGACAGAGTTAAGAGGAAATACAACATGTCTTCTCTTCAGTTGGGACAGAGTTAAGAGGAAATACAACATGTCTTCTCTTCAGTTGGGACAAAGTTAAGAGGAAATACAACATGTCTTCTCTTCAGTTGGGACAGAGTTAAGAGGAAATACAACATGTCTTCTCTTCAGGTGGGACAGAGTTAAGAGGAAATACAACATGTCTTCTCTTCAGGTGGGACAGAGTTAAGAGGAAATACAACATGTCTTCTCTTCAGTTGGGACAGAGTTAAGAGGAAATACAACATGTCTTCTCTTCAGGTGGGACAGAGTTAAGAGGAAATACAACATGTCTTCTCTTCAGTTGGGACAGAGTTAAGAGGAAATACAACATGTCTTCTCTTCAGGTGGGACAGAGTTAAGAGGAAATACAACATGTCTTCTCTTCAGGTGGGACAGAGTTAAGAGGAAATACAACATGTCTTCTCTTCAGTTGGGACAGAGTTAAGAGGAAATACAACATGTCTTCTCTTCAGGTGGGACAGAGTTAAGAGGAAATACAACATGTCTTCTCTTCAGTTGGGACAGAGTTAAGAGGAAATACAACATGTCTTCTCTTCAGGTGGGACAGAGTTAAGAGGAAATACAACATGTCTTCTCTTCAGTTGGGACAGAGTTAAGAGGAAATACAACATGTCTTCTCTTCAGTTGGGACAGAGTTAAGAGGAAATACAACATGTCTTCTCTTCAGTTGGGACAGAGTTAAGAGGAAATACAACATGTCTTCTCTTCAGTTGGGACAGAGTTAAGAGGAAATACAACATGTCTTCTCTTCAGTTGGGACAGAGTTAAGAGGAAATACAACATGTCTTCTCTTCAGGTGGGACAGAGTTAAGAGGAAATACAACATGTCTTCTCTTCAGGTGGGACAGAGTTAAGAGGAAATGCAACATGTCTTCTCTTCAGTTGGGACAGAGTTAAGAGGAAATACAACATGTCTTCTCTTCAGTTGGGACAGAGTTAAGAGGAAATACATGTCTTCTCTTCAGTTGGGACAGAGTTAAGAGGAAATACAACATGTCTTCTCTTCAGGTGGGACAGAGTTAAGAGGAAATACAACATGTCTTCTCTTCAGGTGGGACAGAGTTAAGAGGAAATACAACATGTCTTCTCTTCAGGTGGGACAGAGTTAAGAGGAAATAGCTAAAGATCATGACCATAGGTGTGCAGCACAGTAGTCAAACACCAGAGTACATAAAACAATGCTGTTCAACAGATGTACTTGTTTCTCCCCAAGATCACATCGTGCCACTTTAGAGGCTGTTCCAGTTGTAATGGGTCTTTTATCATCAGAGCTGACACAATTAACTCAATTAGCATCTTTCCTCAGAGAGAGAGAGCGAGAGCAGAGAGAGAGAGCAGAGAGAGAGAGAGCAGAGGAGAGAGAGAGAGAGAGAGAGAGAGCAGAGGAGAGAGAGAGAGAGCAGAGGAGAGCGAGAGAGAGAGGGTAGAGGAGAGAGAGCAGAGAGAGCAGAAGAGAGCAGAGCAGAGGAGAGGAGAGAAAACAGATGAGAGAGCAGAGGAGAGAGAGAGCAGAGGAGAGAGAGAGAGAGAGAGAGAGCAGAGGAGAGGAGAGTAGAGGAGAGGAGAAATCGCAGAGAGAGCAGAGGAGAGAGAGAGAGCAGAGGAGAGAGGGAGCAGAGCAGAGGAGAGAGAGAGAGAGAGAGAGAGAGAGCAGAGGAGAGAGAGAGAGAGATAGAGAGAGAGAGAGAGAGAGAGAGAGAGAGAGAGCAACTGAGAGGAGAGAGAGCAGAGGAGAGTAGAGAGAGAGAGAGAGAGAGAGCAGAAGAGAGCAGAGGAGAGGAGAGAGAACAGATGAGAGAGCAGAGGAGAGAGAGAGAGCAGAGGAGAGAGAGAGAGAGAGAGAGAGCAGAAGAGAGGAGAGAGAACAGAGGAGAGGTGAGAGAGAGAGCGAGAGCAGAGGAGAACGAGGCTAGGAGAGAGAGACAGAGAAAGAGACAGAGAAAGAGAGAGAGACAGAGAAAGAGCAGAGGAGAGAGAGAGATAGAGCAGCATGGCATTATCTCCCTCTCTCTCAGCACACTGGGCACACAGCACCCAGGTCCTGCATAAAAAGGCTTTCAGGAGCACAGCTATCAAAGTCATACATATGCATGTCTCGTTTGTATTGTAAATACCAACTAGTGAAACCTAAGGCAGGGTCCGACAAGGCCTAGAACAAACGTGTGAGTGTGAAACGATTGGTCGGTGATTGTCGTCCAACCCAGAGGAACTCTGGGAGAATACAGAATACAAACCAGGGACAATAAAGACAATTCTGTCCAATTGAGGAGACAGGGAGCCCAGAGGTGAGATGGCGCTCTCCCAGTCGATAAGGGGCCTTGGTTCTAAACTTGGGCCCATTTAGCCAGTGAGAGAAAAGTTCAATTTATAATGAGGAGGAGTGGGCATAACTCCCAGTAATGGCTGGTTAACAGTGGGAGAAATGAGCGGGCCTTTCAACTGGGATATTAAGCAGCTGTTTCAGCCTGTGTAGCCGGAGTAAATAATCAGAATGGATTCTGGACTAGCGTGGTGTGTAACTTTCATTAATGGAATGATTTGGGAGTATAAAAGCCTTTCTGAGGGCGCACTATGTTTACTGAATGGACCCTGATTGATTCGGTGGCGCTGTTCTGTGTTGATTGTACACACACTCATAAAGCAATGTTTAAGTATTGAATTAGCTTTTTAGTCTGGGGGGTGAGAGCTTATTATGGGGTGTCAATAAACATGTCACAGGGAAAACTGCTAAAGTGGTTCATTTAGAAATGAAAGCAGCCACCCCAATGTCACCCAATGACATCATAAATACCAGCTACGGCCTGATTTACTGTAGAACGGAACAACCGGGGCTCGTTAACACAGGACGGAAGAAGAATGTGGAAATAAAGTCACCCTTCAGTAAGAAGAAGAGGGTGCATGTTTAAATGTCATGGTCTAATGTAGAAACAAACTGACTGTAAGTTACTACTGCTGCATACCCTCATACTGTAAGTTACTACTGCTGCATACCCTCGTACTGTAAGTTACTAGTGCTGCACACCCTCGTACTGTAAGTTACTACTGCTGCATACCCTCGTACTGTAAATTACTACTGCTGCATACCCTCGTACTGTAAGTTACTACTGCTGCATACCCTCGTACTGTAAGTTACTACTGCTGCATATACTCGTACTGTAAGTTACTAGTGCTGCACACCCTCGTACTGTAAGTTACTACTGCTGCATACCCTCGTACTGTAAATTACTACTGCTGCATACCCTCGTACTGTAAGTTACTACTGCTGCATATACTCGTACTGTAAGTTACTAGTGCTGCACACCCTCGTACTGTAAGTTACTACTGCTGCATACCCTCGTACTGTAAATTACTACTGCTGCATACCCTCGTACTGTAAGTTACTACTGCTGCATACCCTCGTACTGTAAATTACTACTGCTGCATACCCTCGTACTGTAAGTTACTACTGCTGCATACCCTCGTACTGTAAGTTACTACTGCTGCATACCCTCGTACTGTAAATTACTACTGCTGCATACCCTCGTACTGTACGTTACTACTGCTGCATACCCTCGTACTGTAAGTTAATACTGCTGCATACCCTCATACTGTAAGTGGCATGATTTCTCTCAATGATTCAGCCTCAGTCCAAGTCTAAATTAATTAAACAGTGTCTCTCTGGCACATGTCCGTCCTTATGGCGGGGGTAGACACAGACAGACTGTGCAATGTGTGTGTGTGTGTGTGTGTGTGTGTGTGTTGGGGAGCAGGTTGGTAGGTAAGCTGGTTTGAGCTACACTCCAGAGAGGGAAGACCACAAACATACCAAATATACACAAGTAATGTCAATGTACTTGTTTCTATGCAAAGCGTTTGTCTTACTTCAAAATTAACCAAAGATAGATGCAAGATTGATGAGACCAGATGTCCCTGACACCTCTTTTGATGTTCTCTGCAGCTGAAAGAAACCATTTATCAACTGTTTGATGTTTACTTACTTACGAGCTAGTTATTATACTATTTCAAAGCTGTAGAGTCTCAGGATTTATTTGACTCATATTTCCTTACATGAAAACACCAATAGGAGCCCTGAGGAACACATTGCCAGCTTCAAAGAATCATCATCCCCTTTATATCAACTCTAATGACTTTAGGACTCAAGGTTGTAAAATCAAAGACATACAACAGCCCAGAGCTGGACAGCTTCAGACACTGTTTGAGAATGAGGTTGGTGTAAATTGAAATTGATTTCCCATATTTAATCTTATCTGACAAAATAAAGAAACACACAGACACCTGGCAGAGCTGAATAGCAGTAACTAAGTGCAAAGTCTGCTGAATAGTTATGTCTGTGACAGACAGGTGGATTGTCACATGCACCAAATACAACTGGTGTAGATACCTCTTTGGGGTAGGAGGGACACCTGGCCAACATCCGGTGAAATTGCAGAGCGCAAAATTCAAAATACAAAATTCGTAATATTAAACATTCATGAAAATACAAGTGTAAAGCTACAGTTAAAAGCTTACCTTCTTGTTAATCCAGTCGCTTTGTCAGATTTCAAAAAGGCTTTACGGTGAAAGCATACCATGCGATTATCTGAGGACAGCTCCCCACATACAAAAGCATTACAAATATTTTCCAAACAAGGCGTCATGAAAGAAAGAAATAGCGATAAAATAAATCACTTACCTTTGAAGATCTTCCTCTGTTTACAATCCAAAGGGTCCCAGCTACATCACAAATGGTAATTTTGTTCAATAAAGTCCTTCTTTATATATCAAAAAAGTCAGTTTAGTTGGCACGCTTGATTCAGTAATTCACCTGTTTCCCTCGTTCAAAATGCATACAAATGAATCCCAAAAGTTACCAATAAACTTCGTCCAAACAAGTCAAACAACGTTCAAATCAATCCTCAGGTACCCTAATATGTAAATAAATTATCAAATTTAAGACGGAGAATAGTATGTTCATTACCAGAGACAAATAACGAAGTGCGCGCCCTCACTGACGTGCGTCACAATACTACAGCCAAAATGGGAGCCACCTAGAAAAACTACAAATTCTAGCTCATTTTAAAAAAAAACAAGCCTGAAACTCTTTCTAAAGACTGTTGACATCTACTGGAAGCTCTAGGAACTGCAATCTGGGAGGTATTCCCTTGATATCCCCATAGACAGCCATTATAATGAGTGGTGAGCTCATTATGGATTCTCCTCAGGGTTTTGCCTGCTATATCAGTTCTGTTATACTCCCAGACATTATTTTGTGTTTTCTAGCCCCTACCCCGAAGTTAACCAACAATGCAGTTTTAAGAAAATAGAATTATGAAAATATTTGATAAATAAACAATAATGAGGCTATATACAAGGGGTACCTGTACCAAGTCAATGTGTGGGGGTACAGGGTAGTCAAAGGAATAAAGCAATGTTACATGTACTGTAGGTAGGGGTAAAGTGACTATGCATAGAAAATAAACAGCTAGTAGCAACAGTGTAAAAACAAAGGGGCGGGGCTTGTCAATGTAAATAGTCTGGGTGCTCATTTAATTAATAGTTCAGTAGTTTTAGAATTTGTTAAGGAGCCTTTTGGACCTAGACTTGACGCTCCGGTAATGCGGTAGCAGAGTGAACAGTCTATGACTTGGGTGACTGCAGTTTTTGACAATTCTTTGGACCTTCCTCTGACACCGTGTGATAGAAAAATGACAAATTTACCTGGTTTGTTTGATATTAATAGTTAGCCATTAATACTTAACAAATAGGAAGAGATGTGTCTGTTTCATTATGTTTCTGTAAAGAGATGGTTTCCACTTTAGCTTCCAGAAGTTAGTCTGGGCGTAGGTTCAAGGAAATGGGTTGTGCTAGATAGCTTGGGCTGACAATGACTTGGTGATAATTACCTAAAGCTGGCATTCCATAGACAAGATGTGGCGTGTGACCCGAGATAGAGAGAGCCTGGAGGGGTTTAGAACAATGCCTCATTGTCCTGGCATCTGGGAACTAAGACGTATTGGGGTAAATCACCATCTTTTGTAGATAACCAAGGTGGCTTATCGGAGTTGGAACCAGTCTGATTTAGCATTTTTAAGTCCTATATAAGGTCTCTGTTTTATCATTATCATTATATATTCTATTCAAGTGAGAGAGACTTCTGCAAACAATCATCTTTATTCAATATCGATTAATTATTGCAATAATGAAACCGTCGACTCAACAGTCTTGAGGTTGAAAATGTCAGTGAAGACTCTTGCCGGTTGGTCCGCTCATGCTCTGAGTGAATGTCCTGGTAATCCGTCTGGCCCTGTGGCCTTGTGAATGTTGACCTGTTTAAAGGTCTTGCTCACATCGGCTACGGAGAGCGTGATCACACAGTCATCCGGAACAGCCTGTGCACTCATGCATGCTTCAGTGTAACTTCGGGCATTTAGCCTGTCTGGTAGGCTGGTATCACTGGGCAGCTCGTGGCATGGTTTCCCTTTGTAGTCCGTAATAGTTTGCAAGTCCTGTATTGATGATTTTCCGGTTTGATGGTCCATCTGAGGTCAAAGCGGGTTTCTTATAAGCATCCGGATTAATGTCCCACTAATTGAAAGTGGCAGCTCTAGCCAATAGCTCAGTGCGGATGTTGCCTGTAATCCATGGCGTCTGGTTGTGATATGTACGTATGGTCACTGTGGGGACGACATCGTTGATGTACTTAATGGTGGAGCCGATGACTGAGGTTGTATACTCCTCAATGGCATTGGATGAATCCCAGAACGTATTCCAGTCTGTGGCAGCAAAAGATTGCTGTAGCATAGCGTCCGCGTCAACTGACCACTTCTGTATTGAGGGAGTCACTGGTACTGGTAAGCAGGAATCAGGAGGATAGAATTATGGTCAGATTTTCCAAATGGTGGTAAATGGTGGTGGTAAATAGATAGTAACATGACTCTATTGTGAGGATCCACCTGTTTATTATCCGTGTCGTCGTTCAGCCACAACTTGGTGAAAAATAAGATATTATGGTTTTTATTGTCACATTGGTAGAGAGTCTCGAACGGAGCTCATCCTGTCTATTCTCCAGTGATTGCACGTTGGCCAATAGAACGAATGGTAGAGGCAGGTTACCCACTCGCTAATGAATTCTCACAAGGTACCCTGATCTCCTCCCCCTGTATTTCCTTATTTTCTTCATGTGAATGATGGGTATTTAGGCATTGTCTGGGAGCAGCATTATATCCTTCATATCAGACTCATTAAAGACCAATCACAGTGTGACACTTACCGTCCAGGTGACCTGAATGGTGGTGGGGCTCAGGACGACCGGGTTGTGAAGACGAACTATGACCTCCCCCAGCTCCTTCTGCACATGTCTGTGGTCCACCCCCTGGGCTGGAGGACTGATGTCTATAGAGAGAGAGAGAAAGAGAGAGAGAGGGAGAGAGAGAGAGAGAGAGAGAGAGGGGGAGAGAGAGAGAGTGAGAGAGCGAGAGAGAGAGAGAGAGAGAGAGAGAGAGAGAGAGAGAGAGTGAGAGAGCGAGAGAGAGAGAGAAAGGAAAGTGTGGAAGAGAGAAATAGAGAGAAAGAAAAAGCGAGAGAGATAAAAAGATAGATTACTTTCAGTTTTCCTACTTCCGTTTTCAAAGCCACGGTTCCTTCCATTCCTTACAATGAGGCCAAGTCAATCATAAGAGGTTTTGTTGAGAGAACGGATGAATAGACCAATCAGACTCCACAAAGGAGTCGACACTCTATGATCGTGACTTCATTTGAAAAGAAGCAACTTCATCTGCATTAGAATGATCTCATTTCAGTTTTAATAAAGAACTCGTTTGGGTTTGAGAAAAGGAAGAGAGACCTTAAGCTCCCTTCTCCTCTCTGCTCTTACTGAGGCCCAGCCAGAGAACAACTACCACATCAACGAGTGAACTCTGAACACATGAATGAATGACACTATAAGACTATTTCCCAACACAGTTCACATTTCATTCAGACTTGCATGAGTTTTCAGTTAAAAGCCAATCAAAACCCCCATTGAAATGCAGTGTTAAGGTGAGTGAATGAGGACCCAAAAGCGAATCAACTTAAACAGAGTTCTTTAATGACGAACACACGTGGGCTCAGATGGACAGGTAGATTCCGACAGGACAGGACAAGGTTGCAGCACACACGATGATAGTCTGGTTCAGGCATGAGACACACAAACAAACAAGAATCCGACAAGGACAGGAGCAGAAACAGAGGGAGATATAGGGACCTAATCAGAGGGAAAAAGGGAACAGGTGGGGAACGGGGTGAATGGGTAGTTAGGAGGAGACAGGGAACAGCTGGGGGAAAGAAGGGGAGAAAAGGTAACCTGACACGACCAGCAGAGGGAGACAGGGTGAAGGGAAAGGACAGAGACAAGACAACATGACAGTACCCCCCCACTCACCGAGCGCCTCCTGGCGCACTCGAGGAGGAAACCTGGCGGCAACGGAGGAAATCCTCGATCAGCGCACGGTCCAGCACGTCCCGAGAGGGAACCCAACTCCTCTCCTCAGGACCGTACCCCTCCCAATCAACAAGGTACTGGTGACCACGGCCCCGAGGACGCATGTCCAAAATCCTGCGGACCCTGTAGATGGGTGCGCCCTCGACAAGGATGGGGGGGGGGGGGGGAAGACGAGCGGGGGCGCGAAGAACGGGCTTAACACAGGAGACATGGAAGACCGGGTGGACGCGACGAAGGTATCGCGGAAGAAGAAGTCGAACTGCGACAGGATTAATGACCCGAGAAATACGGAACGGACCAATGAACCGCGGGGTCAACTTGCGAGAAGCCGTCTTAAGGGGAAGGTTCTGAGTGGAGAGCCAAACTCTCTGACCGCGACAATATCTAGGGCTCTTCGTTCTACGCTTATTAGCAGCTCTCACAGTCTGCGCCCTATAACGGCAAAGTGCAGACCTGACCCTCTTCCAGGTGCGCTCGCAACGTTGGACAAAAGCCTGAGCGGAGGGGACGCTGGACTCGGCGAACTGAGATGAGAACAACGGAGGCTGGTACCCGAGGCTACTCTGAAAAGGAGATAGCCCGGTTGCAGACGAAGGAAGCGAGTTGTGGGCGTATTCTGCCCAGGGGAGCTGTTCTGACCAAGACGCAGGGTTGCGAAAAGAAAGACTGCGTAAGATGCGACCAATAGTCTGATTGGCCCGTTCTGCTTGACCGTTAGACTGGGGGTGAAAGCCGGAAGAGAGACTGACGGAAGCCCCAATCAAACGGCAAAACTCCCTCCAAAATTGAGACGTGAATTGCGGACCTCTGTCCGAAACGACGTCTGACGGAAGGCCATGAATTCTGAAAACATTCTCGATGATGATTTGTGCCGTCTCTTTAGCAGAAGGAAGCTTAGCAAGGGGAATGAAATGAGCCGCCTTAGAGAACCTATCGACAACCGTAAGAATAACAGTCTTCCCCGCTGACGAAGGCAGTCCGGTGACAAAATCTAAGGCGATGTGAGACCACGGTCGAGAGGGAATGGGAAGCGGCCTGAGACGGCCGGCAGGAGGGGAGTTACCGGACTTAGTCTGCGCGCAGACCGAACAAGCAGCCACGAAACGACGCGTGTCATGCTCCCGGGTGGGCCACCAAAAACGCTGGCGAATGGAAGCAAGCGTACCCCGAACGCCAGGGTGGCCGGCTAACTTGGCAGAGTGAGCCCACTGAAGAACGGCCAGACGAGTAGGAACGGGAACGAAAAGAAGGTTCCTAGGACAAGCGCGCGGCGACGGAGTGTGAGTGAGCGCTTGCTTTACCTGCCTCTCAATTCCCCAGACAGTCAATCCGACAACACGCCCCTCAGGGAGAATCCCCTCGGGGTCAGTGGAGGCTACTGAAGAACTGAAGAGACGAGATAAAGCATCAGGCTTGGTGTTCTTAGAGCCCGGACGATAAGAAATCACGAACTCGAAACGAGCGAAAAACAGCGCCCAACGCGCCTGACGCGCATTAAGTCGTTTGGCAGAACGGATGTACTCAAGGTTCCTATGGTCAGTCCAAACGACAAAAGGAACGGTCGCCCCCTCCAACCACTGTCGCCATTCGCCTAGGGCTAACCGGATGGCGAGCAGTTCGCGGTTTCCCACATCATAGTTACGTTCCGACGGGGACAGGCGATGAGAAAAATACGCGCATGGGTGGACCTTGTCGTCAGAGAGGGAGCGCTGAGAAAGAATGGCTCCCACGCCCACCTCTGACGCGTCAACCTCGACAACGAACTGTCTAGAGACGTCAGGTGTAACAAGGATAGGAGCGGATGTAAAACGATTCTTGAGGAGATCAAAAGCTCCCTGGGCGGAAACGGACCACTTAAAGCACGTCTTGACAGAAGTAAGGGCTGTGAGAGGAGCGGCCACCTGACCGAAATTACGGATGAAACGACGATAGAAGTTCGCGAAGCCGAGAAAGCGCTGCAGCTCGACGCGTGACTTAGGGACGGGCCAATCAATGACAGCTTGGACTTTAGCGGGATCCATCTTAATGCCTTCAGCGGAAATAACAGAACCGAGAAATGTGACGGAGGAGGCATGAAAAGTGCACTTCTCAGCCTTCACAAAAAGACAATTCTCTAAAAGGCGCTGGAGGACACGTCGAACGTGCTGAACATGAATCTGGAGTGACGGTGAAAAAATCAGGATATCGTCAAGGTAAACGAAAACAAAGATGTTCAGCATGTCTCTCAGGACATCATTGACTAATGCCTGAAAGACAGCTGGAGCGTTAGCGAGGCCGAAAGGAAGAACCCGGTATTCAAAGTGCCCTAACGGAGTGTTAAACGCCGTCTTCCACTCGTCCCCCTCCCTGATGCGCACGAGATGGTAAGCGTTACGAAGGTCCAACTTAGTGAAAAACCTGGCTCCCTGCAGGATCTCGAAGGCTGAAGACATAAGAGGAAGCGGATAACGATTCTTAACTGTTATGTCATTCAGCCCTCGATAATCTATGCAGGGGCGCAGAGACCCGTCCTTCTTCTTGACAAAAAAAAACCCCGCTCCGGCGGGAGAGGAGGAGGGGACTATGGTACCGGCGTCAAGAGCTACAGACAAATAATCCTCGAGAGCCTTACGTTCGGGAGCCGACAGAGAGTATAGTCTACCCCGGGGGGGAGTGGTTCCCGGAAGGAGATCAATACTACAATCATACGACCGGTGTGGAGGAAGAGAGGTGGCCCTGGACCGACTGAACACCGTGCGCAGATCGTGATATTCCTCCGGCACCCCTGTCAAATCACCAGGCTCCTCCTGTGAAGAAGAGACAGAGGAAACAGGAGGGATAGCAGACATTAAACATTTCACATGACAAGAGACGTTCCAGGAGAGGATAGAATTACTAGACCAATTAATGGAAGGATTATGACAAACTAGCCAGGGATGGCCCAAAACAACAGGTGTAAAAGGTGAACGAAAAATCAAAAAAGAAATGGTTTCGCTATGATTACCAGAAACAGTGAGGGTTAAAGGTAGCGTCTCACGCTGAATCCTGGGGAGAGGACTACCATCCAGGGCGAACAAGGCCGTGGACTCCCTTAACTGTCTGAGAGGAATGTCATGTTCCCGAGCCCAGGTCTCGTCCATAAAACAGCCCTCCGCCCCAGAGTCTATTAAGGCACTGCAGGAAGCTGACGAACCGGTCCAGCGTAGATGGACCGACAAGGTAGTGCAGGATCTTGAAGGAGAGACAGGAGTAGTAGCGCTCACCAGTAGCCCTCCGCTTACTGATGAGCTCTGGCTTTTACTGGACATGAAGTGACAAAATGACCAGCAGAACCGCAATAGAGACAGAGGCGGTTGGTGATTCTCCGTTCCCTCTCCTTAGTCGAGATGCGGATACCTCCCAGCTGCATAGGCTCAGCTCCCGAGCCGGCAGAGGAAGATGGTAGTGATGCGGAGAGGGGGGCAACGGAGAACGCGAGCTCCTTTCCACGAGCTCGGTGACGAAGATCAACCCGTCGCTCAATGCGAATAGCGAGTTCAATCAAGGAATCCACGCTGGAAGGAACCTCCCGGGAGAGAATCTCATCCTTTACCTCTGCGCGGAGACCCTCCAGAAGACGAGCGAGCAAAGCCGGCTCGTTCCAGCCACTGGAGGCAGCAAGAGTGCGAAACTCAATAGAGTAGTCTGTTATGGATCGATTGCCTTGACATAGGGAAGACAGGGCCCTGGAAGCCTCCTCCCCAAAAACAGATCGATCAAAAACCCGTATCATCTCCTCCTTAAAGTCCTGATACTGGTTAGTACACTCAGCCCTTGCCTCCCAGATTGCCGTGCCCCACTCACGAGCCCGTCCAATAAGGAGAGATATGACGTAGGCGACACGAGCAGTGCTCCTGGAGTAAGTGTTGGGCTGGAGAGAAAACACAATATCACACTGGGTGAGGAACGAGCGGCATTCAGTGGGCTCCCCAGAGTAACACGGCGGGTTATTGATTCTGGGCTCCGGGGATTCGAAAGCCCTGGAAGTGGCCGGTGGATCGAGGCGGAGATGGTGAACCTGTTCTGTGAGGTTGGAGACTTGGGTGGCCAGGGTCTCAACGGCATGTCGAGCAGCAGACAATTCCTGCTCGTGTCTGCCTAGCATCGCTCCCTGGATCTCGACGGCTGAGTAGAGAGGATCCGAAGTCGCTGGGTCCATTCTTGGTCGGATTCTTCTGTTAAGGTGAGTGAATGAGGACCCAAAAGCGAATCAACTTAAACAGAGTTCTTTAATGACGAACACACGTGGGCTCAGATGGACAGGTAGATTCCGACAGGACAGGACAAGGTTGCAGCACACACGATGATAGTCTGGTTCAGGCATGAGACACACAAACAAACAAGAATCCGACAAGGACAGGAGCAGAAACAGAGGGAGATATAGGGACCTAATCAGAGGGAAAAAGGGAACAGGTGGGGAACGGGGTGAATGGGTAGTTAGGAGGAGACAGGGAACAGCTGGGGGAAAGAAGGGGAGAAAAGGTAACCTGACACGACCAGCAGAGGGAGACAGGGTGAAGGGAAAGGACAGAGACAAGACAACATGACATGCAGATTCAGTGTGGTCAAAGAAAATACACAATCATGGCAACTGACATATTTTGGTCCTATTTACTGAGGGAAAATAGATGGGCAAATACAGAACATTATTCACAAGAGGAAACAGTATTTCAAAACAGGCCCAATGAAAACAGCCAATAAAATCATGAATCACAGAGTCGTAATAGAGGACGACAGGCCAAACGCAGTTAAGCAGACATCAATTCATCTTCAGTGACTGCCATTGCCAATAACCATCTCTGTGCATCACAACGAAGCCAACAGCAAATAAAGAGAGATGTACTGCTATTCAAATTGACTCCCTCTCTCCATGCACAACCTTATAGTGGCCTGCAATTGGACAATGTTAAACGAAAGGTTGCAGGGGTATTGCGGTGGACTGGACTTATCAAATAAATGTAATAAGAAGACTGAGGTCTATACGGCACCTTAATCTAATCTTCTTTGAGTTTGGAGGCAGTCATTTTCTCCAGTTATGATCATTAACATAGCAGGGATAGCGCTAACTCACTTAGGCTTTCCAAAAGTAGACATGCTTATTTTACATAATTGCCTGACTGTAGCCTTAATGAGCAGAGCTGAGATGGATAGTTTGACCTCTGGAAGTTGTTGCGGTGACTATCTCGGTAGAACTGTTACAGCCCACACAGTACCGTGCTGAGAGGCCCTGATAACTATCTAACTGGAACACAATGACTTTTTCCCTATCGAAAGCTGCAGCAGTCAATGTGAAGGGGAGGCTAAATTAGAAATGTTATGATAGGAAAAATGATTACCAGAATCTTTAAAGTTCTATCTGAGTATAAGGCCCATACCTTGTGTCCTGACGGGCTCTGACATGGGGCTGGGGTCACTGAGGCCCTGGGTGTTGACCGCCCGTACCATGAACAGGTAGATGGTGTTGGGGCGCAGGCCTTTGACCGTGTACTGCGTGGTCTTCACGTGGTCTGCAACCGTCTGCCAACTGTTGCTCACCGACTGGCTGCAATGGGACAAAAAAAAGGATATCACAAATGTGCTACCGCAATAATTAAGAAGCAATACAAAAGTGAAAAAAGGAAATCACTCCGGTTCTTCAACCTACCTGAAGGCTTCGATGACAAAAGAGGAGATGGGCGTGGCCCCAGTCAGGCCGGGCTGCCAGGACAACGAGACACTGTTCTTGGTGACGTCAGTGACGTCGGGTTTGGAGGGAGGGCCAAGGAGCTCGTTGTCATCACGGTTCTTAATGACCATCACACCAGCTTGGTCTGGAGGAGAAAGAGACCAGTAAATATTTGTCACACCCTGATCTGTTTCAAATGTCTTTGTGCTTTTATCCAGCCCCTTCCAGGTGTCGCCCATCTTCCCCATTATCCCCAGTGTATTTATACATGTGTTCTCTGTTTGTCTGTTGCCAGTTCGTTGTGTTCGTCAAGCCTACCAGCGTTTTCCCCTTGCTCCTGTCTGTTTCTAGTTCCTGTTTTGTAGTTTTCCCACTTTTGACCATTCTAACTGCCCTGACCCTGAGCCTCCCTGCCGTTTCTGTTTGTCACACCATCCTGGATAATTGACCTCTGCATTATTGACCTCTGCTTGCCCTGACCCTGAGGCTGAGGCTGCCTGCCGCTCTGTACCTTTCGGACTCTGATCTGGAGCACTGACCTCTGGCTTCCCTTAAGCTGTCGTTTTGCCTGCCCCTTCTTCTAGTAATAAACTGTTGTTACTTCGACATTGTCTGAATCTGGGTCTTCCCTGAAACGTGATACTATTGTTAAATGGGAGGATGAAGAGGAATGGGTAAATAACTATTCCCAGAATGGAATACAGTATGTATGGTATAATGAGCATGTATTTACTAGGTAAAGACATGTTCACTGTGCCATACCTTTGACCTCCAGGAAGGCGCTCCATGATGTCTCTCCACTGGAGCTGGCAGCCACACAGGTGTAGATCCCAGAGTCAGAGAGCTAGGGTAGAACGGATAAACATAGAACATGTGATGGAACCATCCCTGAGGTCACAACAGTGTGTCATGTGATGGGACCATCCCTGAGGTCACAACAGTGTGTCATGTGATGGGACCATCCCTGAGGTCACAACAGTGTGTCATGTGATGGGACCATCCCTGAGGTCACAACAGTGTGTCATGTGATGGGACCATCCCTGAGGTCACAACAGTGTGTCATGTGATGGAACCATCCCTGAGGTCACAACAGTGTGTCATGTGATGGAACCATCCCTGAGGTCACAACAGTGTGTCATGTGATGGGACCATCCCTGAGGTCACAACAGTGTGTCATGTGATGGGACCATCCCTGAGGTCACAACAGTGTGTCATGTGATGGAACCATCCCTGAGGTCACAACAGTGTGTCATGTGATGGGACCATCCCTGAGGTCACAACAGTGTGTCTTGTGAAGGGTCACAACAGTGACTCTTAACGCCTCTTGAAATGCACTGTTGGTTAAGGGCTTGTGAGTAAGCATTTCACGGTAAAGGTCTACACTTGTTGTATTCGGGGCATGTGACAAATAAAGTTTGATTTGATTTGTGTGTCATTGTGAGTGCCTCAAAGTGCTGACGCAAATTTCCTAATGAATTCCATTTTCTCCTCACCCCCCCACCACTTTACCCCCCTCCCGCTATCCCCCCTGTTCCCGCACCACCCCACCAACTGCAACAAAGGCTGGCTAATTCATTTAGGGTGGGCCACTGAAGCCCCCTGGACCGATGACAGCTGGCTTGTCTCTCCATCCCACTCTCTCTAGAATGTTAGTTTTTTGTTGGTTTTTGTCTCTGCTCCTTCCCTCCATTTATTAAATAAAATGTCAGTGGTCGGCAACTTTGTCAAGCTTAATGGATATTCCACCGAGGCCTCGGAGTGGGGAAAGGAGGATGTGAGGATTTTTAATTCAATCTACCCTAAATGTTGTAAATTTGTGTGTGTGTGTGTGTGTGTGTGTGTGTGTGTGTGTGTGTGTGTGTGTGTGTACGTGTGTTGTTTAACTGTTCACTCCTGCAGCTGGAACCTGTCCAGCCCTCTACAGCAGACTCTTGTAAGAGCCGCCGTGTCACTAAGTGATAGTATCAAACAATTTATTAAAATCAATATTGCCCATTAATCTCTTTAAAGCAAAATGATTCCTCACATCACACTCATGCATGCCTAAGCATGTGACACACCCAGAGGGGAGAGAGAGGAGACGGAGTCCCAGACAGATTTCCATTAAGGGGAATGGATAGAAACAGAGAGGTAGAGAACGAAGGCTGCATACAAGGATTTACACAATAGTACGCAGTATATTTACAGCCCTCATCATATGAACCCCATTACTAGTCTGTGCGTAGTTCTAGCACTGTCGGAACTAGAAGCACAAGGCATTTCGCTACTCGCTTTAACATCTGCTAACCATGTGTATGTGACCAATAAAATTCTATTTGATTTGATTTGATTCTCTTTATGAGTGGACCAGGCTGTGGCTCCAGTGGTTCTCACCCTGAGGCTCCTCATCTGGAGGCTGCCCAGCTCCTGCAGGGACATGCGGGGATCCTTCCCTAGCAGACTGACCCCGTCCTTCAGCCAGCTGATGGAGGGGATGGGGTCTCCTGACGCCTGACACTTTAGCAGGGCCACGCTGTCCACTCCCAGCGTCTGATTGGAAGGACCCTGACGGATTATGGGCGGAGGCCTGTCTGTCAGCACTGGGATAAGGTGAGAGACAGAGTGTTAGAGAGACAGAGAGCCTGTTTGATACAGCAGGAAAACAATTCTGCAGCAACAGATAATGTGAATTATTATGTGGATTATATATTTTTTTAAGGGTTTTTCATAAAAGTCTGACATTTCAAAGTGGAAATTACAAACTTCTGAAGTATTTTTGAAACTCAAATACACTACAAGTAAAACATTTCCTGCACAGGAAAATGATCCTGCAACGGGGGGATCAATTTAAGATCCTACATCTGTAAGCCTTTTAATGGATTTATCATAAAGTGAAAGGATGTGGTAACGGTATCATAAAGCTGGTCTATTTTCTCAGCAGGTCTTGTAATTCCACCACAGGACAATGACGACGCCCTGACTATGCTTCCAGGAAGCAGAGAAAGAATTGCTGAGTATTGTTTTCCAGACTGTCTATTGATGTGGCGTTGGGCTGGAACTGATTTTTCAGTTACAGGCTGAATACCCTTACATTTACACCTTACCCAGGAGTCTGTGGTGGCGTACAGTGGCAAAGGCACTGCCTGTTGACTCAGGGTGGTTCAGATAAATACTCCATCATGTTCAGTGGGGAACACTATCAGAGATCCCCACTGGCACCCAGAACTGAAACTAAAATTTCACTCTCCAGAGAGTAGCAACCCACAGAAATGATCCAAATCAGTCAGAATTGCAATAATGTAACAAACCCTCTGTGAGGAAAATAAAATAATTGGTTTTGTTTTGTTTATCTCAATGCTAATGTTCAATGCTGTTTGGATGAACATATGCTTTTGTAATGTGTGGGAGAATGTCTGTGGGATGTACTGTGAAATAGTGTACATGTCAGAGGTGCTGTATCTGTGAGTTACAGTTACCGTGCCCTGGCTGTTTCTGTGTCAGCTGTGGTGGATACTGTTGAGTCCCCTGGCATTACACAGCACACATTAACTAACAGGTAGGATTAATGATGTCAGACCTGCAGGGGCTAATTAGACAGTCAACTTCGCTAACCTTTCAACACATCACACCCTCTCTCTCTCTCTTCCTCTTTTTCTTTACTATCTCCTTCTTTCACTTTCTCTCCTGCAGGGAAGTCAGAAGGAGGGATGGAAGAAACATAAATGCCTTGGTATGGCAGAACCATGAAATGATTATCTTTAGCTGAGAGAACCATGGCTTAATTATCTTTAGCTGAGAGAACCATGGCTTAATTATCTTTAGCTGAGAGAACCATGGCTTGATTATCTTTAGCTGAGAGAACCATGGCTTGATTATCTTTAGCTGAGAGAACCATGGCTTGATTATCTTTAGCTGAGATAACCATGGCTTGATTATCTTTAGCTGAGAGAACCATGGCTTGATTATCTTTAGCTGAGAGAACCATGGCTTAATTATCTTTAGCTGAGAGAACCACGGCTTAATTATCTTTAGCTGAGATAACCATGGCTTAATTATCTTTAGCTGAGAGAACCATGGCTTAATTATCTTTAGCTGAGATAACCATGGCTTAATTATCTTTAGCTGAGATAACCATGGCTTAATTATCTTTAGCTGAGAGAACCATGGCTTAATTATCTTTAGCTGAGATAACCATGGCTTAATTATCTTTAGCTGAGATAACCATGGCTTAATTATCTTTAGCTGAGATAACCATGGCTTAATTATCTTTAGCTGAGAGAACCATGGCTTAATTATCTTTAGCTGAGAGAACCATGGCTTAATTATCTTTAGCTGAGAGAACCATGAAATGATTATCTTTAGCTGAGAGAACCATGGCTTAATTATCTTTAGCTGAGAGAACCATGGCTTAATTATCTTTAGCTGAGAGAACCATGGCTTGATTATCTTTAGCTGAGAGAACCATGGCTTGATTATCTTTAGCTGAGAGAACCATGGCTTGATTATCTTTAGCTGAGAGAACCATGGTTTAATTATCTTTAGCTGAGAGAACCATGGCTTAATTATCTTTAGCTGAGAGAACCATGGCATGATTATCTTTAGCTGAGAGAACCATGGCTTAATTATCTTTAGCTGAGAGAACCATGGCTTGATTATCTTTAGCTGAGAGAACCATGGCTTAATTATCTTTAGCTGAGATAACCATGGCACAATTATATTTAGCTGAGATAACCATGGCCTAATTATCTTTAGCTGAGATAACCATGGCTTAATTATCTTTAGCTGAGATAACCATGGCATGATTATATTTAGCTGAGAGAACCATGGCTTAATTATCTTTAGCTGAGAGAACCATGGCTTAATTATCTTTAGCTGAGATAACCATGGCACAATTATATTTAGCTGAGATAACCATGGCACGATTATATTTAGCTGAGATAACCATGGCTTGATTGTATTTAGCTGAGATAACCATGGCCTAATTATCTTTAGCTGAGATAACCATGGCCTAATTATCTTTAGCTGAGATAACCATGGCATGATTGTATTTAGCTGAGAGAACCATGGCATGATTATCTTTAACTGAGAGAAAAATGGAGAGGAGGTGAATCTACCCCATATGGGCCCTGCTGAATTCATCATTTATTTCTATTTCAGTGATAATATTCCAACCTTTTCCACCACGCTGGAATGCTTTTATCAGAAAAGCTGGTGGTTAAATACATCAACCAAGATTACCATGAGTCTAACCTGCACCCAGAGAGCATTAAAAACAGCCCTATCTGTACATCTAAGGCCTCACTGTTAGTTCTACTTTCCCCATTAACTCACTGAGGGAGTTATCTGCTTGTCACTGTTATCACTTGGCATGATTCAAATGGCCATTATTGGCTCAGATGGAGCCATATGTGTTCCAATGCTTAGACACTGAAACACACCTGGAAGGATTCTGTTATGTGTCTTAATGATTCCGTCAGCTCTGAGTAATGACTCCACAGCATTACATGTTAACATATTATGACAGAAAGTATGATAAAACCCTGGGTGAGTTTGGCTATTCTGGTCCAGCATGAGGGGATGATGAGGATGGTGGTGGATGGATGGCATGATGAAGTGATGGATGCCTGGGAGGAGAGCAGGTGAGTAAGGGGGGGGGGGTGGCCTTGACTGTTTGCATCAGGAATTTCTCATTACCGATCTCCTTGAACCCAGCTACTCTGCTGGCCTCCCAGGACACTGAATCACCTGCTCCCAGCAGCAGGGGGTGACCATGACCTCGCCCTAGACAGCCAGCTAGCCCTCCTCCTCCACTCCTCATGTCCTCCCTCCCTCAGCTCTGCCTAACACCCAACTCCCTCACACGTTCCTCCTCTTACACAGTCCAGCCATACACTCCCTTACCTCCCTATACCTACACAGAGGCGTAGATAGACAGACAGTACCACACACCCTTAGAATACAGGATGTGTGTGTGTTCCAACAGACAGTACATACACAGTCAATCTAGTTAGATATTACTGCACTGTTGGAGCTAGAAACACAAGCATTTCGCTACACCCACAATCAAATCAAATGTTATTTGTCACATGCGCCGAATACAACAGGTGTAGACCTTACAGTGAAATGCTTAATTACAAGCCCTTAACCAACAATGCAGTTTTAAGAAAAATAAAACGAACAAAGAATTTAAAGAGCAGCAATAGCAAGGCTATCTGCAGGGGGTACCAATACGTCTACTAGATGTGTACAGTATGTATGTGACAAACAACATTTGATTTGAACACTAGAACATGAGACGAGGAATGTGTCTTAAGGTTATGACCTCTAAAACCCATTTTAGGGTCATAGAAAAGCATACTAAGAAACATGGAGTGAGATCACAACAATTCAAAATCCCCTTCTCTTA
>NC_048591.1:34133160-34143160 GCF_013265735.2 Oncorhynchus mykiss
GAGAGAGAGACAGAGTTAGAGACTGAGAGATCTTGTGTCCTTTAACCATTTGTACATTGTTAAAACACTGTATATATATAATATGACATTTGTAATGTCTTTATTGTTTTGAAACTTCTGTATGTGTAATGTTTACTGTTAATTTTTTATTGTTTTTCACTTTATATATTCACTTTATATATTATCTACCTCACTTGCTTTGGCAATGTTAACACATGTTTCCCATGCCAATAAAGCCCTTGAATTGAATTGAATTGAATTGAGAGACAGGGAGACAGAGAGACAGAGAGAGACAGAGAGAGACAGAGAAACAGGGAGACAGAGACAGAGAGAGACAGAGTTAGAGACTGAGAGACAGAGAGAGAAAGACAGAGAGACAGAGAGAGAAAGACAGAGAGTTAGAGAGGGCGATGGGGATAGAAAATGTATGAAGCATCAATAAACCAAGAGACAGAGAGAGGGAACATAGTGGTGTGACTCGGGCTATTGTGAAATCAATGTAAAAGACCTGGGGCTCAGTGCCAGTACATGGGAGTCTATTTACTGAGAGGATACTGGTGTAAATGAATGTTGATCTTTGTATGTACATGCTCGTATGCCCTGTTGCAGTGAGTCAGATAGGATTCATCACTTACTTTGATGTGAGAATGCTGAGAATACGTTTCAGCAAGTGTCCCTGTGTGTTCGGTATCGGTGTGAGTGTGTTGCATGCAAATGTGTATTCCACCCCTCTCCAATCTCTGAGTGGCACTTTGCTGTAATTGTCTGGCCTCAGGCTCAGTGTGTGTGTGTGTGTGTGTGTATGTGTGCGCGTGCGTGCATATGTGTGTGTGTGTGTGTGTGTGTGTGTGTGTGACTCCCAGCCAGAGCTGCATCATATCCCTGGTTCATCTACGGGTCCTGGCAGGCTCCTAATTACTGCTGTTGTTGTTGTGTGGACTGTGAGGACCAGCTATGTGAAGGGCTATCTGCTCTGCTCTGTGTGAGGGTAGGATCACTGTTATCAGCACAGTGTCATGGGAACTGATTACCTCCTCGCCGGTCACACAAAGGTGTATCTGGTGTGTTGTGTGTGTGCCAGAGATAATGATGGGAGGTAGCGTGAGTGCGTGCGTATGTCACACAGACGGACATAATAGACACAGCAGAGTCCTCTCCACACAGCCAAAGGCATGGTTACTATCCAATCTAAGTGGTGTGTGTGCTGATTACACTAGACAGTACAGTAACACAGTAATAACTGCTAGTCATAAATTAAGCATGGTGGACACACACTGGATGAAAAAACACTGAATATTCTTGTAAATATAGAGGTATGAAGACTGGACTAAGTTGTTTTACAGTTCTTTACACTACAGGACCAGTAGGTGAAGACTGGACCAATCTGTTTTACAGTTCTTTACACTACAGGACCAGTAGGTGAAGACTGGACCAATCTGTTTTACAGTTCTTTACACTACAGGACCAGTAGTTAAAGACTGGACCAAGCTGTTTTACAGTTCTTTACAGTACAGGACAAGTAGTTAAAGACTGGACCAAGCTGTTTTACAGTTCTTTAAAGTACAGGACCAGTAGTTGAAGACTGGACAAAGCTGTTTTACAGTTCTTTACAGTACAGGACCAGTAGATGAAGACTGGACCAAGCTGTTTTACAGTTCTTTACAGTACAGTACAGGACCAGTAGTTAAAGACTGGACCAAGCTGTTTTACAGTTCTTTACACTACAGGACAAGTAGTTAAAGACTGGACCAAGCTGTTTTACAGTTCTTTACACTACAGGACCAGTAGATGAAGACTGGACAAAGCTGTTTTACAGTTCTTTACAGTACAGGACCAGTAGTTGAAGACTGGACAAAGCTGTTTTACAGTTTTTTAAAGTACAGGACCAGTAGTTGAAGACTGGACAAAACTGTTTTACAGTTCTTTACAGTACAGGACCAGTAGATGAAGACTGGACCAAGCTGTTTTACAGTTCTTTACAGTACAGTACAGGACCAGTAGTTAAAGACTGGACCAAGCTGTTTTACAGTTCTTTACACGACAGGACAAGTAGTTAAAGACTGGACCAAGCTGTTTTACAGTTCTTTACACTACAGGACCAGTAGATGAAGACTGGACAAAGCTGTTTTACAGTTCTTTACAGTACAGGACCAGTAGTTGAAGACTGGACAAAGCTGTTTTACAGTTCTTTAAAGTACAGGACCAGTAGTTGAAGACTGGACAAAGCTGTTTTACAGTTCTTTACAGTACAGGACCAGTAGATGAAGACTGGACCAAGCTGTTTTACAGTTCTTTACAGTACAGTACAGGACCAGTAGTTAAAGACTGGACCAAGCTGTTTTACAGTTCTTTACACTACAGGACAAGTAGTTAAAGACTCGACCAAGCTGTTTTACAGTTCTTTACACTACAGGACCAGTAGATGAAGACTGGACAAAGCTGTTTTACAGTTCTTTACAGTACAGGACCAGTAGATGAAGACTGGACCAAGCTGTTTTACAGTTCTTTACACTACAGGACCAGTAGGTGAAGACTGGACCAAGCTGTTTTACAGTTCTTCACAATACAGTACAGGACCTGTAGTTGAAGACTGGATCAAGCTGTTTTACAGTTATTTAAAGTACAGGACCAGTAGGTGAGGACTGGAACAAGCTGTTTTACAGTTCTTTAAAGTAGAGGACCAGTAGGTGAAGACTGGACCAAGCTGTTTTACAGTTCTTTAAAGTACAGGACCAGTAGGTGAAGACTGGACCAAGCTGCTTTACACTTCTTTGCAGTATAGGACCAGTGGTTAAAGACTGGACCAAGCTTTGTATAGTTCTTTACAGTATAGTATAGGACCAGTAGTTGAAGACTGAACGAAGCTGTTTTACAGTTCTTTACAGTACAGTACAGGACCAGTAGTTGAAGACTGCACCAAGCTGTTTTACAGTTCTTTACAGTACAGGACCAGTAGTTGAAGACTGGACCAAGCTGTTTTACAGTTCTTTACAGTACAGGACCAGTAGATGAAGACTGGACCAAGCTGTTTTACAGTTCTTTACAGTACAGGACCAGTAGTTGAAGACTGGACCTGGCTCTTTTACAGTTGTTTACAGTACAGGACCAGTAGTTAAAGACTGGACCAAGCTGTTTTACAGTTCTTTACAGTACAGGACCAGTAGATGAAGACTGGACCAAGCTGTTTTACAGTTCTTTACAGTACAGGACCAGTAGTTGAAGACTGGACCTGGCTCTTTTACAGTTGTTTACAGTACAGGACCAGTAGTTAAAGACTGGACCAAGCTATTTTACAGTTCTTTACAGTATAGGACCCGTAGATGAAGACTGAACCAAGCTGTTTTACAGTTACTTACAGTACAGGACCAGTAGTTGAAGACTGGACCTGGCTCTTTTACAGTTGTTTACAGTGCAGGACCAGTAGTTAAAGACTGGACCAATCTGTTTTATAGTTCTTTGCAGTACAGGACCAGTAGGTGAAGACTGGACCAAGCTGTTTT
Source organism: Oncorhynchus mykiss (assembly GCF_013265735.2). NCBI lineage: Eukaryota > Metazoa > Chordata > Actinopteri > Salmoniformes > Salmonidae > Oncorhynchus > Oncorhynchus mykiss. Next base: position 34,136,661 of record NC_048591.1, read on the forward strand.
ACAGTTGTTTACAGTACAGGACCAGTAGTTAAAGACTGGACCAAACTATTTTACAATTCTTTACAGTATAGGACCCGTAGATGAAGACTGAACCAAGCTGTTTTACAGTTACTTACAGTACAGTACAGGACCAGTAGTTGATGACTGGACAAAGCTGTTTTACAGTTCTTTACACTACAGGACCAGTAGTTGAAGACTGGACCAATCTGTTTTACAGTTCTTTACAGTACAGGACAAGTAGTTGAAGACTGGACCAAGCTCTTTTACAGTTCTTTACAGTACAGGACCAGTAGATGAAGACTGGAACAAGCTGTTTTACAGATCTTCACAGTACAGGACCAGTAGATGAAGACTGGACCAATCTGTTTTATAGTTCTTTGCAGTACAGGACCAGTAGGTGAAGACTGGACAAAGCTGTTTTACAGTTCTTTACACTACAGGACCAGTAGTTGAAGACTGGACCAAGCTCTTTTACAGTTCTTTACAGTACAGGACCAGTAGATGAAGTCTGGAACAAGCTCTTTTACAGTTCTTTACAGTACAGGACCAGTAGATGAAGACTGGAACAAGCTGTTTTACAGATCTTCACAGTACAGGACCAGTAGTTGAAGACTGGACCAAGCTGTTTTACAGTTCTTTAAAGTACAGGACCAGTAGATGAAGACTGGACAAAGCTGTTTTACAGATCTTCACAGTACAGGACCAGTAGATGAAGACTGGACCAATCTGTTTTACAGTTCTTTACAGTACAGGACCAGTAGGTGAAGACTGGACAAAGCTGTTTTACAGTTGTTCACAGTACAGTACAGTACCAGTAGTTAAAGACTGGATCAAGCTGTTTTACAGTTCTTTACACTACAGGACCAGTAGTTAAAGACTGGACCAAGCTGTTTTACAGTTCTTTACAGTACAGGACCAGTAGGTGAAGACTGGACAAAACTGTTTTACAGATCTTCACAGTACAGGACCAGTAGTTGAAGACTGGACCAAGCTGTTTTACAGTTCTTTACAGTACAGGACCCGTAGATGAAGACTGAACCAAGCTGTTTTACAGTTACTTACAGTACAGGACCAGTAGTTGAAGACTGGACCAAGCTGTTTTACAGTTACTTACAGTACAGGACCAGTAGTTAAAGACTGGACCAAGCTGTTGTACAGTTCTTTACAGTACAGGGCCAGTAGTTGAAGACTGGACCAAGATGTTTTACAGACCAGTACTTTTTCCTTACCATGTTTTTCCTGGTCAAGTCGAGTGTTCAGGAAAAGCTCATAGCCCTGCTATGGGTCATTGAGAGGTGTTTACCTGGCTACCCTCCTTCTGCCAGAAGACTGCAGGCTGTGGGTTGCCCTTGGTCTCACAGGGGAAGGTTGCGGTGCGACCCTGGGCCACGATCTGGTCCCGCGGCCTGATGACGAACTGGGGTGCAGCTGGGGTCAAAGGGCAGAAACACCAGGGTTAGAACTCAGAATTAGACAGAGTTGAAGCATGGGGCACGATCAAGGGGGTGTGGGGTGTTCAAGCAAAAGTACAGTCAGGCACCACAAGAACAAATCAAAATGGGCATGTCCTACACTATTAGAAAAAAGGGTTCCAAGGGGGTCCTTCGGCTGTTCAAATGGGAGATCCAGTCCAGGTAGAAATATTTTGTGTTCCCTATAGAACCCTATGTGGAAAGGGTTCTACAAGGAACCCAAACCCAGTTCTACCTGGAACTGAAGGGTTTCTACCTGGAACCAAAAAAAATTCTTCAAAGCGTTCTCCTATGGGGACAGCCAAATAACCCTTTTAGGTTCTAGATAGCACAGTGTATAGAGCTTCCATGCAGCGTGTTCCTTCCATTGATTCTGATTGGAAGACAAACACCCAGGAATGTCATGATAACGCCACGGTAACCACTTAAGGCCATTCATCCAGGCTGGTGCTGAATGAATGACAGTCGTCAGTGTTCACAAACAGAACCACTGTCTCAGTCACAATGGCATCAGGAGAGTTAGGTAGACATAATGTAGCTAGGCTTAACACAGAGAAAGACACAGAGAAAAACCTGTGAGGATAGAATGAAATAAATGAACAGAACGCAGCTAACAGCTAACTGTCTCTGTTTCATGGGTCCCTCAGGGGGAGGACACAGGCCTTACCCCCTCTTAACCCCTCTCTCACCCAACAGCCAAGCACTACATTCCCTTTCACCAATCCAGGAAAAGTACCTTTATTACTCAACTGGACCCTCCAGAAGCCAATTAAGGAGTGTGTCAGTGAGGGCAGACTGAGCAGACACACTCAAGGATCCAGCAGAGATATATTACATCTGGGATGTCTCATTCCACTCTCGCTGTATCCCGGCCCATCTGAATGTGTTGTAATGCGACATAAACAAATGTGTCCTGGCCAAACTTTAGCACACTTGGCAAATCCCCGAGACACGTCCACTCTCTCCTACACAAATAAACCACCAGAGGAGTGATTCATTGTGTTCCAGGAAACACACTGACGTGCTGTATACAGGGCCATCTTTTCTCTCTGTCTTCTGCTCTCAATGAGGCATTACTTCCTCATTATCTAAAGTAAAACACTGTTACTGTTGATTTTACAATCAAGATCATTTTCACACTTCAAGATGCCTTCGTATAAGAGATTTGATTTCATGACAAAACATTCTCATTTAATGACAAAAGTGCAATGGCTGAACATAAATCTGATCTAATGTGGACTGTTGACCACTCTTGGTTGGGATTATCAGTGTTAACAGGTCTCTCGGCCCCACACTCTTGGTTGGGATTATCAGTGTTAACAGGTCTCTCGGCCCCACACTAGGTTGGGATTATCAGTGTTAACAGGTCTCTCGGCCCCACACTCTTGGTTGGGAGTATCAGTGTTAACAGGTCTCTCGGCCCCACACTCTTGGTTGGGATTATCAGTGTTAACAGGTCTCTCGGCCCCACACTAGGTTGGGATTATCAGTGTTAACAGGTCTCTCGGCCCCACACTCTTGGTTGGGATTATCAGTGTTAACAGGTCTCTCGGCCCCACACTAGGTTGGGATTATCAGTGTTAACAGGTCTCTCGGCCCCACACTCTTGGTTGGGATTATCAGTGTTAACAGGTCTCTCGGCCCCACACTAGGTTGGGATTATCAGTGTTAACAGGTCTCTCGGCCCCACACTAGGTTGGGATTATCAGTGTTAACAGGTCTCTCGGCCCCACACTCTTGGTTGGGATTATCAGTGTTAACAGGTCTCTCGGCCCCACACTCTTGGTTGGGATTATCAGTGTTAACAGGTCTCTCGGCCCCACACTAGGTTGGGATTATCAGTGTTAACAGGTCTCTCGGCCCCACACTAGGTTGGGATTATCAGTGTTAACAGGTCTCTCGGCCCCACACTAGGTTGGGATTATCAGTGTTAACAGGTCTCTCGGCCCCACACTAGGTTGGGATTATCAGTGTTAACAGGTCTCTCGGCCCCACACTACGTTGGGATTATCAGTGTTAACAGGTCTCTCGGCCCCACACTCTTGGTTGGGATTATCAGTGTTAACAGGTCTCTCGGCCCCACACTAGGTTGGGATTATCAGTGTTAACAGGTCTCTCGGCCCCACACTAGGTTGGGATTATCAGTGTTAACAGGTCTCTCGGCCCCACACTCTTGGTTGGGATTATCAGTGTTAACAGGTCTTTCGGCCCCACACTCTTGGTTGGGAGTATCAGTGTTAACAGGTCTCTCGGCCCCACACTCTTGGTTGGGATTATTAGTGTTAACAGGTCTCTCGGCCCCACACTCTTGGTTGGGATTATCAGTGTTAACAGGTCTCTCGGCCCCACACTCTTGGTTGGGAGTATCAGTGTTAACAGGTCTCTCGGCCCCACACTAGGTTGGGATTATCAGTGTTAACAGGTCTCTCGGCCCCACACTCTTGGTTGGGATTATCAGTGTTAACAGGTCTCTCGGCCCCACACTAGGTTGGGATTATCAGTGTTAACAGGTCTCTCGGCCCCACACTCTTGGTTGGGAGTATCAGTGTTAACAGGTCTCTCGGCCCCACACTCTTGGTTGGGATTATCAGTGTTAACAGGTCTCTCGGCCCCACACTAGGTTGGGATTATCAGTGTTAACAGGTCTCTCGGCCCCACACTCTTGGTTGGGATTATCAGTGTTAACAGGTCTCTCGGCCCCACACTAGGTTGGGATTATCAGTGTTAACAGGTCTCTCGGCCCCACACTCTTGGTTGGGATTATCAGTGTTAACAGGTCTCTCGGCCCCACACTAGGTTGGGATTATCAGTGTTAACAGGTCTCTCGGCCCCACACTAGGTTGGGATTATCAGTGTTAACAGGTCTCTCGGCCCCACACTCTTGGTTGGGATTATCAGTGTTAACAGGTCTCTCGGCCCCACACTCTTGGTTGGGATTATCAGTGTTAACAGGTCTCTCGGCCCCACACTAGGTTGGGATTATCAGTGTTAACAGGTCTCTCGGCCCCACACTAGGTTGGGATTATCAGTGTTAACAGGTCTCTCGGCCCCACACTAGGTTGGGATTATCAGTGTTAACAGGTCTCTCGGCCCCACACTAGGTTGGGATTATCAGTGTTAACAGGTCTCTCGGCCCCACACTACGTTGGGATTATCAGTGTTAACAGGTCTCTCGGCCCCACACTCTTGGTTGGGATTATCAGTGTTAACAGGTCTCTCGGCCCCACACTAGGTTGGGATTATCAGTGTTAACAGGTCTCTCGGCCCCACACTAGGTTGGGATTATCAGTGTTAACAGGTCTCTCGGCCCCACACTCTTGGTTGGGATTATCAGTGTTAACAGGTCTCTCGGCCCCACACTCTTGGTTGGGAGTATCAGTGTTAACAGGTCTCTCGGCCCCACACTCTTGGTTGGGATTATTAGTGTTAACAGGTCTCTCGGCCCCACACTCTTGGTTGGGATTATCAGTGTTAACAGGTCTCTCGGCCCCACACTCTTGGTTGGGAGTATCAGTGTTAACAGGTCTCTCGGCCCCACACTAGGTTGGGATTATCAGTGTTAACAGGTCTCTCGGCCCCACACTCTTGGTTGGGATTATCAGTGTTAACAGGTCTCTCGGCCCCACACTAGGTTGGGATTATCAGTGTTAACAGGTCTCTCGGCCCCACACTCTTGGTTGGGAGTATCAGTGTTAACAGGTCTCTTGGCCCCACACTAGGTTGGCCTGTGATGGTGGTGAGATGTTAGGTCTTACACTCCTAAAAAATTCCTCATAGTCAGAAACTCAGAGACTCAAAGACTCAGAGACTCAGAGAGGAAAAGCATGACGGAGAGGAAATTCAAATCAACCAATTACAGACACCAATCCCAAACTTCAGTCAAGTAAAACCCAGACATGGCATCCCTTTATCAGTCAAACGTTTTCTCACTTTTCTTCAGCTGAGGATAAAGTCCTTCAGCATTTAGTACCTTTTGATCATGTTCAAACAAAATGAAAGAGAATAGAGGTAATAGCTAAGTACCTACCACAGACTACATCTCTGACAGTCTAGACCACGCTGTTTTTGCAGGTGACTTACAAATTGGTTTTCTACTGTTATGTGAGAGTTTTCAAAGCAGTAGTGGCATCTGTAACTTTGGTAATATTTGGTATGGCAAGCAAGCAGAGGGAATAGCCAACAGATGTAAGAGAGACTTCTTAAAATGTATGATCAAAATGCTTTCAACAAGATATAACGCTGCTTCATATGACATCATTATATGAAAACACTGGACTGACAGGCTTTTATTCTGATTCCTGTTAAGTCTTTCCACTGACAACCCAGCTGGTTCCAGTCAGGGCAAATCTCGACCCGTTTGGCTCATAATCCCTTTTTTGGGAAAGTGTATTTGTCAAAGATACACACATGCTACAGATGGCTATAGATTTACAGCCTTCCTGTTTGGCTCTCCTCAGTTTAGATAGCTTGCTGCATTTCACAACGTTGGTTCTGATACAGAGCACCTAAATCACCATCTCTCTCTCTCCCTTTGTCTCCCTCCATCTCTTCTCTCTCTGGCTGGCGAATCCAACGAGCAGTGCATTAGAGCAGAGCACTCACTCAAAGTGTTTGACAATTTACAAGCTGTTCTCTATTGCTGCCCTCACACCTTGTCTCTCCTCTTTATTTGTATCTTCCTTTATCCCTCTCTCCTTGTCTCTCCTCTCTATCTGTATCTTCCTTTATCACTCTCTCCTTGTCTCTCCTCTCTATCTGTATCTTCCTTTATCCCTCTCTCCTTGTCTCTCCACTCTATCTGTATCTTCCTTTATCACTCTCTCCTTGTCTCTCTCAATCCCCCTCAATCTCTCACACATGCAGCACCCACACACACATAGAGCAATGTAGCCTTGTTGTGTTTGGTAAGGAGCATGAAATCAAGCTATGATAGCAGGTCAGATATGATGTGATGAGGTTGGGTTGGATTAGGGGCCATCAAGTAATGTATATTTAAAGTCTGCAGTACCCTAGCCAGTGAGGGACAGA
>NC_048591.1:34148160-34155660 GCF_013265735.2 Oncorhynchus mykiss
ATATGTCAAAGTGCTGTACAGTAACCCAGCCTAAAACCCCAAACAGCAAGTAATGCAAGTGTAGAAGCACAGTGGCTAGGAAAAAGCCATACTTGCTTCCTACCAACATTTTCCCATGAAAATCTGAAATCTGGTCTATGTGTAAACTCTATGTGTAAAGTCAAGATCTCAATACTGTATCTACCTGAGAACAGTGATGTGGTGTATAGAGAGACCACATCCCCACGGCCCCACATCCCCACGGCCCCACGGCCCCACATCCCCACAGCTCAGGTCTAAGGTGTACTGATGGCCCCGTGCCACCAGCAGCTGCTAAACTAACTCTCTCTCTCTCTCTCTCTCTCTCTCTCTCTCTCTCTCTCTCTCTCTACATCAAATGTTATTACATTTCCTGAGCAAATATTTCAAAGGCAGCTTTATTGAAGTGCATTCCTCCTCCCTGATTGGCAGCTCTACATACTGTATCACATTGGCCCTTAAAAAACCATAACAATTATTTGACTGAGTCATGACTAAATGCTTTGTTTTGGGGAGAGACAGGGGAGTCAGGGCAGAGCAGGTTGTGTGGAGGAGAATAAAGCTGTTATTGTTTGAATGGTGAGAGAGGCCTCCAAAGGAATGACCCAGCGCCATTTGAGATGACCCTGTCTGATGGAAAACAAACAACCTAATGGAGAAAAAGGAGAGTCTTTCTCCTACACTGCCTCAGACTGAGATGTAACAACAAGACTGTACAGATGACATGAACTCTTGACTGAGGGACGGTGGCAGGCGGAAGAGACAGAAGACAAGAGGGTGTTTAGGGAGGATGCAGGAAGGGCACAGATGCCCATTGTGATCGTTGGTATGAATAAAAACAGCTGTATTGTTTTGACAAGTTCCCACACATGACTATCCATGGATGGACACACTCAGCAATCAGAAACATATTGACCAACATCATACAACATGTGTTTTGTTTCGGGATTTTCCAACTATCAGTTTATCTAAATGCACCCCAGGCTAGTGGATAATGTATTTAGAGGGAAACATGACTCAATCAATCTGTCATCCTAGAACAAATCACCTAAGATTACGAGAACACTGAAAACGCTGGTGGATAAAACACACACAAACACACACACACACACACACACACACACACACACACACACACACACACACACACACACACACACTGAGACAGGGGGAAAGAGTAGCTCTTTCTTGTGGCTGGCTCGGGCTACAGCTGTGTTCTCTATCAGAATAGGTATGTAATTACATTGAATATGGAAAGGCTGTGGAGAGGAGAGCTGACAAATTCATCCTGCTGCCTGGCCTCTCCCTCGCTCTGAACTACAGAACACACAGAAATAAACACACACTCACAGTGAAATACATACTGTACTGTACAGTATACACTATCATACAGTACCATGCACACCCCTACACAAAGTTACTAGCTTTCATATGCAGAGAGATGTCGAGTGATTGGAATGTAAACACATGCCAAGACAGGGCAGCAATCAACCACATAGTTGAGGTGTTTGATACACAGGGCTGGGTCCACAGAGTTGAAGTGTTTGATACACAGGCTGGGTCCACAGAGTTTAAGTGTTTGATTCACAGGGCTGGGCCCACATAGTTTAAGTGTCTGATACACAGGGCTGGGCCCACATAGTTGAAGTGTTTGATACACAGGGCTGGGCCCACAGAGTTGAAGTGTCTGATACACAGGGCTGGGCCCACACAGTTTAGGTGTTTGATACACAGGGCAGGGCCCACACAGTTTAGGTGTTTGATACACAGGGCTGGGCCCACATAGTTCAGGTGTTTGATACACAGGGCAGGGCCAACATAGATAAGACTATAATGAGCGCTGGACTGTGGGACCTGAGTTCCAAACTGTGCCTGTGCTGCTGCTGGAGATGTGAGTTTCTACAGTGCTACAGTAGTTCTATACCACACAGGGACTCGAAGATTTCTCAAACACTCATCTGTGTCACCTGAAGTGTCCTTGCTGTCTCACTGTGAGAGCTTCTTATCACCTGTGTGTGTGTGTGTGTGTGTGTGTGTGTGTGTGTGTGTGTGTGTGTGTGTGTGTGTGTGTGTGTGTGTATGTGTGTGTGTGTGTGTGTGTGTTTGTTGTGTGTGTGTGTGGTCAAGTGTATGTGTGGTCAAGTGTATTTGTGGTGTCGTACTGAATGACTCAGTCCTTATCTGTCCTTGTGTGTGTGTGTGTGAGATGCTGCACAGTAACAAGAATGAGACAGTCTTTCAGGTATGGGACTGAGGCCAGCTCTCTCTCTCTCTCTCTCTCTCTCTCTCTCTCTCTCTCTCTCTCTCTCTCTCTCTCTCTCTCTCTCTCTCTCTCTCTCTCTCTCCTCTCCTCTCCTCTCCTCTCCTCTCCTCTCCTCTCCTCTCCTCTCCTCTCCTCTCCTCTCCTCTCCTCTCCTCTCCTCTCCTCTCCTCTCCTCTCCTCTCCTCTCCTGACTCTGACTGTGTGGCTGTAGCTCAGAGACAAGGTCCCCTCTCTCCTCTCCTCTGCTCTGATAGACAGGGCAGAGTGATCCTGTTTCACAAACTTTGACTGACGCTCTACCTGAGCCTAATCCAAGCAGCCATCTAACCTTTCGAGAGCTTGTCAACTGCAGGACGGAATCAATTAACCAGCCTTATCACTTCTCATCTTCCCTCTGTAGGGCTCTAGGGCAGAACTGTACTCCCCACTCCTTCACCTCTTCTCCCCTCACAATGGTTGACTTGTCCCGTAGCTGTATTCTGCTGTCAACCAACCACGCAGAGTGTAGTGCTATTACACCTAGACACTGATCTAAGACCAGTGATGTATTTATCCCCTAATGGTTTATGTTAGGGTTAGCTGATCCCCGTATATTGTTCTTGTCCTTTTCTTAAACGCCAATTTAAAATGTGTCTATGATACTGCAACAGATTTTCTCCAAGGGGACAATGAGGGAATGAGGGGACAATGAGGGCTGTGCACCCAGAGGCCTGCCATTACCCAAAGCACCATGATAACCACAGCGAGGCATTTTAGAGTTTGTCGGAGTGGTTTTGAACAGACGCTGAAACGTCTACAGGGAAATGTTGAAGATACAGCAGGAAAAACTCTACAGCAAAGAACCACTCACTGACAGATGCCTGGCAGAGTGTGTGTCTGTGTGTGTGTGTGTGTGTGTGTACGTGAGAGAGACAAAGGACACATGCTCTTTTTTTTATATATATATTTTACCCCTTTTTCTCTCCAATTTCGTGATATCCAATCGGTAGTTACAGTTTTGTCACATCGCTGCAACTCCCATACGGACTCGGGAGAGGCGAAGGTCGAGAGCCATGCGTCCTCCGAAACACGACCCTGCCAAGCCGCACTGCTTATTTGACACACTGCTTTCTTTAACCCGGGAAGCCAGCCGCACCAATGTGTTGGAGGAATCACCGTCCAGCTGGCGACCGAAGTCAGCTTTCAGGTGCCAAGCACGCCTCAAAGAGTCGCTAGAGCAGAATGCATAAGGAAATCCCGGCTGGCCAACCCGTCCCCTAACCCTGCGATGCAGTGCCTTAGACCGCTGCGCCACTCGGGAGGCCCCGTGTTCACATGCTCAAACTCTTTTTCCTCTCATGAGATGAAGGAGACAGGCGCCATTTGAAGATTTTCCCGTCAGAGATGTGGCTAAATTATCTATACACTTGGTACATTACAGATGACCTGTATCCACTCCCTAATTAAAGACACTGTATAGTGCTCTGCTATTTTCTGCTACAGTATGTCTTTCATTTAACTGCCTGACTTTATTTTGTAGGCACTCACAGTATAATAGATTCAGTCTATTGCTAGCACAGGATGACACACGTATACACACACACACACACACACACACACACACACACACACACACCCCCCCCCACACACACACACACACACTCATGAATACCAGATGTATCTATATATATATATATATATATATCAGTGGAAGTCATGGTGACAGAAGCCGTAGCCTGCCATGTTTTTTTCTGCTGAGTTGCGGATCTGAAGAATGACAGAAAACTGAGGGTCAACATTACTGCTCTTCTCTAACGACACTGTCTTTAACAACACCGTCTAACAACACTGTCTAACAATACTGTCTTTAACAACACTCTCTAACAACATGCTCTAACAACATGCTCTAACAACATTGTCTAACAACATTGTCTAACAACACTCTCTAACAACACACTCGAACAACACTGTCTAACAACACTGTCTAACAACACTTTCTCTAACAACACGGTCTAACAACACTGTTTCTAACAACATCTTCTAACAACACTGTCTCTAACAACACTGTCTAACAACACTGTCTCTAACAACACTGTCTATCAACACTGTCTCTAACAACACTGTCTAACAACACTCTCTAACAGCACTCTAGTAATATCGTCTAACAACATTGTCTCTAACAACACTGTTGAACAGCACTCTCTAACAACACTGTCTCTAACACCACTGTCTAACAGCACTCTCTAACAACACTGTCTAACAACACTCTCTAACAACACTGTCTCTAACAACACATTCTCTAACAACACTGTCTCTAACAGCACTCTCTAACAACATCGCATAACAACACTGTCTCTAACAACACTGTCTAATAGCACTCTCTAACCGCACCGTCTCTAACAACACTGTCTCTAACAACGCTGTCTAACAGCACTCTCTAACAACACTGTCTCTAACAACACTCTCTAATAACACTGTCTAACAACACTGTCTAACAACACTGTTTCTAACAACACTGTCTAACAACACCGTCTTTAATTTAACAACACTGTCTAACAACACTGTCTATCAACACTGTCTAACAACACTGTCTAACAACACTGTTTCTAACAACACTGTCTAACGACACCGTCTTTAATTTAACAACACTGTCTAACAACACTGTCTAACAACACCGTCTATCAACATTGTTTAACAAAATCACCTAACAACACTTTCTAACAACCCTGTCTTTAACAACACTGTCTAACAACACTGTCTAACAACCCTGTCTTTAACAACACTGTCTAACAACACTTTCTAACAACCCTGTCTTTAACAACACTGTCTAAAAGCACTGTTTTTACAGGATTAAAACACATATTTACAGGATTAAAACATGGTATACACTGTACAACAAAATGCTTACTTGCATGTTCCTTTTCAACAATGTAAAAACAATAAGACATAATACAAGGTAAGAATAGGAACTTAAAGTAAATAGCTCAGTAGAATGACGTCACCCACCACACCTCTGTAACACACACGCACACACACACACACACACGTATACATGCATGCGCGCACACACACGCGCGCACACGTATACACGCATGCGCGCACACACACTCACACACGCACGCACACACACACATTTATGAAGAAGCACGCACACACACATGCAGAGACAAAGCTATATTAGAAAGGACAGGATGGATATTGAAAGGCAGTGTGGGGTATTGGGGGGCTGTAGCTCTGGGGTCGGGGGACTGACAGGCTGAATACAGATGGGCTGCTGGGGTGGTGGGATTCAGATAAGAGGAGGGCACAGGGGTCAGAGGGAGGGAGAGAGAGAGGGAGAAAGGGATTTGGGCCACACAGAGAGAGCTGGGAGATGAAACACACCCTGTCCAAGTCCGTTCTCTGGGATTTGGGGTTCGCTATAGTTGATTCTTCTGAATCTCTCCCGCCTGGAAAAAATGAGCTTTCTGTTCCTCCCATCCTGGCTCGCAGATGTGGCAGACTGATTTCCATGAGCTCCGTCCTCTCCATATTACTGAATGATGTATAGAAACCTCCCTCTTCCAGCCATATGGAAGTTATACACGAGTTCCACAGATCTACAGATCTAGTTCATACCGTATTTGTCTTATACCAGTGTTAAAGCTACCCTACTCTAATACAACAACATACACTACAACCTTGTAAATGTGCTACTAAGCCTCTGTTGACCACCCTATCCCTGCTTTACCCCATGCCAGGACCTGTGTCTGTGTGCCAGTGTCTGTGTTTGCCTGAGAGGCAGCTAGAGCCACTGAGCACATTAAAGAGCTGTTTACTCAGCTGAGGCTCCAGCAATCATCCTTTGAAACACACACACACACACACACACACACACACACACACACTGCTCTAGTCTATGCCAACAGGGTGGGGGGCAGCAAGACATGTATAAAAGCAAGAGAAGGGGGGATCTAATTGTCTTTCTTTCTGCAGCTTATCATATTAATAAGGACAGTGTAACCTTTTCTGATGAACAGTAAACAGTAGCCTCTCCTCACATCAAAGTGGTTGATCTTTTGGGATCTTTCATTTTAATTTCCTCCGTGGTGAGGACCACCACTGACACACACACATGCACAAGCACATGCACACACACACACACACACACACACACACACACACACACACACACACACACATTAAGCCGACATGCACATCAGCCTTACCCACCAGCACAGGCACATACAAACAGCATGGTTGCATCTTTCAGGGCTGGCTCTGGTTCTGGTGTCAGTGTTACATGTAGTGACTCCCTCTGTGTGGAATAATAGTGTTTATCATGATTTTTTAATGACCAGACTGTGAATATCCCTTTGAGCATGGTGAAGTTATTAATTACACTATAGATTTCACTACAGTCACTACAAAGATACTGGCGTCCTTCCTAACTCAGTTGCCTGAGAGGAAGGAAACAGCAAAGGGATTTCACCATGGGGCCAATGGTGATTATAAAATTAATAAATCCTCTTAAGGATCCGCCCCCTTTTTTCAATTATCGCCTAAAATGACACACCCAAATCTAACTGCCTGTAGCTCAGGACCTGAAGCAAGGACATGCATATTATTGGTACTATTTGAAAGGAAACACTTTGAAGTTTGTGGGAATGTGAAAGGAATGTATTAGAATATAATACAATAGATCTGGTAAAAGATAATACAAAGAAAAACATTTTTTTGTACCATCGTCTTTGAAATGCAGGAGAAAGACCATAATGTGCTGTGTATGCTGTTTTTTATGCTGTTCATGAAAAATAGTGGAATTAAGCTAAGCACAGGCAAAATCCTAGAGGAAAACCTGGTTCAGTCTGCTTTCCACCAGACACTGGGAGATTAATTCACCTTTCAGCAGGACAATAACCTAAAACACAAGGCCAAATCTACACTGGAGTTCTTACCAAGAAGACAGTAAATGTTCCTGAGTGGCCGAGTTACAGTTTTGACTTAAATCTTCTTGAATATCTATGACTAAATGTTGATTAAATGTTCAACAATCAATTTGACAGAGCTTGAAGAATTTTGATAAGCTAAATATGCAAATGTTATACAATCCAGGTGTGGAAAGTTCTAGGAGACATCCCCAGAAAGACTCACAGCTGTAATAACTGCCAAATGTACTTCTAAAAGTAATGAGTCAGGGGTGTGAATACTTATGTAAATAAGATATTACTGTATTTAATTTTTAATACATTTGCAAAAAT
>NC_048591.1:34165660-34180660 GCF_013265735.2 Oncorhynchus mykiss
CCCATATCAGAAAAATAGGAATCCGCCCTCGGCAGACAAATGTATTTATTTCTCCAACTACCTAAGGAGGCAGCAGGAGAGGGGTGGGGTGGAGGGTAGCAGCAGAAGGGGGTAAAGCACAGTAAATAGGCAGCTCTGCACCTGGCGCAAAGGCAACTTTCAAACTTAAAGGGGAAAGAGTCAAGTTGCAACTTGCATGGTGGAACAGCGACTGAGTGGGGAAAAGAGACTGTGGAACAGTGGTGGAGTGGGAAGGGCAGACTGTGGAACTATTAGTCTACCTGCTGCCCTAGTCCACCTCTAGTAACTGTGTTCTCACTAGTAGTCTACCTCTAGTAACTGTGTTCTCACTCCTAGTCTACCTCTAGTAACTGTGTTCTCAGTCCTAGTCTACCTCTAGTAACTGTGTTCTCACTCCTAGTCTACCTCTAGTAACTGTGTTCTCACTCCTAGTCTACCTCTAGTAACTGTGTTCTCAGTCCTAGTCCACCTCTAGTAACTGTGTTCTCACTCCTAGTCTACCTCTAGTAACTGTGTTCTCACTCCTAGTCCACCTCTAGTAACTCTGTGTTCTCACTCCTAGTCCACCTCTAGTAACTGTGTTCTCAGTCCTAGTCTACCTCTAGTAACTGTGTTCTCACTCCTAGTCTACCTCTAGTAACTGTGTTCTCACTGCTAGTCTACCTCTAGTAACTCTGTGTTCTCACTGCTAGTCTACCTCTAGTAACTGTGTTCTCAGTCCTAGTCTACCTCTAGTAACTGTGTTCTCACTCCTAGTCTACCTCTAGTAACTGTGTTCTCACTGCTAGTCTAACTCTAGTAACTCTGTGTTCTCACTGCTAGTCTACCTCTAGTAACTCTGTGTTCTCACTGCTAGTCTACCTCTAGTAACTGTGTTCTCACTGCTAGTCTACCTCTAGTAACTCTGTGTTCTCACTGCTAGTCTACCTCTAGTAACTCTGTGTTCTCACTGCTAGTCTACCTCTAGTAACTCTGTGTTCTCACTGCTAGTCTACCTCTAGTAACTCTGTGTTCTCACTGCTAGTCTACCTCTAGTAACTGTGTTCTCACTGCTAGTCTACCTCTAGTAACTCTGTGTTCTCACTCTCACCCATATAGAAGACTCAGCAAACATCCAGCAACACTACAACCTACTGTAGCATAATTACAGAGTGGTGGGTGGAGACAGACACAGAGATGGGTGTAGAGGCAGATTCTGTGCCCCCCTTCCTACAAGCCAGAATATTAGACACAATATGTCTTGCAAGATGAGTGGGGAGCCTTGACTGGGCCATCCAGCAAGCATACTGTGTTTGACGCTGTTTCACAAAGGCTGTGCTCTCCGGCTCTCTGTCACAATGCTACAGGTTGGTGTCTAAACCTCCTACCTCCTGTTTTATATGACTACACTACCATGAGACAGGCATGCACACATAGACATACACAAACACATATTCATAGAGACAAATGAACACAACACAGATAGGCACACACACATATACATACACAAACACACATTCATAAAGACAAATGAACACAACACAGATAGACACACACACACAGACAGACACACAAACACACACAAAAAACACAAACACTCACACAGGCACACAAGCATAAACACACACACTGAACTGTACACATCCTCTCTTAAAGCCACAGGGCATCCATCTGAATTACTCATGTGAGAGGTTTATTTGTTTTACATTTCTTTCCTATCCAATGCAGCAAAGGGCTCCCTCTCCCTGCATAAATTTCCAGACAGGTCAGGGCTGAGAAACACACAGGGATTACAGCACTGCTGTTCAGACCTGGAGCCATTCCACTCTACAGCCCCACCATCCAGCCCCACCACCTCCTATTCACACACTGATAGGAAAAAACACTGCGCACATACTGTTCCTGGAGTGTATTTTAATAGCTAGCTTCGAGCTATGATAGCAGCATTTCATTCAGTGTATTTTAATAGCTAGCTCCGAGCTATGATAGCAGCATTTCATTCAGTGTATTTTAATAGCTAGCTCCGAGCTATGATAGCAGCATTTCATTCAGTGTATTTTAATAGCTAGCTCCGAGCTATGATAGCAGCATTTCATTCAGTGTATTTTAATAGCTAGCTCCGAGCTATGATAGCAGCATTTCATTCAGTGTATTTTAATAGCTAGCTCCGAGCTATGATAGCAGCATTTCATTCAGTGTATTTTAATAGCTAGCTCCGAGCTATGATAGCAGCATTTCATTCAGTGTATTTTAATAGCTAGCTCTGAGCTATGATAGCAGCATTTCATTCAGTGTATTTTAATAGCTAGCTCCGAGCTATGATAGTAGCATTTCATTCAGTGTATTTTAATAGCTAGCTCCGAGCTATGATAGCAGCATTTCATTCAGTGTATTTTAATAGCTAGCTCTGAGCTATGATAGCAGCATTTCATTCAGTGTATTTTAATAGCTAGCTCTGAGCTATGATAGCAGCATTTCATTCAGTGTATTTTAATAGCTAGCTCCGAGCTATGATAGCAGCATTTCATTCAGTGTATTTTAATAGCTAGCTCCGAGCTATGATAGCAGCATTTCATTCAGTGCTTTTTCTGCTCTATCCATCCAGAGTGCTATTACAATGCCACTATGTGCCTTTAGACAAGAGAGGCAATATATCTGTCACTTTACACTAAAAATACTACAGCTATCTGTGGAGTCATATTAGTGTTTTGTATTACTGGCTGTAGACACTGAAGGCTGCAGTATAATGGAGTGCAGCGTGGTATAGAGAAAGGGCCTCTATTTGTCTCAGTGGCAGATTTCTGTGTATCTCCGGACAGCTCATTGGGCCAGTTGGCCAGTGGTAACTTCTGCCCCCCATCCAGATGCAGAAATTACCCCCTCATATCCCTCTATGGGGTCAGAGGTCAGCACAGAGAAACAGTTGCACAAATCTGGCCGGTCTGTCTGGCGACCGGCCTCCTCCTCTACCATCCTCCTCCACTCCCCCACCCCACTCCTCGCTACTCCCCCTATGGATATTCTCCCCCCACACTCCCTCGACGTTTGCTTAGCTTACCTGCTGCTCTCAGGGACAGCCTCCCCCACTGACTTTTACTCTGCCCCCACCTCAGCGACATGCATCACTGTTACAGTTGTTAACATGTACATTACTATTTCTGTTTGTATTATTATTATTATTTGTATTGTTTTAAATTCACTTGGTTCATACACCCCCTCAACAGTCTTTACTCTGACTGCTGCTCCCCCATATGGTGATTCCCCCCTCAACAGCCTTTACTCTGACTGCTGCTCCCCCATATGGTGATTCCCCCCCCAACAGTCTTTACTCTGACTGCTGCTCCCCCATATGGTGATTCCCCCCCAACAGTCTTTAATCTGACTGCTGCTCCCCCATATGGTGATTTCCCTCCAACAGTCTTTACTCTGACTGCTGCTCCCCCATATGGTGATTCCCCCTCAACAGTCTTTACTCTGACTGCTGCTCCCCCATATGGTGATTCCCCCCCAACAGTCTTTAATCTGATTGCTGCTCCCCCATATGGTGATTTCCCTCCAACAGTCTTTACTCTGACTGCTGCTCCCCCATATGGTGATTCCCCCCCAACAGTCTTTAATCTGACTGCTGCTCCCCCATATGGTGATTTCCCTCCAACAGTCTTTACTCTGACTGCTGCTCCCCCGTATGGTGATTCACCCCCAACAGTCTTTACTCTGACTGCTGCTCCCCCATATGGTGATTCCCCCCCAACAGTCTTTACTCTGACTGCTGCTCCCCCATATGGTGATTACCCCCAACAGTCTATACTCTGACTGCTGCTCCCCCATATGGTGATTCCCCCCCAACAGTCTTTACTCTGACTGCTGCTCCCCCATATGGCGATTCCCCCCCAACAGTCTTTACTCTGACTGCTGCTCCCCCACATGGTGATTCCCCCCCAACAGTCTTTACTCTGACTGCTGCTCCCCCATATGGTGATTCCCCCCTAACAGGGAATGAAATAGAATGTGTCTATTGAAAACTGTGAATGTGACTATTAAACACTGTGAATGTGTCTATTAAACACTGTGAATGTGACTATTAAACACTGTGAATGTGTCTATTAAATACTGTGAATATGACTATTAAACACTGTGAATGTGTCTATTAAACACTGTGAATGTGACTATTAAACACTGTGAATGTGACTATTAAACACTGTGAATGTGTCTATTAAACACTGTGAATGTGACTATTAAACACTGTGAATCTCTGAATCTCTTTTCTCTCTCAACATCTATCTTTCCCCATCCTTCCTCTCATCTCTCTCTCCTCTCCTCCCTTTTCTTTTCTCTCTTCCTCTCTCCCTACCATCCCTCTTTACCTGTTTCTATGGTCTACCTATATAGATGGATGCATTCTGCAGCTCATCCTATCATGTAATTCACCCCATGTCCTCCTATCTGCAGATGACCAGCCAGGGTGTCCTAAATAAACCTGTCAGCCCACCAGATAAGATGCAGGAAATATGGAAATCATATCATATGGAGTGGTGTGATATGGTGCTGGGGGAAAACAGGTTGGGTCAGTTCTTTGACCAGTATCTGCGTTATATTAATGATATGTACGTCTTTTAATGGGGTTATAGCCACGGATGATACGTACATATTTTAATGGGGTTATAAACAGGGATGGAGATAGAGAAAGGTAAGTGTGGTGAAAGGTGAAGCAAAGAGAGGGAGGGTAGAGGAGGAGGAGGAGGTTAGAGGGGGAGGCAGATGGGAGGATGAGGAGGGAACATGATGAGAAGGGGAAACGAGGAGGAGGAGGAGGATGGAGGAGGAGGAATTTAGAGGAGGAGGAGGGCAGAGGAGGAGGAGGGTAGAGGAGGAAGAGGGTAGAGGGTAGAGGAGGAAGAGGGTAGAGGAGGAGGGTGGAGGGTAGAGGAGGAAGAGGGTAGAGGAGGAAGAGGGTAGAGGGTGGAGGAGGAGGGTAGAAGAGGAATAGGGTAGAGGTTAGAGGAGGAAGAGGGTAGAGGTTAGAGGAGGAAGAGGGTAGAGGGTAGAGGAGGAAGAGTGTAGAGGTTAGAGGAGGAAGAGGGTAGAGGGTAGAGGAGGGAGAGGGTAGAGGGTAGAGGAGGAGGGTAGATGGTAGAGGAGGAAGAGGGTAGAGGAGGAAGAGGGTAAAGGTTAGAGGAGGAAGAGGGTAGAGGAGGAGGGTAGAGGGTAGAGGTGGAAGAGGGTAGAGGTTAGAGGAGGAAGAGGGTAGATGGTAGATGGTAGAGGAGGGAGAGGGTAGAGGGTAGAGGAGGAAGAGGGTAGAGGAGGAAGAGGGTAAAGGTTAGAGGAGGAAGAGGGTAGAGGGTAGAGGAGGGAGAGGGTCAAGGGTAGAGGAGGAGGAAGACAACACAACAAGAGATGATGAGAGGAGGAACATGGCAGAAGGTCAAACATTAGAGAGAGAGGAGACAGAGGGTGTCAATTAACTAGTGGAGGGGGGAGGTGGCACATTCCATCACACTCTGCCCCACGCTGTGAGGGTGTCCCTGCCTCTGTACACAGGGCCTAAACAAACACTCATTAACACAGTCCTCCTTCAAAGATCGTTTTTCACCCAGCAGTCCTAATTTGGCTTAATGAGGCCCCCGCTGGCCAGCACCGTAATGGCAGAAGACAGAAAGTACCAGGCAGGGTATTCTACTGGACGCCCATACTATGGAATACAGTGTGATGGAAAAACAATATAATTAACTATTTAATGAACCTATCCCCTCTTACCACCCCCCATCCTTCCAATGTACAATCCCCAAATTCAATTTAGGCTATTCCATGCTTTATGGTAATGTATAGCTCATTAAAATGTTAGTTAAAAACTCATTAAAATTCACTTGGAGAAGTAATGGCTTCATTACAGTAATATGCTGAAAAGCAAAGAAAAAGACAGGAAGAACAAAGAGAAGAAAGAGAGAAAGAGAAAGACAGATTTCTAATCACTTAATTGTGACTAAAACGGAATACATTTGCATAATAAATAGTGATGAGCGGCTACATTTTTTCTCTCTTCACAGCGCTCTATAATTAACAAGCGCTACAATTAAAGATGCATTTATTTCCCCGAAATTGTATCTTTTGGTGGCCACTTCAGTTTTCAATGTGTTGCATCTGCCTCTTCTGCCTGGTTGTTTTGTAGTGTTTGTGCTACGGCTGCCAGATGTGCAGAGCGTGCGGTAACTGGAGCTGGCTGATACAGAAGAACAATGTGCCCATGGCCCTTTCTGCCTGGCCTGATAAGAGATAGGGCTGGGTTGTGCTGATGCTCGCCTCCCGCTCAGCCCTGAATGGACACTTTAGAGCCGGAAGGAAGGAGGGGGAAAGACGCAGAGGAGGTTTCCTGCCAATTACACCACACAGACTGAAAGACAGACAGACTGACAGACTGACCGAGATGCAACCAAGTATACTGAGTGACTGAGTAGATGAATGTGCCTGGTAGGACTGGGAGAGGAGAGGAGAGGGAAAGGAAGAGGAAGTGGAAGAGGAAGAGGAGAGGAGAGGAGAGGAGAGGAGAGGAGAGGAGAGGAGAGGAGAGGAGAGGAGAGGAGAGGAGAGGAGAGGAGAGGAGAGGATTTTGGGCTATGCTGCCTGATGAAGAAGGATGTAGCATGGCAGGGCCAGCTGTTGGTTGATAATAAGACATGTTGAGAGGTAAACATTATGCTTTGAGTAAAAACACTTGGTAAACAGGCACTACTACTCCATGAGCAGCTGGGAAATCCTGCATGATTGAGTCTACCCGAGAAAGTGCCAACATTGATTCCCATACAGATGTATACAGATAAAACAGCTCATCATTTGAGCTGCTCAGGGCCATTAAAATCACTGTCTGACTCAGAATGTGTATTCATTTTGTTCAACGGGTTGGAGTGGCTCGACCTGAGCAGTCGATGGAAATAACATCTTTCCTAGAAATGCCACATGAAGGCATTCTGAGATTGTGCATTGGAGGAAGCTGTGATGCCTGTTGGGGATAATAACTCATAGGGTACTGAATTTAATCATGTCTACTTATTCTGCTAGTTCAGCTGTCCAGCCTCTCTGATCAAGAGACATCCTATATAAAGCCACTCAGCCACTCACAGATCAGACATAGTCCCATAATCTACAGATCAGACATAGTCCTGTAATCTACAGATCAGACATAGTCCTGTAATCTACAGATCAGACATAGTCCTGTAATCTACAGATCAGACATAGTCCTGTAATCTACAGATCAGACATAGTCCTGTAATCTACAGATCAGACATAGTCCCGTAATCTACAGATCAGACATAGTCCTGTAATCTACAGATCAGACATAGTCCTGTAATCTACAGATCAGACATAGTCCTGTAATCTACAGATCAGACATAGTCCTGTAATCTACAGATCAGACATAGTCCTGTAATCTACAGATCAAACATAGTTCCGTAATCTACAGATCAGACATAGTCCTGTAATCTACAGATCAGACATAGTCCCGTAATCTACAGATCAGACATAGTCCTGTAATCTACAGATCAGACATAGTCCCATAATGTACAGATCAGACATAGTCCTGTAATCTACAGATCAGACATAGTCCTGTAATCTACAGATCAGACATAGTCCTGTAATCTACAGATCAGACATAGTCCTGTAATCTACAGATCAGACATAGTCCCGTAATCTACAGATCAGACATAGTCCTGTAATCTACAGATCAGACATAGTCCTGTAATCTACAGATCAGACATAGTCCTGTAATCTACAGATCAGACATAGTCCTGTAATCTACAGATCAGACATAGTCCTGTAATCTACAGATCAGACATAGTCCTGTAATCTACAGATCAGACACAGTCCTGTAATCTACAGATCAGACATAGTCCTGTAATCTACAGATCAGACATAGTACTGTAATCTACAGATCAGACATAGTCCTGTAATCTACAGATCAGACAGAGTCCTGTAATCTACAGATCAGACACAGTCCTGTAATCTACAGATCAGACATAGTCCTGTAATCTACAGATCAGACATAGTCCTGTAATCTACTGATCAGATATAGTACTGTAATCTACAGATCAGACATAGTCCTGTAATCTACAGATCAGACATAGTCCTGTAATCTACAGATCAGACATAGTCCTGTAATCTACAGATCAGACATAGTCCTGTAATCTACAGATCAGACATAGTCCTGTAATCTACAGATCAGACATAGTCCTGTAATCTACAGATCAGACATAGTCCTGTAATCTACAGATCAGACACAGTCCTGTAATCTACAGATCAGACATAGTCCTGTAATCTACAGATCAGACATAGTCCTGTAATCTACAGATCAGACATAGTACTGTAATCTACAGATCAGACATAGTCCTGTAATCTACAGATCAGACATAGTCCTGTAATCTACAGATCAGACATAGTCCTGTAATCTACAGATCAGACATAGTCCTGTAATCTACAGATCAGACACAGTCCTGTAATCTACAGATCAGACATAGTCCTGTAATCTACAGATCAGACATAGTCCTGTAATCTACAGATCAGACATAGTCCTGTAATCTACAGATCAGACATAGTCCTGTAATCTACAGATCAGACACAGTCCTGTAATCTACAGATCAGACATAGTCCTGTAATCTACAGATCAGACATAGTCCTGTAATCTACAGATCAGACATAGTACTGTAATCTACAGATCAGACATAGTCCTGTAATCTACAGATCAGACATAGTCCTGTAATCTACAGATCAGACATAGTCCTGTAATCTACAGATCAGACATAGTACTGTAATCTACAGATCAGACATAGTCCTGTAATCTACAGATCAGACATAGTCCTGTAATCTACAGATCAGACATAGTCCTGTAATCTACAGATCAGACATAGTCCTGTAATCTACAGATCAGACATAGTCCTGTAATCTACAGATCGGACATAGTCCTGTAATCTACAGATCAGACATAGTCCTGTAATCTACAGATCAGACATAGTCCTGTAATCTACAGATCAGACATAGTCCTGTAATCTACAGATCAGACATAGTCCTGTAATCTACAGATCAGACATAGTCCTGTAATCTACAGATCAGACATAGTCCTGTAATCTACAGATCAGACATAGTACTGTAATCTACAGATCAGACATAGTCCTGTAATCTACAGATCAGACATAGTCCTGTAATCTACAGATCAGACATAGTCCTGTAATCTACAGATCAGACATAGTCCTGTAGTCTACAGATCAGACATAGTCCTGTAATCTACAGATCAGACATAGTCCTGTAATCTACAGATCAGACATAGTCCTGTAATCTACAGATCAGACATAGTCCTGTAATCTACATGTTTTTTTTTATGACATGATCTTTCAGTAATGACACTTGATGTGGAATACACATTTCAAAAGAGACAAATATTTTACAATATCAGCATTTTTCAAAACGCACACATATTGGTTCTTCATTGCAAGGGTTCAGTTGTTACTTAAACATCACAACAGCATATAGTCTGGGCATATCGGGAGATGCATTGCCCCATGGGTAATGTCCTCTGCCAAAGAGAGAGCAAGAAATAACCACACAACATTCTGGTTAGTCTGTCTCAGAGCAGAGACCACATCTAGACCCATCGCTGGGACAGTCTTGGAAACCCGTTGGCCATGGGCAGCATTACTGCATTACTACTCTGTGTCTTACAGGATCTAAATGTAGCCGTGGACCCTGCTGGCCCCTGGTCGTGGACCCTGCTGGCAGCCATGTCACTTTGGATCAGTGCTGCCTGACATATTGGAGAGGGATGCGTAGGACCCTCATTAACTGTGTCCCTCCAGTCTGTGGTAAGGGTTAACATTAAAACAGCCAGAAGGCCAAGGACTGGGAAGGCAGAGAGATTTCAGATGCATTCACTGTTGGAGTTCTCTTCATTTTTCAGTGAAAGCATTGAGCTTAAAACATGGCCACTATTTTTGACTCTCCTCATCTCACCTCTCCTCACTCCATTCTTTTTACACCTCTGTCATGCAGTGATCACATCTCATCACTCTCCATCCCTCTATCTCTCTCACAGGTCCTGCCATAGTTAGCTGCCCTCAACAGTGTTCTCCGGTAGCCCCTCTGGTAGAAGTGATGCTAGGTGACACAGCTCCAGCTGGGCTTGAGAATGACCTGCTACTGTCACAAACAACACATAGGTACTTGATGGACTAGTAACACTAGAATTTCAGCAATGCAGGACAGTCTGGAGAAAATGATGCAGTCTTAGACTGAATGTGTGTGCCTGCTGAGCTTGGTGGTTATCCATAGTGTCAGTTTTCTTGCCCCAGTCTATTTGTGCTGTGCTCTGGGCTAATGCCATTGAGGAGGTGACCTTAGAGGGGAAAAATAATCCCCAGGATGCTGTGGCTGACTGACTGCCTGACGGACTGACTGCTGCAGTGTGTCCAGATTCACAGTGAAGAGATGGATACCCTGAGAGCCCCACACACACTGCATACCTGTACATGCACACACACACACACGCACACACGCAAACACACACACTGTAAACCTGTACATGCACACACACATGCACACACACACACACACACTGTAAACCTGTACATGCACATGCACACACAGACACGTACACACAATTTGATTGTTCAATAGCTCTCTATCCTAGCGTGTCACTCTTATACTCCTATCTCCTGTAGAAATGCCCCCCTCCCCTTACAGAGAGACTCTGCAAACTCGACTCCATGTAAATCTTTATATAATCTTTAATAGCGTCCTTCTATTTTCCTTAACGCCTGCCTATTTGCTGCAGTTCCTTCCCTGTCTGTTTTATGGGCTGGGCCTGTAATTCAGTAATTGCATTGGCAGTAACGGCAGGCTGAGAGTCTGAGAGGCGTTGGAAGCATGTAAAATGTGTCACTCCTCGGCGGCAGCCCTCTTTTAATTAGGCTCTCTGCTGGAGATGAGCACTGTTGTCTAGCGTGCTCTGATGAGTCCTTTACACTGGGGCTACACAACACACTGCTCTGCAGAATACAGAGGGAGGGAGGGAGGTGTTTTCACCTGCTATAGATACCAACCGACTGTACTGAACCTCATCTCTGTGTCTATCACTATCCCTGACCACTATCTCTGTGTCTATCACTATCCCTGAGCACTATCTCTATGTCTAGCACTATCTCTGACCACTATCTCTGTGTCTATCACTATCCCTGCCCACTATCTCTATGTCTAGCACTATCCCTGCCCACTATCACTATCCCTGACCACTATCTCTATCACTATCCCTGCCCGCTATCTCTATGTCTAGCACTATCCCTGACCACTATCTCTATGTCTATCACTATCCCTGACCACTATCTCTATGTCTATCACTATCCCTGACCACTATCTCTATGTCTAGCACTATCCCTGCCCACTATCTCTGTGTCTATCACTATCCCTGAGCACTATCTGTGTCTATCACTATCCCTGACCACTATCTCTATGTCTATCACTATCCCTGAGCACTATCAGTGTCTATAATTATCCCTGACCACTATCTCTATGTCTATCACTATCCCTGAGCACTATCAGTGTCTATCACTATCCCTGACCACTATCTCTATGTCTATCACTATCCCTGAGCACTATCTGTGTCTATCACTATCCCTGACCACTATCTCTGTGTCTATCACTATCCCTGCCCACTATATCTATGTCTAGCACTATCCCTGCCCACTATCACTATCCCTGACCACTATCTCTATGTCTATCACTATCCCTGACCACTATCTCTGTGTCTAGCACTATCCTTGACCACTATCTCTGTGTCTAGCACTATCCCTGCCAAAAGCACATCAGTATTCTCTACACCATAACATCACCATGTTACATACTGTCAATGCACTCAATGGACAGTTTTTTAGGTACACCACCCCGTTCATGAAAATGGTTGGCTCCTAGAGACAGTGAGTGACTCGGGCTGTGGCTCTATCAAGCAGACAGACAGTTAGAGCATGGTATGATTGTTGATGCCAGGCACACCGGTTCCAGTATCTAAGAAACGGACAGCCTCCTGGGTTTTCACGCATGACAGTGTCTAGGGTTTACCGGGAATGGTGTGACAAACAAAAAACATCCAGTCAGAGGCAGTCCTGTAGGTGAAAACAGCTCGTTGATGAGAGGTCCAAGGAGAATGATAAGAATTCAGTCCTGTAGGTGAAAACAGCTCGTTGATGAGAGGTCCAAGGAGAATGATAAGAATTCAGTCCTGTAGGTGAAAACAGCTCGTTGATGAGAGGTCCAAGGAGAATGGTAAGAATTCAGTCCTGTAGGTGAAAACAGCTCGTTGATGAGAGGTCCAAGGAGAATGATAAGAATTCAGTCCTGTGGGTGAAAACAGCTCGTTGATGAGAGGTCCAAGGAGAATGATAAGAATTCAGTCCTGTAGGTGAAAACAGCTCGTTGATGAGAGGTCCAAGGAGAATGATAAGAATTCAGTCCTGTAGGTGAAAACAGCTCGTTGATGAGAGGTCCAAGGAGAATGGTAAGAATTCAGTCCTGTAGGTGAAAACAGCTCGTTGATGAGAGGTCCAAGGAGAATGGTAAGAATTCAGTCCTGTAGGTGAAAACAGCTCGTTGATGAGAGGTCCAAGGAGAATGGTAAGAATTCAGTCCTGTAGGTGAAAACAGCTCGTTGATGAGAGGTCCAAGGAGAATGGTAAGAATTCAGTCCTGTAGGTGAAAACAGCTCGT
The DNA here is from genome assembly GCF_013265735.2 of Oncorhynchus mykiss. Classification (NCBI taxonomy): domain Eukaryota; kingdom Metazoa; phylum Chordata; class Actinopteri; order Salmoniformes; family Salmonidae; genus Oncorhynchus; species Oncorhynchus mykiss. The sequence goes on from NC_048591.1 coordinate 34,178,399, forward strand.
TGATGAGAGGTCCAAGGAGAATGATAAGAATTCAGTCCTGTAGGTGAAAACAGCTCGTTGATGAGAGGTCCAAGGAGAATGGTAAGAATTCAGTCCTGTAGGTGAAAACAGCTCGTTGATGAGAGGTCCAAGGAGAATGATAAGAATTCAGTCCTGTAGGTGAAAACAGCTCGTTGATGAGAGGTCCAAGGAGAATGGTAAGAATTCAGTCCTGTAGGTGAAAACAGCTCGTTGATGAGAGGTCCAAGGAGAATGATAATAATTCAGTCCTGTGGGTGAAAACAGCTCGTTGATGAGAGGTCCAAGGAGAATGATAAGAATTCAGTCCTGTAGGTGAAAACAGCTCGTTGATAAGAGGTCCAAGGAGAATGATAAGAATTCAGTCCTGTAGGTGAAAACAGCTCGTTGATGAGAGGTCCAAGGAGAATGGTAAGAATTCAGTCCTGTGGGTGAAAAGAGCTCGTTGATGAGAGGTCCAAGGAGAATGATAAGAATTCAGTCCTGTAGGTGAAAACAGCTCGTTGATGAGAGGTCCAAGGAGAATGGTAAGAATTCAGTCCTGTGGGTGAAAAGAGCTCGTTGATGAGAGGTCCAAGGAGAATGGTAAGAATTCAGTCCTGTAGGTGAAAACAGCTCGTTGATGAGAGGTCCAAGGAGAATGGTAAGAATTCAGTCCTGTGGGTGAAAACAGCTCGTTGATGAGAGGTCCAAGGAGAATGGTAAGAATTCAGTCCTGTGGGTGAAAACAGCTCGTTGATGAGAGGTCCAAGGAGAATGATAAGAATTCAGTCCTGTAGGTGAAAACAGCTCGTTGATGAGAGGTCCAAGGAGAATGGTAAGAATTCAGTCCTGTAGGTGAAAACAGCTCGTTGATGAGAGGTCCAAGGAGAATGATAAGAATTCAGTCCTGTAGGTGAAAACAGCTCGTTGATGAGAGGTCCAAGGAGAATGGTAAGAATTCAGTCCTGTGGGTGAAAAGAGCTCGTTGATGAGAGGTCCAAGGAGAATGATAAGAATTCAGTCCTGTAGGTGAAAACAGCTCGTTGATGAGAGGTCCAAGGAGAATGGTAAGAATTCAGTCCTGTGGGTGAAAAGAGCTCGTTGATGAGAGGTCCAAGGAGAATGGTAAGAATTCAGTCCTGTAGGTGAAAACAGCTCGTTGATGAGAGGTCCAAGGAGAATGGTAAGAATTCAGTCCTGTGGGTGAAAACAGCTCGTTGATGAGAGGTCCAAGGAGAATGGTAAGAATTCAGTCCTGTGGGTGAAAACAGCTCGTTGATGAGAGGTCCAAGGAGAATGATAATAATTCAGTCCTGTAGGTGAAAACAGCTCGTTGATGAGAGGTCCAAGGAGAATGGTAAGAATTCAGTCCTGTAGGTGAAAACAGCTCGTTGATGAGAGGTCCAAGGAGAATGGTAAGAATTCAGTCCTGTAGGTGAAAACAGCTCGTTGATGAGAGGTCCAAGGAGAATGGTAAGAATTCAGTCCTGTAGGTGAAAACAGCTCGTTGATGAGAGGTCCAAGGAGAATGGTAAGAATTCAGTCCTGTAGGTGAAAACAGCTCGTTGATGAGAGGTCCAAGGAGAATGATAATAATTCAGTCCTGTAGGTGAAAACAGCTCGTTGATGAGAGGTCCAAGGAGAATGGTAAGAATTCAGTCCTGTAGGTGAAAACAGCTCGTTGATGAGAGGTCCAAGGAGAATGGTAAGAATTCAGTCCTGTAGGTGAAAACAGCTCGTTGATGAGAGGTCCAAGGAGAATGGTAAGAATTCAGTCCTGTAGGTGAAAACAGCTCGTTGATGAGAGGTCCAAGGAGAATGGTAAGAATTCAGTCCTGTAGGTGAAAACAGCTCGTTGATGAGAGGTCCAAGGAGAATGGTAAGAATTCAGTCCTGTGGGTGAAAACAGCTCGTTGATGAGAGGTCCAAGGAGAATGGTAAGAATTCAGTCCTGTAGGTGAAAACAGCTCGTTGATGAGAGGTCCAAGGAGAATGATAATAATTCAGTCCTGTAGGTGAAAACAGCTCGTTGATGAGAGGTCCAAGGAGAATGATAATAATTCAGTCCTGTGGGTGAAAACAGCTCGTTGATGAGAGGTCCAAGGAGAATGGTAAGAATTCAGTCCTGTAGGTGAAAACAGCTCGTTGATGAGAGGTCCAAGGAGAATGATAAGAATTCAGTCCTGTAGGTGAAAACAGCTCGTTGATGAGAGGTCCAAGGAGAATGATAATAATTCAGTCCTGTGGGTGAAAACAGCTCGT
>NC_048591.1:34183160-34205660 GCF_013265735.2 Oncorhynchus mykiss
CTCTCTCTCTCCTCTCTCTCTCTCTCTCTCTCTCTCTCTCTCTCTCTCTCTCTCTCTCTCTCTCTCTCTCTCTCTCTCTCTCTCTCTCTCTCTCTCTCTCTCTCTCTCTCTCTCTCTCTCTCTCTCTCTCTCTCTCTCTCTCTCTCTCTCTCTCTCTCTCTCTCTCTCTCTCTGTCTCTCCAGAGCGTCCCGCCTTCCTGCGTCGGCCCATCAACCAGGTGGTCCTGGAGGAGGAGGGGGTAGAGTTCAGGTGCCAGGTGCAGGGAGACCCCCAGCCCAACGTACGCTGGAGGAAGGATGATGTTGATGTACCCCGTGGGAGGTAAGACCCAATAAACCAACCAATCAACCAATAAATAAACCAATCAACCAATAAATCCATCAAACAACCAACCAATCAATTAATGAATCTATCAAAGATCCAACCAATCAATCCAACAAAAAGTGCCATACAGAAAAATATTCAAATAAATATACACTACTGTTCAAAAGTCAGTCAACACACTACCAGCACTGTTTAGATATGAGAGAGAGACCTTCCATAACAAAGCCATCACCTACAGAGAGATGAACCTGGAGAAGAGCCCCCTAAGCAAGCTGGTCCTGGGGCTCTGTTCACAAACACAAACACACCCTACAGAGCCCCAGGACAGCAGCACAACTAGACCCAACCAAATCATGAGAAAACAAAAACATAATTACTTGACACATTGGAAAGAATTATCAAAAACTCAGAGCAAACTAGAATGCTATTTGGCCATAAACAGAAAGTACACAGTGGCAGAATACCTAACCCACTCTGACTGACCCAAACTTAAGGAAAGCTTTGACTATGTACAGACTCAGTGAACATAGCCTTGCTATTGAGAAAGGCTGCCTTAGGCAGACCTGGCTCTCAAGAGAAGACAGGCTGTGTGCTCACTGTCCACAAAATGAGGTGGAAACTGAGCTGCACTTCCTAACCTCCGGCCCAATGTATGACCATATTAGAGACACATATTTCCCTCTGATTACACAGATCCACAAAGAATTCAAAAACAAACCCGATTTTGATAAACTCCAATATCTACTGGGTGAAATACCACCGTGTGTCATCACAGCAGCAAGATTTGTGACCTGTTGCCACAAGAAAAGGTCAACCAGTGAAGAACAAACACCATTGTAAATACAACCCATATTTATTATTATTTATTTTCCCTTGTGTACGTTAATCATTTGTACATCGTTACACTGTATATATATATATATATATATAATATGACATTTGTAATGTCTTTATTCTTCTGGAAATTCTGTGAGTGTAATGTTTACTGTTCATTTGTATTGTTTATTTCACTTTTGTATATTATCTTCTCTACTTGCTTTGGTAATGTTAGCATATGTTTCCCATGTCAATAAAGCCTCTTGAATTGAATTGTGAGAGAGAGAGAGAGAGAGAGAGAGAGAGACAGAGAGAGAGAGAGAGATACAGAGAGAGAGACAGAGAGACAGAGAGAGAGACAGATACAGAGAGAGAGAGACAGAGAGAGAGAGAGATGGCTCTTAATGTTCCACTACTGCAGGCTATGTCAGCTATCTCATCCAAAGAGCACATTAAGGCCAGTCTCTGTCCTGTAATCACACACTGGTCTATAATGGGAATCCAGCCTCTATTACTCTAGACTGTTAAGACTTTTCCTCCATTCCTTCCTCTACTCATTAGCTAGTGTGGATGGCTGGGGTTTATAGCCATATCTATTCTGTGTTGAAGCATCAAGCATGCAGGTCTATAATGTCAAAGGCTAGAGATGGTGCAATCATCCGCGGATGAGATGGGGCCTGCTGATGACAGCGGATGAGAGATGTCCTGCTGATGACAGCGGATGAGAGAGGGCCTGCTGATGACAGCGGATGAGAGAGGGCCTGCTGATGACAGCGGATGACAGAGGGCCTGCTGATGACAGCGGATGACAGAGGGCCTGCTGATGACAGCGGATGACAGAGGGCCTGCTGATGACAGCGGATGAGAGAGGACCTGCTGATGACAGCGGATGACAGAGGGCCTGCTGATGACAGCGGATGACAGAGGGCATGCTGATGACAGCGGATGAGAGAGGGCCTGCTGATGACAGCGGATGAGAGAGAGCCTGCTGATGACAGCGGATGACAGAGGGCCTGCTGATGACAGTGGATGAGAGAGGGCCTGCTGATGACAGCGGATGACAGAGGGCATGCTGATGACAGCGGATGAGAGAGGGCCTGCTGATGACAGCGGATGAGAGAGGGCATGCTGATGACAGCGGATGACAGAGGGCCTGCTGATGACAGCGGATGAGAGAGGGCATGCTGATGACATTCAGGTTTAACTCATGTCATATGAACCTTATTGGAATGAAACAAAAATGCTTGCAATTAACTTTTATTCATACTATGCTTCTATGCAATAAATGTGAGTGTGGATCTGGTAGAATCCCAGCATCTTGCACTCAAATACAATCCCAACTATCCCTATAATCAAAGGAACTAAACGGCAGAAACAGATTGTCATTGTCTGATTACTTTCAGGTCATGGGAGGGTCAGAGTGATTTCATGACATTTCAAACCCTGGAGCCATTAAAGGGAAGGGACCTCTGTAAAACAGGGACATTTAGCACCACCACAGCCTCAAAGACACACCCCTGAACTGTTCTTTTCCCCAGCCACAATCACAGAGCCAACACTGGGGTCTCACAAAGATCAGTGGGAATGGTAGAGAGAGGGGGAACACACACACCGTGATGTGAAACTGGTGTGTGTGAGTGAGCCGCACAGAGTGAACCAGACCATGAATCCCATGGGTAATGAATGTGTATGGTGGGACTGGGGATGCTGTAAAACCCAATTAGATTTGATCAGTTTACTAACTAGCTCACTGAGATGAACAGATAGATAGATAGATAGATAGATAGATAGATAGATAGATAACCCCTACTACCTCAGTGCTTCAGCCCTAGAGACTGTCTGTCAGCCTGCCCCCTGCTGGGGAGCAAAGTGAGGTGCAGGGGGACACCTGGGGGGGATAGTGGAACAGTCCAGCTCCGCCAGTCACTCAGTGTTAACATATTCACCACAGGGGGCTAAATATAAACAGATGAGCGTGAAATTACTCAGCAACCAAAGCCTAATCCATCACAATACATCTACAAACAGATGCACATCCTTATATTTACCATATCGTCCAAATCATATATATGCTGGAATGATTTAGTATGTACAGTATGTATGTTGGGCTGTGTAGACATGCATTTAAAAAAATAATAATAATCACACAAACAGCACATTATTGAACTGAGATTATTGCTCCAAACAGCACGTTATTGAACTGAGATTATTGCTCCAAACAGCACGTTATTGAACTGAGATTATTGCTCCAAACAGCACATTATTGAAGTGAGATTATTGCTCCAAACAGCACATTATTGAAGTGAGATTATTGCTCCAAACAGCACATTATTGAAGTGAGATTATTGCTCCAAACAGCACATCATTGAACTGAGATTATTGCTCCAAACAGCACATTATTGAACTGAGATTATTGCTCCAAACAGCACATTATTGAAGTGAGATTATTGCTCCAAACAGCACATTATTGAACTGAGATTATTGCTCCAAACAGCACATTATTGAACTGAGATTATTGCTCCAAACAGCACATTATTGAACTGAGATTATTGCTCCAAACAGCACATTATTGAACTGAGATTATTGCTCCAAACAGCACAGTGTTGAACTGAGATTATTGCTGTTTCTTTCTCAGCCGTATCCCTCCTCATCAAAAATATGCACCTGGGAGCTGGGACTGATGTTGTCAAGATGACGAAGATACCATCCTTATCCCAGTCTTCAAACACCTCCATCTCTCCCAGCCACATGAAAGAGAGGAACAAAGTGGTGGCAATCGCTCCTGCGTTCCTTCTGCAGAGCACGGTGCTCTGCTCCACCGCCACAGCGTTCCTTCTGCAGAGCACGGTGCTCTGCTCCACCGCCACAGCAGCCAGCCGTCAAAAGATGTGCTCGTGTATTTTCTCCCCTGCCTGAGACTGGGCTGTTTGAACAGATCACTGTCATCATTCTGAGGCTGTCTGCTTCATACTGTATAAACCCAGAATAGGGAAATAACACCATATAGAATGGTGCCATAAACAAAAATTAACAAAGAGAGATGGAAGGGAAGAGAGAGAGAGAGAGAGAGAGAGAGAGAGAGAGAGAGAGAGAGAGAGAGAGAGAGAGAGAGAGAGAGAGGGAGAGAGAGAGAGAGAGCGGGAGAGAGAGAGAGAGGGAGAGAGAGAGAGCGGGAGAGAGAGAGAGAGAGCGAGAGATAGAGGGCGGGAGAGCGGGAGAGTGATTGATTTAGACAATTATTTGATCAGTATAGACTAACCAATCAAATACATTTGCATTTGCATTATTGAATATTGAATCTAATTTCAGCGACTTCTCTGTCAAACAATATTGACTCCAGAGGGGGAAAAGTCCATACCAGGAGTCAGGATTTGTAGAGCAATTTAGTCAACGAGCGACAGGGAAGATGCATCTTTGTGATCTGTCTGCTTTTCAGAATCAGCCTGAAGCTTTGCATCCTCCATATGTGACGAGAGAAGAGGCATAACAAGCCACCAGACACCCATCTTCAAGAAGATATCTTTAAATGTGGAGATTGTCACCAGCGATGCATGTCTGTTTTATATAGGGCCTGCGTGTGTCCCTCTCTGCATGGGGTCCTCTGGTCAGACACCTTTCTTCTGCCGCGTACACACAAAGAATATAACGACCCTCAGAATCATTATAGAAAGTCCACCTCTACTTTCATAGGTGCCTTCCATTACATTAATAAAGCAATGGAGTTCATCTAGTCAAGGTTAAAAGCAGGGTATCATTACTGGCTCTGGGTTTGTGGAAACACTGGCAGAACAGGGCCTTTCTGCTGCTCTTCAGCCTTTAGGAGGCACTGACCCCGAAACACACAGCTGGGCAGGCCAGACCCCCCAGACCGAGGCTGAATATACATGAAGGAGAGAGAGAGGGAGGGAGTCAGGGAGGGTGGGAGGGAGGGAGGGAGGGAGAGAGACAGTCAGGGAGGGAGGGAGGGAGAAAGGGAGGGAGGGGGGAGAGAGGGGAAGAGGGCGATAGAGATGGAATCATCCCTGGTTGGAAGGGCGAGATAGCAGCTAGGTCACCTGATTCCAACCTTAAACCTTAACTATTCAGAGTTAATGCCTGAAGTTAACCCTAACCCTAACAATGTGAAATTAATGCTGAAGGTGGAGAATCACAGGTTAGAAGGGGAATAGAGGGAGGTAGAGGTGGAGTATCACTGGTTAGAGGGGGGAATAGAGGGAGGTAGAGGTGGAGTATCACTGGTTAGAGGGGGAATAGAGGGAGGTAGAGGTGGAGTATCACTGGTTAGAGGGGGATAGAGGGAAGTAGAGGTGGATAATCACTGGTTAGAGGGGGGGAAGAGGGAGGAAGAGGTGGGAGCATCCCTGATTAGGGGGGGATAGAGGGAGGGAGATATAGGTGGAGTATCACTGGTTAGAGGGGGAAGAGAGGTGGACTATCACTGGTTAGTGGGGGTAAGAGGGAGGAAGATGTGGGAGCATCCCTGATGAGAGGGGGGATAGAGGGAGGTAGAGGTGGAGCATCACTGGTTAGAGGGGGAACAGAGGTGGACTATCACTGGTTAGCGGGGGGGTAGAGGGAGATAAAGGTGGAGCATCACTGGTTAGAGGGGGGATAGAAAGAGATAGAGGTAAAATATCGCTGGTTAGAGGGGGATAGAAGGAGGTAGAGGTGGATTATCACTGGTTAGAGGGGGGATAGAGGGATATAAGGCCCTCCCCCGCCCTCCTTTCGGAAAAGCTGACCACGACTCCATTTTGTTGAGAAGAGAACTGGAAAGAGAGGCGGCCAAAGAAAGAATTGGTTTTGGGGGTGACTAGAGAGATATACCTGCTGGAGCGTGTGCTACAGGTGGGAGATGCTATGGTGACCAGCGAGCTGAGATAAGGGGGGACTTTATCTAGCAGGGTCTTGTAGATGACATGGAGCCAGTGGGTTTGGCGACGAGTATGAAGCGAGGGCCAGCCAACGAGAGCGTACAGGTCGCAATGGTGGGTAGTATATGGGGCTTTGGTGACAAAACGGATTGCACTGTGATAGACTGCATCCAATTTGTTGAGTAGGGTATTGGAGGCTATTTTGTAAATGACATCGCCAAAGTCGAGGATTGGTAGGATGGTCAGTTTTACAAGGGTATGTTTGGCAGCATGAGTGAAGGATGCTTTGTTGCGAAATAGGAAGCCAATTCTAGATTTAACTTTGGATTGGAGATGTTTGATATGGGTCTGGAAGGAGAGTTTACAGTCTAACCAGACACCTATGTATTTGTAGTTGTCCACGTATTCTAAGTCAGAGCCGTCCAGAGTAGTGATGTTGGACAGGCGGGTAGGTGCAGGTAGCGATCGGTTGAAGAGCATGCATTTAGTTTTACTTGTATTTAAGAGCAATTGGAGGCCACGGAAGGAGAGTTGTATGGCATTGAAGCTTGCCTGGAGGGTTGTTAATAAAGTGTCCAAAGAAGGGCCGGAAGTATACAGAATGGTGTCGTCTGCGTAGAGGTGGATCAGAGACTCACCAGCAGCAAGAGCGACCTCATTGATGTATACAGAGAAGAGAGTCGGTCCAAGAATTGAACCCTGTGGCACCCCCATAGAGACTGCCAGAGGTCCGGACAACAGACCCTCCGATTTGACACACTGAACTCTATCAGAGAAGTAGTTGGTGAACCAGGCGAGGCAATCATTTGAGAAACCAAGGCTGTTGAGTCTGCCGATGAGGATGTGGTGATTGACAGAGTCGAAAGCCTTGGCCAGATCAATGAATACGGCTGCACAGTAATGTTTCTTATCGATGGCGGTTAAGATATCGTTTAGGACCTTGAGCGTGGCTGAGGTGCACCCATGACCAGCTCTGAAACCAGATTGCATAGCAGAGAAAGTATGGTGAGATTCGAAATGGTCGGTAATCTGTTTGTTGACTTGGCTTTCGAAGACCTTAGAAAGGCATGGTAGGATAGATATAGGTCTGTAGCAGTTTGGGTCAAGAGTGTCCCCCCCCTTTGAAGAGGGGGATGACCGCAGCTGCTTTCCAATCTTTGGGAATCTCAGACGACACGAAAGAGAGGTAGAACAGGCTAGTAATAGGGGTGGCAACAATTTTGGCAGATCATTTTAGAAAGAAAGGGTCCAGATTGTCTAGCCTGGCTGATTTGTAGGAATCCAGATTTTGCAGCTCTTTCAGAACATCAGCTGAATGGATTTGGGAGAAGGAGAAATGGGGAAGGCTTGGGCGAGTTGCTGTTGGGGGTGCAGTGCTGTTGACAGGGGTAGGAGTAGCCAGGTGGAAAGCATGGCCAGCAGTAGAAAAATGCTTATTGAAATGTTCAATTATGGTGGATTTATCAGTGGTGACAGTGTTTCCTATCTTCAGTGCAGTGGGCAGCTGGGAGGAGGTGTTCTTATTCTCCATGGACTTTACAGTGTCCCAGAACTTTTTTGAGTTAGTGTTGCAAGAAGCAAATTTCTGCTTGAAAAAGCTAGCCTTGGCTTTTCTAACTGCCTGTGTATAATGGTTTCTAGCTTCCCTGAACAGCTGCATATCACGGGGGCTGTTCGATGCTAATGCAGAACGCCATAGGATGTTTTTGTGTTGGTTAAGGGCAGTCAGGTCTGGGGAGAACCAAGGGCTATATCTGTTCCTGGTTCTAAATTTCTTGAATGGGGCATGTTTATTTAAGATGGTTAGGAAGGCATTTAAAAAAAATATCCAGGCATCCTCTACTGACGGGATGAGGTCAATATCCTTCCAGGATACCCCGGCCAGGTCGATTAGAAAGGCCTGCTCGCTAAAGTGTTTCAGGGAGCGTTTTACAGTGATGAGAGGAGGTCGTTTGACCGCTGACCCATTACGGATGCAGGCAATGAGGCAGTGATCGCTGAGATCTTGGTTGAAGACAGCAGAGGTGTATTTAGAGGGGAAGTTGGTTAGGATGATATCTATGAGGGTGCCCGTGTTTAAGGCTTTGGGGAGGTACCTGGTAGGTTCATTGATAATTTGTGTGAGATTGAGGGCATCAAGTTTAGATTGTAGGATGTCTGGGGTGTTAAGCATGTTCCAGTTTAGGTCGCCTAGCAGCACGAGCTCTGAAGATAGATGGGGGGCAATCAGTTCACAGGATGCTCCCACCCACGCTCAGGTCTGTTCAACGCTGGTCCGATCAATCTGATTACAAGCTTCAAGATTGCTTCAATCACGTGGATTGGGATATGTTCCGCATTGCGTCAACAACAACATTGATGAATATGCTGATTCGGTGAGCGAGTTTATTAGCAAGTGCATTGGCGATGTCGTATCCACAGCAACTATTAAAACATTCCCAAACCAGAAACCGTGGATTGATGGCAGCATTCGCGCGAAACTGAACCAGGATGTCTTGCTCCCAGACGGACTAAAAAACTTCTTTGCTCGCTTTGAGGACAATACAGTGCCACTGACACGGCCCACTACCAAAACCTGCGGACTCTCCTTCACTGCAGCCGACGTGAGTAAAACATTTAAACGTGTTAACCCTCGCAAGGCTGCAGGCCCAGATGGCATCCCCAGCCACGTCCTCAGAACATGCGCAGACCAGCTGGCTGGTGTGTTTACGGACATATTTAATCAATCCTTATCCAAGCTGTTCCCATATGCTTCAAGAGGGCCACCATTGTTCCTGTTCCCAAGAAAGCTAAGGTAACTGAGCTAAACAACTACCGCCCCGTAGCACTCACTTCCGTCATCAAGAAGTGCTTTGAGAGACTAGTCAAGGACCATGTCACCTCCACCCTACTTGACACCCTAGACCCACTCCAATTTGCTTACCGCCCGACAGACGACGCAATCACAACCACACTGCACACTGCCCTAACCCATCTGGACAAGAGAAATACAGATGTGAGAATGCTGTTCATCGACTCCAGCTCAGCATTTAACACCATAGTACCTTCCAAACTCGTCATCAAGACCCTGGGTCTCGACCCCGCCCTGTGCAACTGGGTACTGGACTTCCTGTCGGGCCGCATCTCAACAACATCTCCACCCCGCTGATCCTCAACACTTGGGCCCCACAAGGGTGCGTTCTGAGCCCTCTCCTGTACTCCCTGTTCACCCACGACTGCGTGGCCATGCACGCCTCCAACTCAATCATCAAGTTTGCAGACGACACTACAGTGGTAGGCTTCATTACCAACAATGATGAGACGGCCTACAGGGAGGAGGTGAGGGCCCTCGGAGTGTGGTGTCAGGAAATTAACCTCATACTCAACATCAACAAAACAAAGGAGATGATTGTGGACTTCAGGAAACAGCAGAGGGAGCACCCCCCTATCCACATCGACAGCACAGTAGTAGAGAGGGTAGTAAGTTTTAAGTTCCTCAGCGTACACATCACAGACAAACTGAATTGGTCCACCCACACAGACAGCATCGTGAAGAAGGCGCAGCAGCGCCTCTTCAACCTCAGGAGGCTGAAGGAATTCGGCTTGTCACCAAAAGCACTCACAAACTTTTACAGATGCACAATCGAGAGCATCCTGTCGGCTGTATCACCGCCTGGTACGGCAACTGCTCCACCCACAACCATAAGGCTCTCCAGAGGGTAGTGAGGTCTGCACAACGCATCACCGGGGGAAAACTACCTGCCCTCCAGGACACCTACAGCACCCGATGTCACAGGAAGGCCAAAAAGATCATCAAGGACAACAACCACCCGAGCCACTGCCTGTTCACCCCGCTATCATCCAGAAGGCGAGGTCAGTACAGGTACATCAAAGCGGGGACTGAGAGACTGAAAAACAGCTTCTATCTCAAGGCCATCAGACTGTTAAACAGCCACCACTAACATTGAGTGGCTGCTGCCAACATACTGACTCAACTCCAGCCACTTTAATATTGGAAAAATGTATCACTAGCCACTTTAAACAATGTCACTTAATATTTTTTACCTTTATTTAACTAAGCAAGTCAGTTTAAGAACAAATTCTTATTTTCAATGATGGCCTAGGAACAGTGGGTTAACTGCCTTGTTCAGGGGCAGAACGACATATTTGTACCTTGTCAGCTCAGGGATTTGAACTTTCAACATTCCGGTTACTAGTCCAACACTCTAACCACTAGGCTACCCTGCATACCTTACATTACTCATCTCATATGTATATACTCTACTCTATACCATCTACTGCATCTTGCCATCTTTATGTAATACATGTATCACTCGTAACTTTAAACAATGCCACTTGTATATGTTTACATACCCTACATTACTCATCTCATATGTATATACTGTACTCGATACCATCTACTGTATCATGCCTATGCCGTTCTGTACCATCACTCATTCATATATCTTTATGTACATATTCTTCATCCTTTTACACTTGTGTGTATAAGGTAGTAGTTGTGAAATTGTTAGGTTAGATTACTCGTTGGTTATTCCTGCATTGTCAGAACTAGAAGCACAAGCATTTAGCTACACTCGCATTAACATCTGCTAACCATGTGTATGTGACAAATAACATTTGATTTGATTTGAGATATAGGTGGAGTATCGCTGGTTAGCGGGGGATAGAGGGAGGTAGAGGTGGAGTATCACTGGTTAGAGGGGGGATAGAGGGAGGTAGAGGTGGAGTATCACTGGTTAGAGGGGGGATAGAGGGAGGTAGAGGTGGAGTATCGCTGGTTAGCGGGGGATAGAGGGAGGTAGAGGTGGAGTATCACTGGTTAGAGGGGGGGGTAGAGGGAGGTAGAGGTGGAGTATCACTGGTTAGAGGGGGGATAGAGGGAGGTAGAGGTGGAGTATCACTGGTTAGAGGGGGGATAGAGGGAGGTAGAGGTGGAGTATCGCTGGTTAGAGGGGGGAATAGAGGGAGGTAGAGGTGGGGTATCACTGGTTAGAGGGGGGATAGAGGGAGGTAGAGGTGGAGTATCACTGGTTAGAGGGGGGATAGAGGGAGGTAGAGGTGGAGTATCACTGGTTAGAGGGGGGATAGAGGGAGGTAGAGGTGGAGTATCACTGGTTAGAGGGGGGGTAGAGGGAGATAGCGGTGGAGTATCACTGGTTAGAGGGGGGAATAGAGGGAGGTAGAGGTGGGGTATCACTGGTTAGAGGGGGGGTAGAGGGAGATAGAGGTGGAGTATCACTGGTTAGAGGGGGGAATAGAGGGAGGTAGAGGTGGAGTATCACTGGTTAGTTTGGAATTCACCCCAGGAACCACCATCAGAGCCCACATCACCCAGGTAATTATTGTGTGTTTTACATCAACACCGCCCTGTACAGGTGTGGAGTGTGTGGGTTAAACACTTGCACATGTGTGTGTGTGATTGAAGTCGATCAAAATGATGTAGAAACAATATCCCCCCCCCCTCCACGCTTAAAAGCTGCCTTTTAGAATTCATGTGGCAATTAGCATAATCAGTTCATGGATGATAACACTTTATAAATGTGTCTGCTATTAATTCCACCAATTACTGGGGAAACATGCAAATGGACTGCTACTGTGTGGTGTGGATTGAAGAGAGACCCATGGATCCGAGGGTGATAGCAGACCAGAGATACAAACCACACTCCCCCATGTCCTCTATACACCACGGGACCTACTATCTTCTGATGTCTTATCAGAAAAATCTAGACAAAATAAACAATGTAATAATTCAATGTTCAAAACTGTTGACTGTTTAACAACTCTCTCTACCGCTCCCTCCATGAAATGACCTCACAGGGAAAATGGTAAAACACAATGGTCCTTTATCATACTGTATGTAGTACTGTTGTATTCCACTCAGGCCCTGCCTCTTGAGTCATCACTTCACTGTCAGGCCAACACCTTTCACCTCCATTAATAGGTACCACTCACGTCTGGCTTAAATGAACAGACAGCCAATCAATTAGTGATGGCCAGGCAAGAACCTGTGTACACAGGGAACATTAGAGAGACATACTGGTGCTGGAGAGGTCTAGAGGGCAGATGAGAGACATACTGGGACTGGAGAGGTCTAGAGGAGAGAGACATGCTGGTGCTGGAGAGGTCTAGAGGGCAGATGAGAGACATACTGGGACTGGAGAGGTCTAGAGGAGAGAGACATGCTGGGGCTGGAGAGGTCTAGAGGAGACATGCTGGGGCTGGAGAGGTCTAGAGGGCAGAGGAGAGACATACTGGGTCTGCAGAGGGCTAGAGGAGAGAGAGGAGATGCTGGGGGTGGAGAGGTCTAGAGGAGAGATGCTGGGGCTGGACAGGTCTAGAGGAGAGACATGCTGGGGCTGGAGAGGTCTAGAGGGCAGAGGTGAGACATACTGGGGCTGCAGAGGGCTAGAGGAGAGAGAGGAGACATGCTGGGGCTGGACAGGTCTAGAGGAGAGATGCTGGGGCTGGAGAGGACTAGAGGAGAGACATGCTGGGGCTGCAGAGAGACTAACAGACCATACCTCTCTTCTGTCTCTGTACCTACAACCTAAGCAGTCCTACAGGCACACAGTCCCCCCTCCGCTGATGTATGACCTGTTATATTACACCTCTCTCTTTCTCTCCATCAAAACTCTTCTTTTCTTATTTTACACTTCTCTAATTATCCTCCATTTAACTCCTCCTCTCTTTCTCTGTCTTTCTATTTCTCCTCTCTCTCTCTCTCTTAAACTTACAGTCCAACACTAGATGAAGGGTTCTCTATGAAGATAGACTAGATGAAGGGTTCTCTATGTCTGTCTCTATGTCTGTCTACTGTACTGGGTAAGCTATACCAGCTAATCCGATTAGAGATTTCCCACGGCACTGTCTGTCTGGTCTGGAGTAGAGTAGCCTGAGTCGGCTAATTCCTCCTAGCTCCATCACATATCCATGTAGAAATGAACCTGCTTGCTCTAATAGGCATGTAATCCCTCCAGTGCCTCTTGCTTTACCCTATCTCTCCCTCTACATCTATCCCTCCATCAAGGCATTCTTTCCACTCATCCTCTAATTCATTCATCCCCCCCATCCAGGTGATGAGTTAATTTCTCTCCCATCAGCAGCAGCAGTGCCAGTTGTCTGAGCGACCCGTGTGACCTGGGAGAATCTCTTTACAGCCTCCTCTCACATATAACCATCGATTGGTCTGCACCCCCCTGTCAGAGACAATCAATACATCATTCCTTCAGTAACCAGGAGGCTTCTCTCTCTCTCCTCTCCACCACTCCCTCTCTCTCCTCTCGACCACTCCCTCTCTCCTCTCCACCACTCCCTCTCTCTCCACCACTCTCTCTCTCTCCTCTCCACCACTCCCTCTCTCTCCACCACTCTCTCGCTCTCCTCTCCACCACTCCCTCTCTCCTCTCCACCACTCTCTCTCTCCTCTCCACCACTCCCTCTCTCCTCTCCACCACTCTCTCTCTCCTCTCCACCACTCTCTCTCTCCTCTCCACTACTCTCTCTCTCGCTCCTCTCCACCACTCTCTCTCTCCACCACTCTCTCTCTCTCCTCTCCACCACTCCCTCTCTCTCCACCACTCTCTCGCTCTCCTCTCCACCACTCCCTCTCTCCTCTACACCACTCTCTCTCTCTCTCCTCTCCACCACTCTCCCTCTCTCCTCTCCACCACACTCCCTCTCTCCTCTCCACCACTCCCTCTCTCCTCTCCACCACTCTCTCTCTCTCTCTCCTCTCCACCACTCTCCCTCTCTCCACCACTCTCTCTCTCTCTCCTCTCCACCACTCTCTCTCTCCTCTCCACCACTCTCTCTCGCTCTCCTCTCCACCACTCTCTCTCTCCTCTCCACCACTCCCTCTCTCCTCACCACCACTCTCCCTCTCCTCTCCACCACTCCCTCTCTCCTCTCCACCACTCACTCTCTCTCTCCTCTCCACCACTCCATCTCTCCTCTCCACCACTCTCTCTCTCTCCTCTCCACCACTATCCCTCTCTCTCCTCTCCACCACTCTCTCTCTCCTCCCCACCACTCCCTCTCTCCTCTCCACCACTCCCTCTCTCCTCTCCACCACTCCCTCTCTCCTCTCCACCACTCTCTCTCCACTCCACCACTCTCCCTCTCTCCTCTCCACCACTCTCTCTCTCTCATCTCTACCACTCCCTCTCTCCTCTCCACCACTCTCTCTCTCTCTCCTCTCCACCACTCTCACTCTCTCCTCTCCACCAATCTCTCTCTCCTCCACTCCCTCTCTCCTCTCCACCACTCTCTCTCTCTGTCCTCTCCACCACTCCCTCTCTCCTCTCCACCACTCCCTCTCTCCTCTCCACCACTCCCTCTCTCCTCTCCACCACTCCCTCTCTCTCCTCTCCACCACTCCCTCTCTCTCTCTCTCTCTCTCCTCTCCACCACTCTCTCTCTCTCTCTCTCTCCTCTCCACCACTCCCTCTCTCTCCTCTCCACCACTCCCTCTCTCCTCTCCACCACTCCCTCTCTCTCCTCTCCACCACTCCCTCTCTCTCCTCTCCACCACTCTCTCTCTCTTCTCCACCACTCTCCCTCTCTCCTCTCCACCACTCTCTCTCTCCTCTCCACCACTCCCTCTCTCCTCTCCACCACTCTCTCTCTCCTCTCCACCACTCTCTCTCTCTCTGTCCTCTCCACCACTCCCTCTCTCCTCTCCACCACTCCCTCTCTCTCCTCTCCACCACTCCCTCTCTCTCTCGCTCCTCTCCACCACTCTCTCTCTCTCTCTCCTCTCCACTACTCCCTCTCTCCTCTCCACCACTCCCTCTCTCTCCTCTCCACCACTCCCTCTCTCTCCTCTCCACCACTCCCTCTCTCTCCTCTCCACCACTCTCCTCTCTCTCCTCTCCACCTCTCTCTCTCTCTCTCTCTCCTCTCCACCACTCCCTCTCTCTCCTCTCCACCACTCTCCTCTCTCTCCTCTCCACCTCTCTCTCTCTCTCTCTCTCTCTCTCTACTCTCCACCACTCCCTCTCTCCTCTCCACCACTCCCTCTCTCTCCTCTCCACCACTCCCTCTCTCTCCTCTCCACCACTCCCTCTCTCTCCTCTCCACCACTCTCTCTCTCCTCTCCACCACTCCCTCTCTCCTCTCCACCACTCCCTCTCTCCTCTCCACCACTCACTCTCTCTTCTCTCCACCACTCTCTCTCTCCTCTCCACCACTCTCTCTCTCCTCTCCACCACTCCCTCTCTCTCCTCTCCACCACTCCCTCTCTCTCTCTCTCCTCTCCACCACTCCCTCTCTCTCCTTTCCACCATTCCCTCTCTCTCTCTCTCCTCTCCACCACTCCCTCTCTCTCCTCTCCACCACTCTCTCTCTCTCTCTCCTCTCCACCACTCTCCTCTCTCTCCTCTCCACCACTCTCTCTCTCCACCACTCCCTCTCTCTCCTCCACTCCCTCTCTCTCCTCTCCACCACTCCCTCTCTCTCCTCTCCACCACTCCCTCTCTCCTCTCCACCACTCCCTCTCTCTCCTCTCCACCACTCCCTCTCTCTCCTCTCCACCAATCCCTCTCTCTCCTCAGAGCCTCTTCCTTCCCTGCATCACTTTACTTCCATTCTATTATTATTTCTCTGCTTGGATCGATGCAGCCCACCAGGCCTGTAAACCACACCACAATTAGAGCTGCTGCTAATCTTCCTGTTGACTCCAGCTCATTCACAACATCCAATACTCAACATAAAGACCGTACAGAAAGTCAAATGGGATTCTGAGGAATGAATATCACTTAAACAATCCACAGAGGCTTTAGATACCACACATCTGAGCTAATGAACTGGAGGCTGAAGATATATGATATATATCAACAGAAATATATGTTATTTTCATGTCGATGACCTATTTTCCTTGTTTTGCGGCAGAGGATTTGAGAAAACAAGACTGATGTGAGCCCTACACATTGGGCAGGAGGTTGTCTTAATCCAACCCATACAGCACCACTCTTTTCTAAACTGATTCAGTAAACCTCTCTAATAGGAGAAAGAGTGAAGACACGGACAGTATTTCAGATCTATTGTCATTCCATTAAGGGAGTCTCCACCACACAGGATGTCAGATCTATTGTCATTCCATTAAGGGAGTCTCCACCACACAGGATTTCAGATCTATTGTCATTCCATTAAGGGAGTCTCCAACACACAGGATTTCAGATCTATTGTCATTCCATTAAGGGAGTCTCCACCACACAGGATGTCAGATCTATTGTCATTCCATTAAGGGAGTCTCCACCACACAGGATTTCAGATCTATTGTCATTCCATTAAGGGAGTCTCCAACACACAGGATTTCAGATCTATTGTCATTCCATTAAGGGAGTCTCCACCACACAGGATGTCAGATCTATTGTCATTCCATTAAGGGAGTCTCCACCACACAGGATTTCAGATCTATTGTCATTCCATTAAGGGAGTCTCCAGCACACAGGATTTCAGATCTATTGTCATTCCATTAAGGGAGTCTCCACCACACAGGATGTCAGATCTATTGTCATTCCATTAAGGGAGTCTCCACCACACAGGATTTCAGATCTATTGTCATTCCATTAAGGGAGTCTCCACCACACAGGATGTCAGATCTACTGTCATTCCATTAAGGGAGTCTCCACCACACAGGATGTCAGATCTATTGTCATTCCATTAAGGGAGTCTCCACCACACAGGATGTCAGATCTATTGTCATTCCATTAAGGGAGTCTCCACCACACAGGATATCAGATCTATTGTCATTCCATTAAGGGAGTCTCCACCAAACAGGATTTCAGATCTATTGTCATTCCATTAAGGGACTCCAACACACAGGATGTCAGATCTATTGTCATTCCATTTAGGGAGTCTCCACCACACAGGATTTCAGATCTATTGTCATTCCATTAAGGGAGTCTCCACCACACAGGATTTCAGATCTATTGTCATTCCATTAAGGGAATCCAACACACAGGATTTCAGATCTATTGTCATTCCATTAAGGGACTCCAACACACAGGATTTCAGATCTATTGTCATTCCATTAAGGGAGTCTCCACCACAAAGGATTTCAGATCTATTGTCATTCCATTAAGGGAGTCTCCAACACACAGGATGTCAGATCTATTGTCATTCCATTAAGGGAGTCTCCACCACACAGGATGTCAGATCTATTGTCATTCCATTAAGGGAGTCTCCACCACACAGGATTTCAGATCTATTGTCATTCCATTAAGGGAGTCTCCACCACACAGGATTTCAGATCTATTGTCATTCCATTAAGGGAGTCTCCACCACACAGGATGTCAGATCTATTGTCATTCCATTAAGGGAGTCTCCACCACAAAGGATTTCAGATCTATTGTCATTCCATTAAGGGAGTCTCCACCACACAGGATTTCAGATCTATTGTCATTCCATTAAGGGAGTCTCCACCACACAGGATTTCAGATCTATTGTCATTCCATTAAGGGAATCCAACACACAGGATTTCAGATCTATTGTCATTCCATTAAGGGACTCCAACACACAGGATTTCAGATCTATTGTCATTCCATTAAGGGAGTCTCCACCACAAAGGATTTCAGATCTATTGTCATTCCATTAAGGGAGTCTCCAACACACAGGATGTCAGATCTATTGTCATTCCATTAAGGGAGTCTCCACCACACAGGATGTCAGATCTATTGTCATTCCATTAAGGGAGTCTCCACCACACAGGATTTCAGATCTATTGTCATTCCATTAAGGGAGTCTCCACCACACAGGATTTCAGATCTATTGTCATTCCATTAAGGGAGTCTCCACCACACAGGATGTCAGATCTATTGTCATTCCATTAAGGGAGTCTCCACCACAAAGGATTTCAGATCTATTGTCATTCCATTAAGGGAGTCTCCACCACACAGGATGTCAGATCTATTGTCATTCCATTAAGGGAGTCTCCACCACACAGGATTTCAGATCTATTGTCATTCCATTAAGGGAGTCTCCACCACACAGGATTTCAGATCTATTGTCATTCCATTAAGGGAGTCTCCACCACACAGGATGTCAGATCTATTGTCATTCCATTAAGGGAGTCTCCACCACACAGGATTTCAGATCTATTGTCATTCCATTAAGGGAGTCTCCACCACACAGGATGTCAGATCTATTGTCATTCCATTAAGGGAGTCTCCACCACACAGGATGTCAGATCTATTGTCATTCCATTAAGGGAGTCTCCACCACACAGGATTTCAGATCTATTGTCATTCCATTAAGGGACTCCAACACACAGGATGTCAGATCTATTGTCATTACATTAAGGGAGTCTCCACCACACAGGATTTCAGATCTATTGTCATTCCATTAAGGGACTCCAACACACAGGATGTCAGATCTATTGTCATTACATTAAGGGAGTCTCCACCACACAGGATGTCAGATCTATTGTCATTCCATTAAGGGAGTCTCCACCACACAGGATTTCAGATCTATTGTCATTCCATTAAGGGAGTCTCCACCACACAGGATGTCAGATCTATTGTCATTCCATTAAGGGACTCCAACACACAGGATATCAGATCTATTGTCATTCCATTAAGGGACTCCAACACACAGGATGTCAGATCTATTGTCATTCCATTAAGGGACTCCAACACACAGGATGTCAGATCTATTGTCATTCCATTAAGGGAGTCTCCACCACACAGGATTTCAGATCTATTGTCATTCCATTAAGGGAGACTCCAACACACAGGATGTCAGATCTATTGTCATTCCATTAAGGGAGTCTCCACCACACAGGATTTCAGATCTATTGTCATTCCATTAAGGGAGTCTCCACCACACAGGATGTCAGATCTATTGTCATTCCATTAAGGGACTCCAACACACAGGATGTCAGATCTATTGTCATTCAATTAAGGGAGTCTCCAACACACAAGATGTCAGATCTATTGTCATTCCATTAAGGGACTCCAACACACAGGATTTCCATTTCATCTTCTAATATTGAGCACAAAGAGATGCTCAACGGTAAGATAATTGATTAACGAGATAATTAGGCCAATTTGGCGGAGGAAGCACTAATGACAGTTACTGCAGGAACGTGAGCCTTTTTCCCAGAACTGTAATCAAAGATGATATCTTTGTCCTTCTTTAATATGCATCAGTTCCTTCAACATGTACAGACAGTAAGGGGCTAAAACTGGATTTGATTATTACGGTGCTACAGTAACTCTGAATTAGCGGCTGGGTTCTGACAAGCCCCAACTAGACAGAGAGCTAAATGTGATTACTGAATTCTGGATTCAACAAGACTTTTGATAATGATTGATATCAACATTGTATTGCTGTGTTGAGGGAGCTAACACATATGCATTTCACTGCATCTTGAATACCTGCTGTACACTGTGTACGTGACTAATACAATTTGATTTGATTTAGGAGAAAGCCATTTGGAAGTGTTGTGCAGCAGCAGTAGTTAGTGACTTTGGCCCCCAGCCTCTCTCTCTCTGTGAAGTCCAGCTCTTTGAAGGGGAGATCCAGCAGAACTGGGGCACTCAGATGGATGTTTGTGAATCTTTCAAAGGGGTGAGAGCGGCTAACGAGGACTCATCTATTACCATTTGAGATGCAATTAGTGTTGGAGGAGCTGGGCCAGGCCGAGCAGCAGGAGGACGGGAGCTGGGCCAGGCCAAGCAGCAGGAGGACGGGAGCTGGGCCAGGCCAAGCAGCAGGAGGACGGGAGCTGGGCCAGGCCTAGCAGCAGGAGGACGGGGAGAGAGACCAGACCAGACTCCCAGGGGAGAAGGGAGGACCTACAGCCTGCCCCATACATCCACCAGGTGACCAGACTGTTGCAGCGGGTTGCACTAGGCTGGCACGACCACTGTCTTTACATAAGGATGGGTCCTCAGAAGGGACATATGCTTTCTTTGGTCCCACTTGTGATCAACCTTGTCTATGATGCAATTGCATCACTTTTTTCTCTTCATGAGAACCATTTTCGAATGAGATCAAGCTTTTTTTAAAGACTGAGACAATATGAACGGACCATGAACGGTTCACTGTTTCGCTAATAGCTCAGATATGTGTTGAGGAAGTAATGATCCCGACACAGAACCTTCATGCACCAATCAGGGACCTCTCTCTCTCTCTCTCTCACACACACATCCTCCATTTACCAGTCTTCTCCTCTGTAAATCAACAGCTTTATCTATAGCCTGCAGCCCTTTATGAAATGTTTGTGTGTGTGTGTGTGGTGGCAGGGTAGGAGGTCTGTGGGGTGACAGATGAGGGGATTTTAAAAGGCGTCAGTCTCACCTCAGCCTCCCAGGTCGAGGGGTGGTCAGGTCAGGTGCAGTCCTCGCTCTGTTAACTCTGTGGGCTGATCTCTGACCCCGGGGGTTGAGAGTTCACCCCCATAAACCCCTGGGTGTCTGGGTGGGCTGCTGGGGGTCACCAGTGTTTTCCTTAAACATCAGCCGTGATTAAGTGGAAACAAATGAGTCATTCGTCTTCATCAGGGCTGACCCTACGCCCCCCACCCCCCCACCCCCCCACCACCACCCCACACACCCTGCACAGACTAGCTGTGTCATTGGCAAAAGACCCCGCAACTTGAGCAGCATCCAGCAACACACCCCTTTTGGTCTTTAATTTGTGGGTCTCGTTTCTAAACATACAAAGACAAATTGTCAGAGACCGACATAATCACATGCCTCCTGAAACTGAAGATAGTCAAACATTAACTTTGTTTGACAGTCAGCTCTCTGGAGACGGGTCACTACTGAAACTGGAGTGATCAGTAGAATGCATGTGTTAGCGAGCACTGGGCAGTCTGAGTTACAACAGCAACACCAGGCTGGGTGCTCTGTCTCTATCTCTGACCAGGCCATTAACAGGGACATGGCTATATCACTATGCAGTGTGCTCTGTCTCTGACCAGGCCATTAACAGGGACATGGCTATATCACTATGCAGTGTGCTCTGTCTCTGACCAGGCCATTAACAGGGACATGGCTATATCACTATGCAGTGTGCTCTGTCTCTGACCAGGCCATTAACAGGGACATGGCTATATCACTATGCAGTGTGCTCTGTCTCTGACCAGGCCATTAACAGGGACATGGCTATATCACTATGCAGTGTGCTCTGTCTCTGACCAGGCCATTAACAGGGACATGGCTATATCACTATGCAGTGTGCTCTGTCTCTGACCAGGCCATTAACAGGGACATGGCTATATCACTATGCAGTGTGCTCTGTCTCTGACCAGGCCATTAACAGGGACATGGCTATATCACTATGCAGTGTGCTCTGTCTCTGACCAGGCCATTAACAGGGACATGGCTATATCACTATGCAGTGTGCTCTGTCTCTGACCAGGCCATTAACAGGGACATGGCTATATCACTATGCAGTGTGCTCTGTCTCTGACCAGGCCATTAACATGGACAGTAAAGTCTGGAGGTCTGCTCCCATCTTGCCACAGGAATACCCTAGTATTAATGACCAAGAACCAGGGAGCAAGGGACCTTCTCTCCTCTCCACTCCAGCCTATCTGCAGCTAACTGAGCAGCCGTGAATCACCACAGTGTTTACAGCAACACCTCCTATAATAGAGGAGAATCATATGGAGCAGAGGAATCCAATAACTAGATATATATATTTCCTTGTCCTCCATGGAGACATTCTGTCTGCTCTGCTTGAGATCAGTGGTGGACTCTCTCGTCTCATACGGTCTGAAATACCAGAACACACAACCACCTGGACAATTACACTGACAACGAGGTAAAACAGGGAAGGGAGATAGAGTATAGAGAGAGTGATAGAGGGATAGAGAGATTAAAGTATAGAGAGAGTGATAGAGGGATAGAGAGATTAAAGTATAGAGAGAGTGATAGAGGGATAGAGAGATTAAAGTATAGAGAGAGTGATAGAGGGATAGAGAGATTAAAGTATAGAGACAGTGATAGAGGGATAGAGAGATTAAAGTATAGAGACAGTGATAGAGGGATAGAGAGATTAAAGTATAGAGAGAGTGATAGAGGGATAGAGAGATTAAAGCATAGAGAGAGTGATAGAGGGATAGAGAGATTAAAGTATAGAGAGAGTGAAAGAGGGATAGAGAGATTAAAGCATAGAGAGAGTGATAGAGGGATAGAGAGATTAAAGTATAGAGAGAGTGAAAGAGGGATAGAGAGATTAAAGTTTAGAGAGGGGGATAGAGGGATAGAGAGATTAAAGTATAGAGAGAGTGATAGAGGGATAGAGAGATTAAAGTATAGAGAGAGTGATAGAGGGATAGAGAGATTAAAGTATAGAGAGAGTGATAGAGGGATAGAGAGATTAAAGCATAGAGAGAGTGATAGAGGGATAGAGAGATTAAAGTATAGAGAGAGTGATAGAGGGATAGAGAGATTAAAGTATAGAGAGAGTGAAAGAGGGATAGAGAGATTAAAGTATAGAGAGAGTGATAGAGGGATAGAGAGATTAAAGTATAGA
>NC_048591.1:34210660-34355660 GCF_013265735.2 Oncorhynchus mykiss
AGAGAAAGAGAGGAGTCAGAGAGAGGATAAAGAGAGAGGATACAGAGAGATGAGACAGAGAAAGAGAGGAGGTAGAGAAAGAGAGGAGTCAGAGAGAGGATACAGAGCGAGGATACAGAGAGATGAGACAGAGAAAAGAGGAGACAGAGAAAGAGGGAAGACAGAAAAAGAAAGAGAGCCCGTGTTGAGCAGTGATCCCAGGTAGGTTCTGAGCTTTGGCCCCTCTCCTCTATAGTAGCAGCTGGATGGAAATCGATGATGTTTCCTTATTAATATTTAACCAGGCAGCCCCGGACGACCTCGACCAAGGCCCCAGTCCACGGCTAAGCAAACACAGACGGAACAAGGACCCAGTCCACCACTAAGCAAACACAGACGGAACAAGGACCCAGTCCACCGCTAAGCAAACACAGACGGAACAAGGACCCAGTCCACCGCTAAGCAAACACAGACGGAACAAGGACCCAGTCCACCACTAAGCAAACACAGACGGAACAAGGACCCAGTCCACCGCTAAGCAAACACAGACGGAACAAGGACCCAGTCCACCGCTAAGCAAACACAGACGGAACAAGGACCCAGTCCACAGCTAAGCAAACACAGACCGAACAAGGACCCAGTCCACCGCTAAGCAAACACAGACGGAACAAGGACCCAGTCCACCGCTAAGCAAACACAGACGGAACAAGGACCCAGTCCACCACTAAGCAAACACAGACGGAACAAGGACCCAGTCCACCGCTAAGCAAACACAGACGGAACAAGGACCTAGTCCACCACTAAGCAAACACAGACGGAACAAGGACCCAGTCCACGGCTAAGCAAACACAGACGGAACAAGGACCCAGTCCACCACTAAGCAAACACAGACGGAACAAGGTCCTAGTCCACCGCTAAGCAAACACAGACGGAACAAGGACCCAGTCCACCACTAAGCAAACACAGAGGGAACAAGGACCCAGTCCACCACTAAGCAAACACAGACGGAACAAGGACCCAGTCCACCACTAAGCAAACACAGAGGGAACAAGGACCCAGTCCACCACTAAGCAAACACAGAGGGAACAAGGACCCAGTCCACCACTAAGCAAACACAGAGGAAACAAGGACCCAGTCCACCACTAAGCAAACACAGAGGGAACAAGGACCCAGTCCACCGCTAAGCAAACACAGAGGGAACAAGGACCCAGTCCACCACTAAGCAAACACAGACGGAACAAGGACCCAGTCCACCGCTAAGCAAACACAGACGGAACAAGGACCCAGTCCACGGCTAAGCAAACACAGACGGAACAAGGACCCAGTCCACCGCTAAGCAAACACAGACGGAACAAGGACCCAGTCCACCACTAAGCAAACACAGACGGAACAAGGACCCAGTCCACCACTAAGCAAACACAGAGGGAACAAGGACCCAGTCCACCACTAAGCAAACACAGACGGAACAAGGACCCAGTCCACCGCTAAGCAAACACAGAGGGAACAAGGACCCAGTCCACCACTAAGCAAACACAGAGGGAACAAGGACCCAGTCCACCGCTAAGCAAACACAGACGGAACAAGGACCCAGTCCACGGCTAAGCAAACACAGACGGAACAAGGACCCAGTCCACCGCTAAGCAAACACAGAGGGAACAAGGACCCAGTCCACCGCTAAGCAAACACAGACGGAACAAGGACCCAGTCCACCGCTAAGCAAACACAGACGGAACAAAGTAAAGGGAACGGGTAAGGTGGAGGCCAAGTACACCCCAAAGCGGACTATCTGCCAGTTTATTTATAGTCACTCACACACACACACACACACACACACACACACACACACACACACACACACACACACACACACACACACACACACACACACACACACACACACACACACATACTCTCTCTCTCACTCGCTCACCCACTCACTCACTCACTCACTCACTCAATCAGACACTCACTCACTCAGACACTCACTCAATCAGACACTCACTCAATCAGACACTTACTCACTCAGACACTCACTCAATCAGACACTCACTCACTCAGACACTCACTCAATCAGACACTCACTCAATCAGACACTCAGACATGCAAGCAAGCACAATGTAGGGGGGAAAGATTGAAGTGGACAGAAGTAGCTGTGTCTGCCTACCGGCCGTGTCGTTTCATCTCCTTGTCAGTCAAAGCCCATACCATCCCAGCCAATCACACTACTCTGCTGTGCAATCTTTCTGCTACTGGGAAGATATAATATTTAGCCTGGGTGTTAATAGACAGACAGCACAAAGAGTGACAGTCATCCTGCTGAGAGCAATGTCAACATCATGCTTCTCCACAATACATGACTGGAGTGACACTACAAAGAAGAGGTCGATAAGAATGGCTGCCCAGGAGTCCTCTATCCAAACATCTATCCACCCTGCTGTATAACAACAGTACTACTGTCTGCCAGCCTGCCTGCCTGTATGTCTGTATGTCTGCCCAGCCTGCCTGCCTGTATGTCTGCCTGCCTGTATGTCTGCCTGCCTGTATGTCTGCCCAGCCAGCCAGCCTGCCTGCCTGCCTGTCTGTCTGTCTGTGTTTTGTGTAGGCTTTTACAGCTGATTGGCACGGTTAGTAACAATAGCTCTGATTGGAGGAGAACAGGACCGAGATAGCTATTTAAAGAATCCATCCAAAGTTTTGCTTCATACCCTGTTATTTATTACCATGGCAACAGATGTATGAGCATTTAGTGCTGTATGTCACCCTAGACTGGAATAATGACAGGGTGCCTGGCCGAGACCTGTCTGTGACTGACGATGAATCATGGAACGTGTCACAACAAAACAATACTGAGGAATTCTGTTCCCATTTAAATATAATGGGACAGTATACAAAACACACCTACAACGTCCCCTTTACACTAGATGTACAGCTTCCTGTGGAACAAGGATGGGCAATTCCAGTCCTGATTGGTGTCACATTTCTGCCCCAACCCCCACTAACACACCTGACGTCAATGGTCATAATCTACAGTTTAGAATGCAATCAGTTTCATCAGCTGTGTTTGCTAGGGATGGAGAACAAGTATGACACTACTCTGGACCCACTGGCCATCCCTGCTGTGAAATAATGTGTCAGGGACGTGTGGATGCTTCTGTTTTCCTTACCTGCACTGTAATTTGATTTACTTTGTTTCCAACTGTTGCCATTTATTGGGCTCCTACAGAGCTAACATACAGTGGTCCATTTAAAGAAAAACATTTTTTTTTAACCTTTATTTAACTAGGCAAGTCAGTTAAGAACCTATCCTTATTTTCAATGCCAGCCGAGGAACAGTGTTTTTAAATGACAGATGTTTTTTTTTTAAATGTAATGTTATTTTTTTAACCTTGTCAGGTTGGGATTTGATCTTGCATCCTTTTGGTTACAAGTCCAACGCTCTAATCACTAGGCTACCTGCCGCCATAAATAAGAGAGAGCTACTGGTCCTGTGGACAGGCTTCAGCACCATCACCCTCCTGGAGGAGACATAAAGTAGAGAGAGAGCTACTGGTCCTGTGGACAGGCCTCAGCACCACCCTCCTGGAGGAGACATAAAGTAGAGAGAGAGCTAGTGGTCCTGTGGACAGGATTCAGCACCAACCTCCTGGAGGAGACATAAAGTAGAGAGAGAGCTACTGGTCCTGTGGACAGGCCTCAGCACCACCCTCCTGGAGGAGACATAAAGTAGAGAGAGAGCTACTGGTCCTGTGGACAGGCCTCAGCACCACCCTCCTGGAGGAGACATAAAGTAGAGAGAGAGCTACTGGTCCTGTGGACAGGCTTCACCACCACCCTCCTGGAGGAGACATAAAGTAGAGAGAGAGCTACTGGTCCTGTGGACAGGCTTCAGCACCACCCTCCTGGAGGAGACATAAAGTAGAGAGAGAGTTACTGGTCCTGTGGACAGGCTTCAGCACCACCACCCTCCTGGAGGAGACATAAAGTAGAGAGAGAGCTACTGGTCCTGTGGACAGGCTTCAGCACCACCCTCCTGGAGGAGACATAAAGTAGCTCCGTGTTTACTGACAAAACAAAGGAACATAAGAGAAACGAGATGGACAACAAACCCGTGTGAACCAAAAAGGCTTTTTTTTTTTTTTCTAGCGGGCCATGTGGGAACGATAATGACCACCTTGGATCCTAAAAAGATCAGCCATTCATCTTAACCCCGGCCTGCCTGGCCAAACTCATAATCCTCCATAACACCCACCACCCAGCACACAGGGGACAGACAGCAGGGCACTTTGAAGGCAACATTTAGCCCATTTCTCCAGTCTTTCTCCAATGCTGGGTGAGTAGTTAACATCCACATCTGCTAGCAGGTTTAATTCTTCTTTTTACAAAATCCTCACCTTTACCCATCCATGCTCATGGCTCTCTTTCTCTCTCTGTCTCTCCATTCCTGCTTCACCTTCTCTCAACGTCTCCTCCTCTCTTTCTCTCTCTGTCTCTCCATTCCTGCTTCACCTTCTCTAAACTGTTCCTCCTCTCTTTCTCTCTCTGTCTCTCCATTCCTGCTTCACCTTCTCTCAACGTCTCCTCCTCTCTTTCTCTCTCTGTCTCTCCATCCCTGCTTCACATTCTCTCAATGTCTCCTCCTCTCTTTCTCTCTCTGTCTCTCCATTCCTGCTTCACCTTCTCTCAACGTCTCCTCCCCTCTTTCTCTCTCTGTCTCTCCATTCCTGCTTCACCTTCTCTAAACTGTTCCTCCTCTCTTTCTCTCTCTGTCTCTCCATTCCTGCTTCACCTTCTCTCAACGTCTCCTCCTCTCTTTCTCTCTCTGTCTCTCCATTCCTGCTTCACCTTCTCTAAACTGTTCCTCCTCTCTTTCTCTCTCTGTCTCTCCATTCCTGCTTCACCTTCTCTCAACGTCTCCTCCTCTCTTTCTCTCTCTGTCTCTCCATTCCTGCTTCACCTTCTCTCAACGTCTCCTCCTCTCTTTCTCTCTGTCTCTCCATTCCTGCTTCACCTTCTCTCAACGTCTCCTCCTCTCTTTCTCCAGCCCTCCCCAATCAGACTAATTCCTTTTCCCTAATGATGGATAATTTCATCCACTCTGCCTTCTTACGTTCCCTTGCTCCCCCTCCACAGTAGCCAGTCCTGCCTTCCTCTTTCAACATGTTCCATCCATCATAGCAGGAAGCCCGGTCTGAGCTTCTCAATGCTCCCCCTTCCCCTTCTCCCTCTAGCCCCCCCCCTCCACCTTTCAGCAGTCATCAGGATGAGTAATGATGGAGGTTAGATGGGTCCATTTTCACCCTGAGCCTCCTGGTCTTCCCCGGCAGTCCCCTGTGACAGTGCTAAATACTGTCGTCTCAAGGGGACTTAATAGTCTCTCCATTTATTTCAGAAATGACTCTCGCCTCCCCTGTTTTGTTCAATCAGGGTGTGAGTGTGGTGGAAGTGATGGTGTGTGTGTGTGTGTGTGTGTGTGTGTGTGTGTGTGTGTGTGTGTGTGTGTGTGTGTGTGTGTGTGTGTGTGTGTGTGTGTGTGTGTGTGTGTGTGTGTGTGTGTGTGTGTGTGTGTGTGTGTGTGTGTGTGTGTGTATGTTCGTGCGTGCGTAAGTGCGTGAGTAGAGGCTGCAATGCCTGTGTGAGTGAATGGATAGGAAACATGATATTGGTGCATGTTTGTGTGTGTGTGACTGTGAGCGTCAGAGTGGGGGTATCTTGGGAGACAATAGCCAGGATCAAGGTTTCTATGTGTCTTGCTGGATGTCTATGACAGGCCCATCCAGGTCACTGGGGACAGATTCATCATAGCTAAATTTTTTATTAATTTTTTTATTTCACCTTTATCCAGGTTGGCCAGTTGAGAACAAATTCCCATTTACAACTGCGACCTGGCTATGATGAAGCAAAGCAGCGCGACACAAACAACATCACAGAGTTACACATGGAAAAAACAAACGTACAGTCAATAACACAATAGAAAAAAATCTATATACAGTGTGTGCAAATGAGGTAAGGCAATAAATAGGCCGTAATGGCGAAGTAATTACAATTTAGCAGTTAAACACTAGTGTGATGGATGTGCAGAAGATGAATGTGCAAGTTTTGGGACACTGTAAAATCCATGGGGAACAAGAGCACCTCCACTCAGCTGCTCACTGAGCTGAGGCTAGGTAACACGGTCACCACCGATAAATCCATGATAATCTAAAATTTCAATAAGCACTTCTCTACGGCTGGCCATGCTTTCCTCCTGGCTACCCCAGCCCCGGCCAACAGCTCCGCCCCCCACGCAGCTACTTGCCCGAGCCTCCCCAGTATTTCCTTCACCCAAAACCAGATTGCAGAAGTTCTGAAAGCACTGCAAAATCTGCACCCGTACAAATCAGCTGGACTGACAATCTGGACCCTCTCTCTCTAAAACTATCGCTCAGTACCTTGAGCGTGGCTGAGGTGCACCCGTGACCAGCTCGGAAACCGTAATGCACAACGGAGAAGATACGGTGGGATTCGAAATGGTCAGTGATCTGTTTATTTAACTTGGCTTTTGAAGACTTTATAGAAGCAGGGAAGGATGGATATAGGTCTATAACAGTTTGGGTCTAGAGTGTCACCCCCTTTGAAGATGGGGATGACCGCGGCAGCTTTCCAATCTTTACGAATCTCGGACAATACGAAAGAGAGGTTGAACAGACTGGTAATAGGGGTTGCAACATATGTGTCGGATAATTTTGGAAAGAGAGAGTCCAGATTGTCTAGCCCAGCTGATTTGTCGGGGTCCAGATTTTGTAACTCTTTCAGAATATCAGCTATCTGGATTTTTGGTGAAGGAGAAATGGCGGAGGCTTGGGCAAGTTGCTGTGGGGGGTGCAGGGCTGTTGATCGTGGAGGGGTAGCCAGGTGGAAAGCATGGCCAGCTGTAGAAAAATGTTTATTGAAATTCTTGATTATCGTGGATTTATTGGTGGTGACAGTGTCTCCTATGCTCAGTGTAGTGGGCCGTTGGGAGGAGGTGCTCTTATTCTCCATGGACTCTATAGTGTCCCAGAACGTTTTGTAGTTTGTGCTACAGGATGCACATTTCTGTTTGAAAAAGCTAGCCTTTGCTTTCCTAACTGCCTGTGTATATTGGTTCCTAACTTCCCTGAAAAGTAGCATATTGTGGGGGCTATTCGATACTAACGCAGTACACCACAGGGCGTTTTTGTGCTGGTCAAGGGCAGTCAAGTCTGGAGTGAACCAAGGGCTATATCTGTTCCTGGTTCTAAATTATTTGAATGGGGCATGTTTATTTAAGATGGTAAGGAAAACACTTTTAAAGAATGACCAGGCATCCTCCACTGACGGAATGAGGTCAATATCTTTCCAAGATACCCGTGCCAGGTCCATTAGAAAGGCCTGCTTGCTGAAGTGTTTTAGGGAGTGTTTGACAGTGATGAGGGGTGGTCGTTTGCCACCCTTTGGCAGTTCTATCTTGTCGGAAAAAGTTATAGTTAGGGATGGAATTTTTGGTGGCCTTCCTAAGCCAGAGTTCAGACATGGCTAGGACATCAGGGTTGAAAGAGTGTGCTAAGGCAGTGAATATAACAAACTTAGGGAGGATGCTTCTAATGTTAATACAGTGCCTTGCGAAAGTATTCGGCCCCCTTGGACTTTGCGACCTTTTGCCACATTTCAGGCTTCAAACATAAAGATATAAAACTGTAGTTTTTTGTGAAGAATCAACAACAAGTGGGACACAATCATGAAGTGGAACGACATTTATTGGATTTTTCAAACTTTTTTAACAAATCAAAAAATGAAAAATTGGGCGTGCAAAATTATTCAGCCCCTTTACTTTCAGTGCAGCAAACTCTCTCCAGAAGTTCAGTGAGGATCTCTGAATGATCCAATGTTGACCTAAATGACTAATGATGATAAATACAATCCACCTGTGTGTAATCAAGTCTCCGTATAAATGCACCTGCACTGTGATAGTCTCAGAGGTCCGTTAAAAGCGCAGAGAGCATCATGAAGAACAAGGAACACACCAGGCAGGTCCGAGATACTGTTGTGAAGAAGTTTAAAGCCGGATTTGGATACAAAAAGATTTCCCAAGCTTTAAACATCCCAAGGAGCACTGTGCAAGCAATAATATTGAAATGGAAGGAGTATCAGACCACTGCAAATCTACCAAGATCTGGCTGTCCCTCTAAACTTTCAGCTCATACAAGGAGAAGACTGATCAGAGATGCAGCCAAGAGGCCCATGATCACTCTGGATGAACTGCAGAGATCTAAAGCTGAGGTGGGAGACTCTGTCCATAGGACAACAATCAGTCGTATATTGCACAAATCTGGCCTTTATGGAAGAGTGGCAAGAAGAAAGCCATTTCTTAAAGATATCCATAAAAAGTGTTGTTTAAAGTTTGCCACAAGCCACCTGGGAGACACACCAAACATGTGGAAGAAGGTGCTCTGGTCAGATGAAACCAAAATTGAACTTTTTGGCAACAATGCAAAACGTTATGTTTGGCGTAAAAGCAACACAGCTGAACACACCATCCCCACTGTCAAACATGGTGGTGGCAGCATCATGGTTTGGGCCTGCTTTTCTTCAGCAGGGACAGGGAAGATGGTTAAAATTGATGGGAAGATGGATGGAGCCAAATACAGGACCATTCTGGAAGAAAACCTGATGGAGTCTGCAAAAGACCTGAGACTGGGACGGAGATTTGTCTTCCAACAAGACAATGATCCAAAACATAAAGCAAAATATACAATGGAATGGTTCAAAAATAAACATATCCAGGTGTTAGAATTGCCAAGTCAAAGTCCAGACCTGAATCCAATCGAGAATCTGTGGAAAGAACTGAAAACTGCTGTTCACAAATGCTCTCTATCCAACCTCACTGAGCTCGAGCTGTTTTGCAAGGAGGAATGGGAAAAAATGTCAGTCTCTCGATGTGCAAAACTGATAGAGACATACCCCAAGCGACTTACAGCTGTAATCGCAGCAAAAGGTGGCGCTACAAAGTATTAAGGGGGCTGAATAATTTTGCACGCCCAATTTTTCAGTTTTTGATTTGTTAAAAAAGTTTGAAATATCCAATAAATGTCGTTCCACTTCATGATTGTGTCCCACTTGTTGTTGATTCTTCACAAAAAAATACAGTTTTATATCTTTATGTTTGAAGCCTGAAATGTGGCAAAAGGTCGCAAAGTTCAAGGGGGCCGAATACTTTCGCAAGGCACTGTATGCATGAAACCAAGGCTTTTACGGTTACAGAAGTCAACAAATGAGAGCACCTGGGGAGTAGGAGTGGAGCTAGGCACTGCAGGGCCTGAATTAACCTCTCTAGAGACATCATTTAAACCAGGTGAGGTCACCATATGTGTGGGAGGTGGAACAAAAGGTTTAGCAAAGGCATATTGAGCTGGGCTGGAGGCTCCACAGTGAAATAAGACAATGATCACTAACCAAAACACCAATGGACAAGGCATATTGACATTAGGGAGAGGCATGCGTAGCTTAGTGATCATAGGGATCATTGGGTAGCTCGGCGAGCTGGAGACACGGCGATTCAGACAGCTAGCGGGCTGGGGAAAGCAGGCTAACAGAAGGGTCTTAGGTGAATTTCGCTACTAAAAAGTCTGTTGTAGCCCCCTCGGACGTTTAGGTAGGCAGACCAGTTGTGATGGATCGACAGGGCTCTGTGTAGGCAGTAAAAGGGTCCGGGCCAATTGGCAAAATAGGTATTGTAGCCAAAGAAATTGGCTGACCTCTTCAGCTAACAGTCCGATATGCTCAGGACAGCTAGCAGGCGAGTAGGCTAGCAGATGGGCCTTCAGGGGACATCGCGAAGGAGGAGCCTGTTGAAACCCCCTTGGGCGGATTATGTCGGTAGACCAGTCGTGATGGATCGGTGGGGCTCTGTGTCGGCAGTAAAGGGGGTCCAGGCAAATTGGTAAAATATGTATTGTGGACCTCTTCAGCTAGCCGGGAGATGGGCCTAGCACGAGGCTAGATTCCAGGCTAACTGGTGCTTGCTTCGGGACAGAGACGTTAGCCAGGGGTAGCCACTCGGATAGCAGCTAGGTAGCTGCGATGTTCCAGGTGAAAAGGTTCAGAGCTTGCGGTAGGAATCTGTAGATGTGGAGAAAAAGCTGTCCTGTATGCTCTGGGTTGAATCGCGCTGAGCAGACTGGCAGGAGTTGACCGGACTAAGGTTAACTGGTGACCGCTAGCAGTGGCTAACTGACTACTAGCTAGTAGCTAGTTAGCTGACTAGCTTCTGTTTGGGGTTCCGGTTCTAAGGTATAGAAAATAGCGGGTTGCAGGAGAGTATATTGAAATTGAGGTTAAAAATAATTAAAATATATTTGAAATATATATGAAGGAGAAAAAAATATATATACACGGGACACAACAAGACAAAAAGACATCTGAACTGCTACGCCATCTTGGACTGCTACTGGATCAAACAGCATTGGACTCTCTCCATAGATTACCACTGTATATTCAAAGAGAGAGAGGAAAATGCAGAAGGATTAAGACGAACAGAGAAATAAAGAGAGATAACTATAGACAGATGGAAAGACTGACAGAAAGAAAAAGGGCAATGATAGAAAGTCAGTAACTGAAAACAGTGAAGGAAAATCAACTGAAATACTACCAACAACACTGTGATTAGGTGTCAGGGAGGGTAGTGGGCCCGGCTGAGTGTCAGAGAGGATAGTGGGCCAGATTGAGTGTTAGAGAGGATAGTGGGCCCGGCTGAGTGTCAGAGAGGATAGTGGGCCAGATTGAGTGTTAGAGAGGATAGTGGGCCAGGCTGAGTGTCAGGGAGGATAGTGGGCCAGACTGAGTGTCAGGGAGGATAATGGGCCAGGCTGAGTGTCAGAGAGGATAGTGGGCCAGGCTGAGTGTCAGGGAGGATAGTGGGCCAGGCTGAGTGTCAGAGAGGATAGTGGGGCAGGCTGAGTGTCAGGGAGGATAGTGGGCCAGATTGAGTGTCAGAGAGGATAGTGGGCCAAATTGAGTGTTAGAGAGGATAGTGGGCCAGGCTGAGTGTCAGGGAGGATAGTGGGCCAGGCTGAGTGTCAGAGAGGATAGTGGGCCAGGTTGAGTGTCAGAGAGGATAGTGGGCCCGGCTGAGTGTCAGAGAGGATAGTGGGCCAGATTGAGTGTTAGAGAGGATAGTGGGCCAGGCTGAGTGTCAGGGAGGATAGTGGGCCAGACTGAGTGTCAGAGAGGATAGTGGGCCAGATTGAGTGTTAGAGAGGATAGTGGGCCAGACTGAGTGTCAGGGAGGATAGTGGGCCAGGCTGAGTGTCAGAGAGGATAGTGGGCCAGATTGAGTGTTAGAGAGGATAGTGGGCCAGGCTGAGTGTCAGGGAGGATAGTGGGCCAGACTGAGTGTCAGGGAGGATAGTGGGCCAGGCTGAGTGTCAGAGAGGATAGTGGGCCAGGCTGAGTGTCAGGGAGGATAGTGGGCCAGGCTGAGTGTCAGAGAGGATAGTGGGGCAGGCTGAGTGTCAGGGAGGATAGTGGGCCAGATTGAGTGTCAGAGAGGATAGTGGGCCAGATTGAGTGTTAGAGAGGATAGTGGGCCAGGCTGAGTGTCAGGGAGGATAGTGGGCCAGGCTGAGTGTCAGAGAGGATAGTGGGCCAGGTTGAGTGTCAGAGAGGATAGTGGGCCCGGCTGAGTGTCAGAGAGGATAGTGGGCCAGATTGAGTG
Organism: Oncorhynchus mykiss; assembly: GCF_013265735.2. Lineage (NCBI taxonomy): Eukaryota > Metazoa > Chordata > Actinopteri > Salmoniformes > Salmonidae > Oncorhynchus > Oncorhynchus mykiss. The sequence continues at coordinate 34,222,350 of NC_048591.1, forward strand.
TTAGAGAGGATAGTGGGCCAGGCTGAGTGTCAGGGAGGATAGTGGGCCAGACTGAGTGTCAGAGAGGATAGTGGGCCAGATTGAGTGTTAGAGAGGATAGTGGGCCAGACTGAGTGTCAGGGAGGATAGTGGGCCAGGCTGAGTGTCAGGGAGGATAGTGGGCCAGGCTGAGTGTCAGAGAGGATAGTGGGCCAGGCTGAGTGTCAGGGAGGATAGTGGGCCAGGCTGAGTGTCAGGGAGGATAGTGGGCCAGGCTGAGTGTCAGAGAGGATAGTGGGCCAGGTTGAGTGTCAGAGAGGATAGTGGGCCCGGCTGAGTGTCAGAGAGGATAATGGGCCAGATTGAGTGTTAGAGAGGATAGTGGGCCAGGCTGAGTGTCAGGGAGGATAGTGGGCCAGACTGAGTGTCAGAGAGGATAGTGGGCCAGATTGAGTGTTAGAGAGGATAGTGGGCCAGACTGAGTGTCAGGGAGGATAGTGGGCCAGGCTGAGTGTCAGGGAGGATAGTGGGCCAGGCTGAGTGTCAGGGAGGATAGTGGGCCAGGCTGAGTGTCAGAGAGGATAGTGGGCCAGGCTGAGTGTCAGGGAGGATAGTGGGCCAGGCTGAGTGTCAGAGAGGATAGTGGGCCAGGTTGAGTGTCAGAGCGGATAGTGGGCCCGGCTGAGTGTCAGAGAGGATAGTGGGCCAGACTGAGGGTCAGAGAGGATAGTGGGCCAGATTGAGTGTTAGAGAGGATAGTGGGCCAGACTGAGTGTCAGGGAGGATAGTGGGCCAGGCTGAGTGTCAGAGAGGATAGTGGGCCAGATTGAGTGTTAGAGAGGATAGTGGGCCAGACTGAGTGTCAGGGAGGATAGTGGGCCAGGCTGAGTGTCAGGGAGGATAGTGGGCCAGGCTGAGTGTCAGAGAGGATAGTGGGCCAGACTGAGTGTCAGAGAGGATAGTGGGCCAGATTGAGTGTTAGAGAGGATAGTGGGCCAGACTGAGTGTCAGGGAGGATAGTGGGCCAGGCTGAGTGTCAGGGAGGATAGTGGGCCAGGCTGAGTGTCAGGGAGGATAGTGGGCCAGGCTGAGTGTCAGAGAGGATAGTGGGCCAGGTTGAGTGTCAGGGAGGATAGTGGGCCAGACTAAGTGTCAGAGAGGATAGTGGGCCAGATTGAGTGTTAGAGAGGATAGTGGGCCAGACTGAGTGTCAGGGAGGATAGTGGGCCAGGCTGAGTGTCAGGGAGGATAGTGGGCCAGGCTGAGTGTCAGGGAGGATAGTGGGCCAGGCTGAGTGTCAGAGAGGATAGTGGGCCAGGCTGAGTGTCAGGGAGGATAGTGGGCCATGCTGAGTGTCAGGGAGGATAGTGGGCCAGGCTGAGTGTCAGAGAGGATAGTGGGCCAGGCTGAGTGTCAGGGAGGATAGTGGGCCAGGCTGAGTGTCAGAGGATAGTGGGGCAGGCTGAGTGTCAGGGAGGATAGTGGGCCAGGCTGAGTGTCAGGGAGGATAGTGGGCCAGGCTGAGTGTCAGGGAGGATAGTGGGCCAGGCTGAGTGTCAGAGAAGATAGTAGGCCAGGATGAGTGTCAGGGAGGATAGTGGGCCATGCTGAGAGTCAGAGAGGATAGTGGGCCAGGATGAGTGTCAGAGAAGATAGTAGGCCAGGATGAGTGTCAGGGAGGATAGTGGGCCTGGCTGAATGTCAGAGAAGATAGTGGGCCAGGCTGAGTGTCAGGGAGGATAGTGGGCCAGGCTGAGTGTCAGGGAGGATAGCGGGCCAGGCTGAGTGTCAGGGAGGATAGTGGGCCAGGCTGAATGTCAGAGAAGATAGTGGGCCAGGCTGAGTGTCAGGGAGGATAGTGGGCCAGGCTGAGAGTCAGGCTGAGAGTCAGGGAGGTTATTCACGCTATAGGAGCAGATCAGGCCCAATGCACCCAGGCTTGATGAGGCCTGCATCTCCACAAAGAACATTTACTCTGGTTGATTTCTGTGGCGCTGCACTAATTACTGAGAGAGCAGAGCTCCAAGCTGATAGGATGCAGGAATGACTGAGTCACTGGAGGTGATGATGGTTATAGTCCCTGTTATACACCTGAAGTCTCACACCTAGGAGAGAAGAAGCATGTTTATGCCACAGACTGTAGACCAGACCTGGGTTCGAGAGAGGGAGTCGACTAGGAGAGAGGCTAAAAACTGAAACTGCCAGAGAAGATGTTGTGAAAATGAATGTATTGACAGAATAAATGGTTACAACACCGTTTGTTAATCTACAGAAGGGTTTCCTAACCGCTCAAGGCTCTGCTGACACTGCTTGACTGGCGTCCTCTGTGCCTCTAGCATTGTACCATCTGATCTGAGAAGGAGCATTCACTCCCACTTCTTCAAACACTCCTCTCCCACTCAGTCCCACCACCAGACAGCCAGCTGTCCCCTCCCACCCAGTCCCACCACCAGACACCCAGCTGTCCCCTCCCACTCAGTCCCACCACCAGACAGCCAGCTGTCCCCTCCCATCCTGTCCCAGAGACACCCAGCTGTCCCCTCCCATCCAGTCCCAGAGACACCCAGCTGTCCCCTCCCATCCAGTCCCACCACCAGACACCCAGCTGTCTCCTCCCATCCAGTCCCAGAGACACCCAGCTGTCCCCTCCCATCCAGTCCCAGAGACACCCAGCTGTCCCCTCCCATCCTGTCCCAGAGACACCCAGCTGTCTCCTCCCATCCAGTCCCAGTGACAGCCAGCTGTCCCCTCCCATCCTGTCCCAGAGACACCCAGATGTCTCCTCCCATCCAGTCCCAGAGACAGCCAGCTGTCTCCTCCCATCCAGTCCCAGAGACAGCCAACTGTCCCCTCCCACCCAGTCCCACCACCAGACACCCAGCTGTCCCCTTCCATCCTTTCCCAGAGACAGCCAGCTGTCCCCCCCCATCCAGTCCCAGAGACACCCAGCTGTCCCCTCCCATCCAGTCCCAGAGACACCCAGCTGTCCCCTCCCATCCAGTCCCAGAGACACCCAGCTGTCCCCTCCCATCCTGTCCCAGAGACACCCAGCTGTCCCCTCCCATCCAGTCCCAGAGACACCCAGCTGTCCCCTCTGTGCTCCCAGCCTCCCACCCCGGCTATAGTAACCCATTAACGCTCTGTCTACTTAAACAACACACTCTTGACAGTCCTCCACCATTCCCAGTCCCCCTCCACTAACTGCCAAAACACACACATGCACGCGCACGTGTACGCACACACACGGACACACACACACACACACACACAAACACACACACACACACAGACCTCTATTTCAGGGTTCTGTCAAACTCCACTGTTTCTGAGAGTCGTTGTAATTATAAACGCATCCCACCATGCATTCACATTATTAGGCAATATGTTCTAATTCAATTAATTGTGGTCCTGTTGGTCAAAGAGGCTTCTGGGATGCTTTTTACTCATTAGCTGTGCAGAATCTGTCCGTAACCTAATGAACAATAATAATCCTGGGTTGTGTAAAACGCTGCTGGGGAGATGCTGCCTGATGGCCTAGCCTGGTAATTGGCTTGTCCTACATTCCGCTTCGTTAACAGGAGAAAGCAATAAAACAGCAATAATAACACCCCCAAACTGCCATCAGGGAAGAAATGCAGACACCTTGTTTTAGAAATTGCAGCAGAAGGGAAGTGAGACACAGGGCATTAGCTAGAAGAGAGCTGCGGGCCAGATAAAACAACTCCCACTGAACTCCCACTGAACTCCCACTGAACTCCCACTGAACAGACTGCCTGTTTGACCAGCAAATAGTCTTTGATGTGTTTAACAACAGAAACAGAGAGATTCAGTCCACATGGACATGACTGTCAGGACAGAGTCATTTACCAGTAGTCAGACATCAGGTAGGAAATGAACAGATAGCAATGAACGATGGAATGGCTGTAGTTGTTAACTACCACAATGACGCATTAATTGCAGGAGCATAACTGTATATCTTCGCCAAGCTACTCCACTTTAACTCGTCTGGGAAAAGGGATACTCCCACACAGAGGTCAGAGTTCACTAACAGCAGCTACAGGGCTCAGTCTGGAGGAGAGGAGCGTGTTGAATACCAAGGTAAGGGTGGTGGCATCCTCCTCTACCCTGCAGGCATCCGTAGCTGTGTCTATGTGTGTGTGTGTGTGTGTGTGTGTGTGTGTGTGTGTGTGTACGTGCGGAACGAGAGAGAGCTCTGAGCTCTAGGGGATTTTCTCCTCCATTCATTACTCAGTCTATCTCAAAGAGCTGCTTGCTCATCGCTGTTTGTTTCGACATTGTGAATCTGTAAGGTACCGAAATATTCAAATAAACAATTACCGCTTACAGGCACTGGCAACAATGTGAGGAATTTCTCTGGCTGCGTTGTGTGTTGCAGCTTGCCTCCACTAAGCCTGTGGTTTTGTCTTTCACCAGACACTACAGAGGCTGTGGGTATTGCCTCAGAGAGACACACTAGTCACCCCTAGATCTCTTTTGACCAGAGTCCTCTGCTTGGCCCCGACAGGGTCACAGAATAGTTTCCCTTCGGTAAGGTGAGGGAGATAACAACATGTATTTTTCACACACTCACAGACACTCTCCTCCTCTCTCTCTCCATCACGTCTGTGTTGGAGGCAGGTTCGAAGAGGAATCGGAGGTGATGTTTCAGCCTGGGGATTTCAAAAGCACTTTCGGAAGGTTTTTCCATTTTATTCCACTAGTAAAGTCTGAAACGGTTGGGGGAAATGACAAGGAGGGTGAATGTGTGTCAGAGCTACTCTCCCTTTCATCTCAGATTGCTAGTCCTCAGGCACTGAGCAGAATGGAGAGGAGGAGAAGAACCAGGAGGAGGATGGTACTGACCAGTCTCACTTTCCACTTCTTTCTCTTTCCTCAATGCACCTGACAATTGTATCAGCTACCTGCCATCTGATTGGCTCGGAGGACCATATAGGCAAGAAGATTTGATTTTCATCTCTGTCATTTGATTGGTTCCTTTATTAGCAGAAGCTGTTTGTGGTTCAGATTGTGAGGTAACTCCATTATTGTAGGTCCAAAAGCAGTTAGCTCATAAAATAATCAAATATATTTTCTCTCACATCTGTTTCTTTCACTAAGGCAATATGGCCGCTGCAGTAGAAATGATGTGGCGTGTAGGAATGATGAGGCGTGTTGCTCCTGTAAAAACACTTGTTTTTCAGGCCGTCACATGTCTGTGAGTAGCTTTGTTAACCACAGGTAAAAAAAAACACTGGGGGAGCTCATTGAGAACAAGTGTTCCTTTGCAGTCGCCTAACCCCGAGCTGACAAGGTAAAAATATGTCGTTCTGCCCATTAACAAGGCAGTTAACCCACCGTTCATAGGCCGTCATTGAAAATAAGAATGCGTTCTTTACTGACTTGCCTAATTAAATAAAGATTAAATAAACAACACCCAAATAGGCAGGGAGGGAGGGAGGGAGGGAGGGAGGGAGGGGGGGCGGGTGGGCGGGAGGGGGGGCGGGAGGGAGGGAGGGAGGGAGGGAGGGAGGGAGGGGGGGCGGGCGGGAGGGAGGGAGGGAGGGAGGGAGGGAGGGAGGGAGGGAGGGAGGGAGGGAGGAGGGCGGGCAGGGAGGGAGGGAGGGAGGGAGGGAGGGCGGGCGGGCGGGCGGGAGGGAGGGAGGGAGGGAGGGAGGGAGGGAGGGAGGGCGGGCGGGCAGGGAGGGAGGGAGGGAGGGAGGGAGGGAGGGAGGGACACATATGTTTCTTCACTTTAGGCCCTTTGAGATGTCTCTCTGGGGACGCTTCTGTACTGCTGAACCCTTTGTTCAACACATTGGTGCCTTTTTAGAGACATCCAAGAAATGCCTCCTCCGTCACACACACAAATGCACCCAAACAACATACACACACACACAAAATACATACAAAAACTGGAACAAAAACACACAAACACTACCCACTGGTCTGACAATAAAATGCTCTGTAGGGACAGACATACTAAATAACTATTTGTCTCTACTATAACACTTACAACAATATCTTGTCTCAGAAACAACATGTTGTTTGACTTCCTTTTAATCTTCAGCCTAGTAACTAATACCACCTGTCCTGTCCTGGCAAAATGAACATGTCACGCTAGAGTAGACGATCCTATATAAATCAGCAGTGGCATGACCAGACCAGCCTCTACACACAGCCTCTACACACAGCCCATATGGAGGACCAGGAGACTTTGTTGCTCCTACTATGGTACCACAGAGAGAGATATGTAGTCACTGTTCTACACTCAGGGTAATATGGAGGACTGGAGTTTCTCAAGTAGTCTCTCTCTCTCCATCTGTCTATTTATCTAATTTATATCTCACAAGAGTCTGTTTGGAACACCTGACAACACTGGGGAGAAAACCCTACACCAGGGAGGAGTGTTTGTTGTTGGCCATTGAGAGAAAGAGAGAGAGAGAGAGAGAGAGAGAGAGAGAGAGAGAGAGAGAGAGAGAACAAGAGAACGAGAGAACGACAGAAAGAGAGAACGAGAGAGACAGAAAAAGAGAGAGGACTGTGATCCAAACATGTGGAGACTGAAAATAACAGAGCCTGAAGGAATGAAGTCACAATGTAAGCACTGTGTTTGAGAGAGATACCAACATAAAACAATGTGTTAACAGCTACACAGCTGGCCCAGTTTGCATGCACCCAAATAATCAAACAAGCGGGTCCTCTCCTCTCCTCTCCTCTCCTCTCCTCTCCTCTCCTCTCCTCTCCTCTCCTCTCCTCTCCTCTCCTCTCCTCTCCTCTCCTCTGTTCTCCTCTCCTCTCCTCTCCTCTCCTCTCCTCTCCTCTTCTCTCCTCTCCTCTCCTCTCCTCTCCTCTCCTCTCCTCTCCTCTCCTCTCCTCTCCTCTCCTCTCCATTCCTCTCCTCTCCTCTCCTCTCCTCTCCTCTCCTCTCCTCTCCTCTCCTCTCCTCTCCTCTCCTCTCCTCTCCTCTCCTCTCCATTCCTCTCCTCTCCTCTCCTCTCCTCTCCTCTCTCCTCTCCTCTCCTCTCCTCTCCTCTCCTCTCCTCTCCTCTCCTCTCCTCTCCTCTCCTCTCCTCTCCTCTCCATTCCTCTCCTCTCCTCTCCTCTCCTCTCCTCTCCTCTCCTCTCCTCTCCTCTCCTCTGTTCTCCTCTCCTCTCCTCTCCTCTCCTCTCCTCTCCTCTCCTCTCCTCTCCTCTCCTCTCCTCTCCTCTCCTCTCCTCTCCTCTTCTCTCCTCTCCTCTCCTCTCCTCTCCTCTCCTCTCCTCTCCTCTCCTCTCCTCTCCTCTCCTCTCCTCTCCATTCCTCTCCTCTCCTCTCCTCTCCTCTCCTCTCCTCTCCTCTCCTCTCCTCTCCTCTCCTCTCCTCTCCTCTCCTCTCCTCTCCTCTCCTCTCCTCTCCTCTCCTCTCCTCTCCTCTCCTCTCCTCTCCTCTATAAATGGAATAAACCTAGTGTGTGTGTAGGAGATGAACTCCTTGCTCTGAGGGGCTGATGGGTGTTTTATGGGTCTGTACCGGGCGGTGACCGTGCCCATGGCCTCTTGGGGATCATAGATGTGGGAAGAGCAGGCTGTGAGGTGTGTGAGGGGGTGGAGAAGGGGCCATGGATGACAGTTTAACAACCCCAGGGCTTCCATTTCCACAGCCCCCTGGTTGAGCTGAGTGGGAGAGGGGTGCTGTGGTGCAGCTCTGTGCTGGGCCACATCAACTCCTACACAGCTGTTGCTCACCCCAGAGGCCCATCTGGTGCCACGCATCCCATACCATGCACACACACACACACACACACACACACACACACACACACACACACACACACACTCGTACAACAAGTGCATGGTGTCAAGCAACCTTAGCCCACATCCGCTCCAATATCTACCACACAGTTTTAATTTAGGAAAATGAAGCTGCTCTTCTCCTGCCTGCTCTCTCCCTCCCAGCAGGCCTTAAACACACACAGACTGGTCCTTAGAACAAATATAAACTGCTCAGGCTTGGATGATTGGGCAGGCTTTACGTTTCAATGTGTTTTTGGGAGCTAAGTACTTCTGTAGGAAATCCTGTTAAAAGCCTTAGCTCACTAAGCTCAATGCTCTCTCTTTAGTTGGCCTTGCCCTGTACCCCCTATGTCTGTCTCAATTAACATACATCTTAATGTGTATGTATGAAACTGTAGTTAACGGTGTACGAACTGTGAAAAATCAGTTGTGTGTGATTGTGTCTGTTTGTGATAGAGAGGTTGACCACACTTACCTGCAGTAATCAAGGTAATCATTGAAGAGGGGGGTATCGGACACCAGGAGTGTTCAGGAGGACACATGGAAAAAATGAGAACACAACATAGAAGAGGTTTAGCAACAGGGTTGGAATGGTTTCTGTTGTTATGTTGAAAACCAGACACCACAGTTCATCCCTGTAAGGGGTCAGACAGCAGCAACGAGCATTGCATTTCAGGAGGGTCTAAACAGACCCAACAGTGACCTGGGGCTAGAGGGAGAGCCCTGTCTGAGACCCTCTATCACATTCCCCATCCAATGTCAACCTGCCCTCCTTCTCCGCCACCCCTCCATTCTCTCCTCCTGACAGCTGCTTAATCCCTTGAACTCTGACCCCAGGAAATTCACTCTCCCAACCTTGACCATTTTCTTTCCCCTCCCTCCAGCATGCCTGGCTGATCTCCATCATCCATTATCATTCCATTGTCTGAGGCCAAGGAAAACAATTTAAATCCCCGTGGACTGACATCCACTTGTTAAAGGAGAGAGGGGAGGCTGGGGCTGAGGTGTCTGCAGGGTACTAGCCTGAGGTGTGCTGCTCCATAATGGAGCCTGTCCTGCCACATAGCCTTCCAACTAGTTTCAGCATCTTTATTGGAAAACAACAAAATAACAGTCAGCCTACCGGCCACTTCTTCTCGCTTGGCAGGTTATACAAATACAAAATCATTGGTTTGATCATCTTCCTGCTCACATCATACCTTGATATACCTGTGTTTCCATTCGATTGGGTTCTAGTTGTTGGTGATGTGTTATAGGTTCTATGTGAATAATGTGTGGTCTAGTTGTTGGTGATGTGTCATAGGCCTTGTCATGACGTTGGCCTGGGGGTAGGTTTATGACAGTCATAAATACCTCTTCCCCCCTTTTTCCTCTCTCTACCCTATTGATGTTACATTTGCTAACACCTTGGTTAACATAGAGATTCTGGGAACATCAGAAGGTGGGGGGGAAATGAACTATATTCTGGTAATCCGACCAATTGAACATATGGTGGTACTTAATGAATATGATGTCAGTTCGGTTGTCATCTGAGACATTCTCATCAATGATAAGATGACATAAACTCTACAGTGGAAAGTCTACACATCAGAGTTATCGGATTCACATGGAATTGTTGTTTAATTTAAATGTTTGAATATGAAATTATTCGTGATGGGATGAAATGTGATTTTAGCTTCTAAAATGTGAGATTTGGGTGTCCATAAGGTAGGGCTCTGCTCAATCAGTGGCCCGCCCCCGTGAAGGGACATGGACTATAAAACGTTTTAAACACGCCCCCCTCTCCATTCCTATATAAAGCCTTGACGACAATATAACCTCCTGTTCCGAGGATGTGAGGACGACGGTACGATGTCAGAATGGTTCAGATAATAACTACAGAACGAAGCCAACATCAGTGTGAGCTTTGGTTGCGAATGGTATGAACTTTGAACTCTTATTCACTATAGATACCTCCTAGCCGTTGAGTTAGCAACAGCAGCTGCAAACGCAGGTTAGGAAGGAACAGACAGAGTATCCCGTCTACCACACAACAACGTTACTACAACATATCCAATTACCAGCAGAGACATTCTTCAAAGAAAAAAGGACTCGGTTGGGCAACACGGCTTTCCATCTACCACCAACCTACCGAAGCGCAGCTCAGAGTAAATATTATTTCATTTTCCTTTTCCAAATGGGCGGTAATTTAGAATGCATGAGATACTGTATTTACGATAGCAAAGCTTTGCCCTTTGTTCCTCAGTCTTCCCGCTCTTTCACTCAAACCCAGCCCCTTTTCTTTTGTGTAACCAGCTGTCATATCTGTTCCGCCCGCTAGGGACGTTTTCCTTTATGACATAATTTGTAATCAAGTTATGATTTAATTATGTGTATGTGTAATTCTGTGTGATTAGTTAGGTATTTAGTCAATAAATAATTAAACCCAATTTTGTATTGCTGATTCAACTTGTTAGCCAGGGTTCGTGCAGATAACAAAGAATTTACAACTTTCAGATGAGACTGAATTAAGATGATGATTAATATTGACTGCTATTGATGTAAAATATTACTAGGTCTTTAAGAGTTTATTCGGAAGATAACAGCTCTATAAATATTATTTTATGGTGCCCTGACTCTCTAGTTAATTACATTTACATGATTAGCTTAATCAGGTAATATTAATTACGGAGAAATTATTTTATAGAATAGCATGTCATATCACTTAATCCGGCATAACCAAAGACACGACAGCCTTATGTGAGTAATGTGTGGTCTAGTTGTTGGTGATGTGTTATAAACTCAGAAAAAAGACCCTGTCTTTCAAAAATAATTCATAGAAATCCAAATAACTTCCCATATCTTCATTATAAAGGGTTTAAACACTGTTTCAAATGCATGTTGAATGAACCATAAACAATTATCGAACATGCACATACGCGGAACGGTCATTAAGACACTAACAGCTTACACACGGTAGCCAATTAAGGTCACAGTTATGAATACTTAGGAAACTAAAGAGGCCTTTGTACAGACTCTGAAAAATACCAAAAGAAAGATGCCCTGCTCATCTACATGAATGTGCCTTAGGCATGCTGCAAGGAGGCATGAGGACTGCAGATGTGGCCAGGACAATAAACTGCAATGTCCGTACTGTGAGACACCTAAGACAGCGCTACAGGGAGACATGACAGACGGCTGATCATCCTCTCAGTGGCAGACCATGTGTAACAATATCTGCACAGGATTGGTACATCCGAACAGGATGGCAACAACAACTGCCCGAGTTACACCAGGAACGTACAATCAGACTGTCCGCAATAGGCTGAGAGAGGCTAGACTGAGGGCTTGTAGGCCTGTTGTAAGGCAGGTCCTCACCAGACATCACCGGAAACAACGTCGCCTATGGGCACAAACCCACCATCGCTGGACCAGACAGGACTGGCAAAAAGTGCTCTTCACTGACGAGTCGCGGTTTTGTCTCACCAGGGGTGATGGTCAGATTTGCGTTTATCGTTGAAGGAACGAGCGTCCAATTATTTTAGAAAATGACATTTTATGCTAATAAAAAAAGATAGGGTCAAAATGATTGTTTTCAATACCTTTCAAAACCACACCTTGTGAGGATAACAGCACAGAGACTTTTTGTAAAATATTTTATGAGTTGCCTGTACTCTGGAGCGGGATCAATTTGGAGGTGGAGGGTCCGTCATGTTCTGGGGTGGTGTGTGCCACATCATCATCGGACTGGGCTTGTCGTCATTGTGGGCAATCTCAATGCTGTGCATTACAGGGAAGATATCCTCTTCCCTCATGTGATTCCCTTCCTGCAGGCTCATCCTGACATGACCCTACAGCATGTCAATTCCACCAGCCATACTGCTCGTTCTGTGCGTGATTTCCTGCAAGACAGGAATGTCAGTGTTCTGCCATGGCCAGCGAAGAGCCCGGATCTCAATCCCATCGAGCACGTCTGGGACTTGTTGGATCGGAGAGTGAGGGCTAGGGCCATTACCCCCAGAAATGTCCGGGAACTTGCAGGTGCCTTGGTGGAAGAGTGGGGTAACATCTCACAGCAAGAACTGGCAAATATGGTGCAGTCCATGAGGAGGAGATGCACTGCAGTACTTAATGCAGCTGGTGGCCACACCAGATACTGACTGTTTCTTTTGAATTTGAACCCCCCTTTGTTCAGGGACACATTACCAATTTCTGTTAGTCACATGTCTGTGGAACTTGTTCAGTTTGTCTCAGATGTTGAATCTTGTTCTGTTCATACAAATATTTACACATGTTAAGTTTGCTGAAAATAAACACAGTTGAAAGTGAGAGGATGTTTCTTTTTTTGCTGAGTTTAGGTGCTATGTGAATAATGTGAGGTCTAGTTTTTGGTGATGTGTTATAGGTGCTATGTGAATAATGTGAGGTCTAGTTGTTGGTGATGTGTTATAGGTGCTATGTGAATAATGTGAGGTCTAGTTGTTGGTGATGTGTTATAGGTCCTATGTGAATAATGTGAGGTCTAGTTGTTGGTGATGTGTTATAGGTGCTATGTGAATAATGTGAGGTCTAGTTTTTGGTGATGTGTTATAGGTGCTATGTGAATAATGTGAGGTCTAGTTGTTGGTGATGTGTTATAGGTGCTATGTGAATAATGTGAGGTCTAGTTGTTGGTGATGTGTTATAGGTGCTATGTGAATAATGTGAGGTCTAGTTGTTGGTGATGTGTTATAGGTGCTATGTGAATAATGTGAGGTCTAGTTGTTGGTGATGTGTTATAGGTGCTATGTGAATAATGTGAGGTCTAGTTGTTGGTGATGTGTTATAGGTGCTATGTGAATAATGTGAGGTCTAGTTGTTGGTGATGTGATATAGGTCCTATGTGTAGTGTGTCTGACTAAATAATACCTGCTGAGAGTTAAGAGCAGGCCATTTCTGTCTTATTATGCTGATTGACAAAGCATCACACCACTACATTACAACTTAATCACATTGCTTTAATACAAATATTTAACCTTTATTTAACTAGGCTAGTCAGTTAAGAACAAATTCTTATTTACAATGATGGCCTACCGGGAACAGTAGGTTAACTGCCTTGTTCAGGGGCAGAACAACATATGTTTTACCTTGTCAGCTTGGGGATTCGATCCAGCAACCTTTCGGTTGACTGACTCTGACTCAGATCATCACACCACTACATTATCACATAATCACACTGACTCAGAGCGTCCCACCACTACTTTACAACATAATCACACAGCTAGGAGTGAGGTTGTTATCTCTCTCCCTGGGAAGGATGTTAATTACACAATAGGAAATAAAAAAGAAGGCAAAGATACATTTGTGCTTAACGTTTTGAATATGCAAATTAGATGGCTCTCAATGCCCTAAAAATGTCACAGGCATTCAGCAAGGAGATACTTCATAAGTGTGAGCATTACGTCTGCATCCCCGAGGTGAAACGGCAGCTAAAGCAGTGATAACCTATTGTAACCTATATTATCCCTCTTTGCACTGAAATCTCTCTCCATTAGCCAGGCCTGATTGCTACATAAAAGCAGTGTCTGTAGAGAGGTAGCAGAGCACACATTCAAAGCTCCTCTTCAGATCAGAGGGAATGAATTCTAGCCAGGACTCATTATGCTCTCTATTGTCCCCTGTACTGTCTCAAGCTCACACAATACCAAGTCCAGATGACACAGAGAGGCTCCACTGTACAGTGATTTGAAATGTAAAACATGATTAAACCTTTGGCTTTACAGGCCACACGTTTCCCCTCACCCAGTATGCTACAATAGACCGATTATTGGAGGAAAGCAGGCTTGTTATTGTGTGGACTGAGATTTTACTTTTGAGAATGACGCTAATATTAATTTTCACAAAGTCTGCTGCCTCAGTTTGTATGATGGCAATTTGCATATTCTCCAGAATGTTATGAAGAGTGATCAGATGAATGGTAATTAATTGCAAAGTCCCTCTTTGCATGCAAATGAACTGAATCCCCCAAAAACATTTCCACTGCATTTCAGCCCTGCCACAAAAGGACCAGCTGATATCATGTCAGTGATTCTCTCGTTAACCTGTTAGATCTCTAGGGGCGCTATTTCATTTTTGGATAAAAAACGTTCCCGTTTTAAGCGCGATATTTTGTCACGAAAAGATGCTCGACTATGCATATTCTTGACAGTTTTGGAACGAAAACACTCTGAAGTTTCAGAATCTGCAAAGATTTTGTCTGTAAGTGCCACAGAACTCATTCTACAGGCGAAACCAAGATGATGCATCAACCAGGAATTAGCAGAATTTCTGAAGCTCTGTTTTCCATTGTCTCCTTATATGGCTGTGATTGCGCAAGGAATGAGCCTACACTTTCTGTCGTTCGCCCAAGGTCTTAGCAGCATTGTGACGTATTTGTAGGCATATCATTGGAAGATTGACCATAAGAGACTACATTTTCCAAGTGTCCGCCTGGTGTCCTGCGTGGAATTCGGTGCGCAATTGCCAGCTGCTCGTACCTATCCATTTGATATAGGGGAGAAACCATGTGTCCAAGAACGATGTATCAATGAAGAGATATGTGAAAAACACCTTGATGATTGATTCTAAACAACGTTTGCCATGTTTTCAGTCGATATTATGGAGTTAATTTGGAAAAAAGTTCGCGTTTTGAGGACTGAATTTTCGGATTTTTTTTGGTAGCCAAATGTGATGTATAAAACGGAGCTATTTCTAATACACAAGGAATCTTTTTGGAAAAACTGAGCATCTGCTATCTAACTGAGAGTATCCTCATTGAAAACATCAGAAGTTCTTCAAAGGTAAATTATTTTATTTGAAGGCTTTTATGTTTTTGTTAATGTTGCGTGCTGGATGCTAACGCTAATGCTAACGCTAAATGCTTACGCTAGCTAGCTACTTTTACACAAATGATTGTTTTCCTATGGTTGAGAAGCATATTTTGAAAATCTGAGATGACAGTGTTGTTTACAAAAGGCTAAGCTTGAGAGATGGCATATTTATTTCATTTCATTTGCGATTTTCATGAATAGTTAACGTTGTGTTATGCTAATGAGCTTGCTGATAGATTTACACAATCCTGGATACAGGGGTTTTTTCATAGCTAAACGTGACGCAGAAAACGGAGTGATTTGTCCTAAACAAATAATCTTTCAGGAAAAACTGAACATTTGCTATCTGAGAGTCTCCTCATTGAAAACATCTGAAGTTCTTCAAAGGTAAATGATTTTATTTGAATGCTTTTCTGTTTTTTTGTGTAAATGTTGCCAGCTGAATGCTAATGCTAAATGCTACGTTAGCCATCAATACTGTTACACAAATGCTTGTTTTGCAATGGTTGAGAAGCATATTTTGAAAATCTGAGATGACAGTGTTGTTAACCTGTTAGAGCTCTAGGGGCGCTATTTCATTTTTGGATAAAAAACGTTCCCGTTTTAAGCGCGATATTTTGTCACGAAAAGATGCTCGACTATGCATATTCTTGACAGTTCTGGAAAGAAAACACTCTGAAGTTTCAGAATCTGCAAAGATTTTGTCTGTAAGTGCCCCAGAACTCATTCTACAGGCGAAACCAAGATGATGCATCACCCAGGAATTAGCAGAATTTCTGAAGCTCTGTTTTCCATTCTCTCCTTATATGGCTGTGTTGGGCAACGAATGAGCCTACACTTTCTGTCGTTCGCCCAAGGTCTTAGCAGCATTGTGACGTATTTGTAGGCATATCATTGGAAGATTGACCATAAGAGACTACATTTTCCAAGTGTCCGCCTGGTGTCCTGCGTCGAATTCGGTGCGCAATTGCCAGCTGCTTCTACTTTACCATTTGATTCAGGGGAGAAAGCATGTGTCCAAGAACGATGTATCAATGAAGAGATATGTGAAAAACACCTTGATGATTGATTCTAAACAACGTTTGCCATGTTTTCAGTCGATATTATGGAGTTAATTTGGAAAAAAGTTTGCGTTTTGAGGACTGAATTTATGGATTTTTTTTGGTAGCCAAATGTGATGTATAAAACGGAGCTATTTCTAATACACAAGGAATCTTTTTGGAAAAACTGAGCATCTGCTATCTAACTGAGAGTATCCTCATTGAAAACATCAGAAGTTCTTCAAAGGTAAATGATTTTATTTGAAGGCTTTTATGTTTTTGTTAATGTTGCGTGCTGGATGCTAACGCTAATGCTAACGCTAAATGCTAACGCGAAATGCTAACTCTAGCTAGCTACTTTTACACAAATTATTGTTTTCCTATGGTTGAGAAGCATATTTTGAAAATCTGAGATGACAGTGTTGTTTACAAAAGGCTAAGCTTGAGAGATGGCATATTTATTTCATTTCATTTGCGATTTTCATAAATAGTTAACGTTGTGTTATGCTAATGAGCTTGCTGATAGATTTACACAATCCTGGATACAGGGGTTTTTTCATAGCTAAACGTGACGCAGAAAACGGAGCGATTTGTCCTAAACAAATAATCTTTCAGGAAAAACTGAACATTTGCTATCTGAGAGTCTCCTCATTGAAAACATCTGAAGTTCTTCAAAGGTAAATGATTTTTTTGAATGCTTTTCTGTTTTTTTGTGTAAATGTTGCCAGCTGAATGCTAATGCTAAATGCTACGTTAGCCATCAATACTGTTACACAAATGCTTGTTTTGCAATGGTTGAGAAGCATATTTTGAAAATCTGAGATGACAGTGTTGTTAACAAAAGGCTAAGCTTGAGAGCTAGCATATTTATTTCATTTCATTTGCGATTTTCATGAATAGTTAACGTTGCGTTATGGTAATGAGCTTGAGTCTGTATTCACGAACCCGGATCCGGGATGGGGAGATCAGAAAGGTTAACAAAAGGCTAAGCTTGAGAGCTAGCATATTTATTTCATTTCATTTGCGATTTTCATGAATAGTTAACGTTGCGTTATGGTAATGAGCTTGAGTCTGTATTCACGATCCCGGATCCGGGATGGGGAGTTCAGAAAGGTTAACCTGTTGAGTGTAGGGGGCAGTATTTTGATGTTTGGATGAAAAACATACCCAAATTAAACTGCCTATTTCTCAAGCCCAGAAGCTAGAATATGCATATAATTGTCAGATTAGGACTCTAATTAAAAACATTAAACACTCTAAAGTTTCCAAAACTGTCCAAATATTGTCTGTGAGTATAACAGAACTGATATTGCAGGTGAAGACCAGAGGAAAATCCAACTAGGACTGTAAAAGCTGTAAAGCTGTAAAAGCTGTAAAGCTTTTTAGAAATCTGACACGCCAGGTGGATTAACAACAAGCTAAGCTGTGTTTTTCTATATTGCACTTGTGATTTCATGAAAATTAAATATCTTCAGTAATTTAATTTGAATTTGGCGCTATGCAATTCAGCGGATGTTGCCAAAAATGATCCCGCTAATGGGATGGGTGCGCCAAGAAGTTAACACAGGTGTGAGTGTTGACGAGGACAAGGCTGGAGATCACTCTGTCATGCTGATTGAGTTCGAATAACAGACTGGAAGCTTCAAAAGGGGGTGGTGCTTGGAATCATTGTTCTTCCTCTGTCAACCATGGTTACCTGCAAGGAAACACGTGTCATCATCATTGCTTTGCACAAAAAGGGCTTCACAGGCGAGGATATTGCTGCCAGTAAGATTGCACCTAAATCAACCATTTATCGGATCATCAAGAACTTCAAGTAGAGCGGTTCAATTGTTGTGAAAAAGGCTTCAGGGCACCTAAGAAAGTCCAGCAAGCGCCAGGTCCGTCTCCTAAAGTTGATTCAGCTGCGGGATCGGGGCACCACCAGTACAGTGCTTGCTCAGGAATGGCAGCAGGCAGGTGTGAGTGCATCTGCACGCACAGTGAGGCAAAGACTTTTGGAAGATGGCCTGGTGTCAAGAAGGGCAGCAAAGAAGCCACTTCTCTCCAGGAAAAACATCAGGGACAGATATTCTGCAAAAGGTACAGGGATTGGACTGCTGAGGACTGGGGCAAAGTCATTTTCTCTGATGAATCCCCTTTACGATTGTTTGGGGCATCCGGAAAAAAGCTTGTCCGGAGAAGACAAGGTGAGCGCTACCATCAGTCCTGTGCCATGGAAACAGTAAAGCATCCTGAGACCATTCCTGTGTGGGGTTGCTTCTCAGCCAAGGGAGTGGGCTCACTCACAATTTTGCCGAAGAACACAGCCATTAATAAAGAATGGCACATCCTCCGAGAGCAACTTCTCCCAACCATCCAGGAATAGTTTGGTGACGAACAATGCCTTTTCCAGCATGATGGAGCACCATGCCATAAGGCAAAAGTGATAATTAAGTGGCTCTGGGAACAAAACATCGATATTTTGGGTCCATGGCCAGGAAACTCCCCAGACCTTAAATCCCATTGAGAACTTGTGGTCAATCTTCAAGAGGCGGGTGGACAAACAAAAACCCACAAATGTTGATAAACTCCAAGCATTGATTATGCAAGAATGGGCTGCCATCAGTCAGGATGTGGACCAAAAGTTAATTGACAGCATGCCAGGGCGGATTGCCGAGGTCTTGAAAAAAAAGGGTCAACACTGCAAATATTGACTCTTTGCATCAACTTCATGTAATTGTCAATAAAAGCCTTTGACACTTATGAAATGTTTGTAATTATACTTCAGTATTCCATAGTAACATCTGACAAAAATATTTAAAGACACTGAAGCAACAAACTTTGTGGAAATTAGTATTTGTGTCATTCTCAAAACTTTTGGCCACGACTGTGCTCACCTTGCATCACCCATACACACTACTCCATACCAGAACAACAACCCATCGTGAGACTCACAAAGAAAATCACTACCTCGTCAATGAACCCTGCCTTTGAACAAGGTTCAAACCAGCCTCTGCTATCAATCAATCAAAACAGGGCAGGGTACTGTGTTGTGCCACTCATCAGATTGTGTTGCTTAGGGAGGGCTGGAGAACAGAGAAAGATGAGACACTACAAGAAAATCAACAAAAAAATCAACAACGGTAAGAACGTGGAGGAGTTCAGGCATCGCCCTGTAGGGCTAATCTGGATCAAAGGGACATCAGGGAGTTCTTTGTTTTGCTGCGGCTGCTCTGGCACCCCTGACACGCCAGCGCTGTGAACTCTGACCCTGGGGCATCGGAGCCCCCCACCACAACCTCAGGAACCCTGGCACAAACACAGATGGTTCACAAACACTCTAACATGTATTATTCATCTTTTTCACTACTCCTTCCCCCTCTCATCTCATCCCCCTCTCCTCTCATCCCTCTCTCCTCTCTTCCCTCTACTCTCTTTTCACTCTTCCCTCTTTCTCTCATTCCTTTTCTACTCTCTTCCCTCTCTTTTCCCAGTGGAGTCACCCTGGGGTGGGCATTATGCCGCCTCTCTGACTAGAGGGGGTAGGTGAACGGAAGGGGTGAGGGTGAGGGGGGAACCCAAATCTAATTTCATATGCCCCTTTTCTTCTGGGACTGAGGAGCTGAGGTGGCTAGGATGAATACTAGACTGTATTTTAGTGTTGAGAATAGGAGGAATACTAAAAACCCACCTCAAATGTGTTTGATGGGGTTGTATTTTAGTGTTGAGAAGAGGATGAATACTAGACTGTATTTTAGTGTTGAGAAGAGGAGAGGAGGAGTACTAGACTGTATTTTAGTGTTGAGAAGAGGAGGAGTACTAGACTGTATTTTAGTGTTGAGAAGAGGAGAGGAGGAGTACTAGACTGTATTTTAGTGTTGAGAAGAGAAGGAGTACCAGACTGCATTTTAGTGGTGAGAAGTGTATTTTGTGTGGAAATAGCCGAGGGGACCCTGGCCTCATCTCTCCCAGGTCAGCACACTAGAGAGTTAGGGTTGTATCACTTGATTTGATTTCAGAATGGGGTTCTGTGACTGGTGCATGTCTTCTCCTTCAGACTGGTATGCTGTGAGGAGGCAGCTTCTGTGTTGGGCTGAGCCAAGTTAATTGCCTTAGATAGGACCCTGTGTTAGTGAGAATGTCTTTCAGGCCAGGGTGTTGTGGTTGTTGTGGTTGGACATATTCTCCTGGACCATAAGCTTAAGATTCTCAATGGGAAGGTTTACTTAGCTGATGACTCAAACTGAACTCTTCCGCTGCTCTATCTTTCGCTACTTACTTCAATCTCAGACTGAGTAAAGTATTTTCTGGTGAGGTCAAAATGAGGGGTGTACAAAAGAAAGTCATCAGCGATTGGATCATCTCTAACCAATCAGAGTATCAAGGCCAATGACGAATTTTCAAAACGTCGCTTTACCCACGTGTTCTGACTCTGGCCCAACCTATGGGTTTCTGGGACCAATCAGAAGGGTTAGAATGTGTTTGTGTTCTAGAAATTGTCAGGGAGGAGCTCAGATCCAGACTTGCGGAGAAGAAAGGAACGTCCGTGTGGCGTGGCATAGCGTTTAGCCAGAACAAGGAGTTTGGTTAGCCAGGCAAAAGGGTAACTGGGATTAAGAGATGAACCTTCCATTAGAGCACTGGAGAGGGCTGTAACACCCTATCTGTGTTTGTGTGTGTTCTGCCTGTGTGTGTGTGTGGAGTGTGTATCCTGGAGTGTTCTCTCTGCGGAGGAGAAGAGGATCACAGTGAGAAGATGCTAATGTGAAGAGGCACAGTAATACACTACATTACCAAAAGTTTGTGGACCCCTGCTCGTCGAACATCTCATTCCTCAATCATGGGCATCAATATGGAGTTGGTCCCACCCTTTGCTGCTATAACAGCCTCCACTCTTCTGGGGCAGCTTCCTGCTAGATGTCGGAGCAATGCTGTGGGGACTTTCTTCCATTCCTCCAAAAGAGCATTAATGACGTTGGGGACTGATGTTGGGCAATTAGGCCTGACTCGCAGTTGCCGTTCCAATTCACCCCAAATGTGTTTGATGGGGTTGAGGTCAGGGCTCCGTGCAGGCCAGTTCTTCCACACCAACCTAGACAAACCATTTCTGTATGGACCATGTTTTGTGCACGTGGGCATTGTCATGCTGAAACAGGAAAGGGCCTTCCGCAAACTGTTGCCACAAAGATGGAAGCACGGAATCATCTAGAATGTCATTGTATGCTGTAGCACTAAGATTTCCCTTCACTGGAACTAAGGGGCCTAGCCCGAACCATGAAAAATAGCCCTATAGACCATTATTCCTCCTCCACCAAACTTTACAGCTGGCACTATGCATTCAGGCAGGTAGCGTTCTCCTGGCATACAAACTCAGATTCGTCCATCGGACTGCCAGATGGTGAAGCGTGATTCATCACTACAAAGAACGCGTTTCCACTGATCCAAAATCCGATGGCGGCAAGCTTTACACCACTCCAGACGACTTTTAGCATTGCTCATGGTGATCTTAGGCTTGTTGTAGAAACATCTCAAGGATGATCAATGGAAACAGGATTCACCTGAGCTCAATTTCGAGTCTCATAGCAAAGGGTCTGAATACTTATGTAAATAAGGTATATCTGTTTTTATTTTTAGTAAATTTGCTAAAATCTAAAATTTTAAAAATCTACATTGACATGACGAGGTATTGTGTGTAGATTGATGAGGATATATTTAATATATATATTTAATTTAACCCTTGTTTGGTGTTTTTCAATGTTTACTAAAAGAAAAATGATACAATCAATTATTTTTTCAACCTGGGACTCATTGGCCTTGGCTCATATATAGGAGAGAGGAAATCTTTACTCACGCACACACACACCCGCACAAGCATACACACACACACACACACCCGCACAAGCATACACACACACACACACACACACACACACACACACACACACACACACAGGAGGACAAAGCGATGCAGGTAAAATGTATTAATCTCTCCCTGCTATGCCTCTCCAACTTCATATGCTATCAATAATACCTTAATTGCCATGTTACACACATATGCACCGGCAAACACACAGACTTGTGCACATACACACTAAGGCACTGCTTTTCCATAAAACACATGAAAAAACAATCTAGAACAAACACATTTTCTTCACCCAAACACACTCATTAGCCATTTATTTTCAAAGATGCCTTTGAGTGCGAAAACAAGTGCCGACTCTGCAGGGGTGGAATCAAACATGGGAACAGTACATTAAAATAACTGTAATAATGAGAAGGCTTTAATTTCCAAAACAGCAAGGACTCCATTGAAAAGCGTGATCCTTTGAACTGAACAAATTGCTTGATGTAATCTCTCACTTTCACAATTCGTCATCCCTGATAATTCTTTCCCCCCCTTTCTGTTATAAATCATTGAACTCTGGTGAGTTTCCTTGTGCGTTTACTTTGGACAGGGTCATAATAATTCAAGGTGAACGCCAGGCAGCCAGGCAAGCTAGAGGCAGGCCGGCTCGATAATGACTTCCCTTTGCTCTCTGTTGTTTCTGTGCCTGGCGCTGCTCCCTACAAGGCAGTGGTGACCCCAGAGGAGAAACTCTGGTCTGGCTGTGGTTATTGGACCGAGCTCTGGGACCTGGGAGGGGAGTCCAAGTCCCCCTCCGCTTCACCCTCTCTACCCCTCATTTCACCACATCAACACAACGCCCCCGCACTGGATGGGACAGGCATTCTCTTCCATTTCCTCTACAGTGGGACGTAGCCAGCCACACTGTACTGCATGGGAAGTAGAGGAACACACACACATCTGCCGTGCTGCTGATCATTAGCACCTAGTTGAAACAAATGTCCCAAAGCAAGCAGAGTCCATCTCCACATGATCAACGTCTCTCTCCACTGTGGTTGAAACAAAGCTGAGATTGTAGCTGTTGTAGCTGCACCCAGACCAAGCACACACTCAAACGAGCTGTTTCACCAAAACAGACTGAAGCACAGTAGCTCGGAGTGACACAATTAACTTTTGATTGCTAATAAAACCAACAATTGGGAACACATCACATTTCCTGTGTAATACATATTCACAATCCCAGAGTTGATGAAAAGTGAAATGTGTGAGAAGAAATCTAAGTCCCTCCTTTTAGTTGACAGTAATGAAATCACATGGCCACAAAGGCAGTCAGAAGAAACATCTGGCCTTCAAAGAGGTACAGTACGGCTGCACTGACGTTGGTCTGAAAGCACTACCAGGGTCTGTCCCAAACACTGTTCAACTGACAGGATGTGTTGGCTACTCTGCCATGTGCCGACTCCACAGTCCTTCTCACAGTGCTGTACAGTGTATTTCCATGGACAATTTCACCACATGTGATTTACAAAACACCTAATGCCAATACTATAACACACAAGGACTTGTTGACATTTATTAAAATGTACGATAGAATATCATGGATACGGCCAGTCAAGTTAACCATCTCTATCACTATAAATCAGAGAGTAAAAAACATATTTCCCATGAAGGAATTCTAAAGAGTTCAATGGCTGAATGACAAAAGCCTTGCTCTACCCCTCTCCCCCTCTACCCCTCTCCCCCTCTACTCCTCTCCCCCTCTCCCCCTCTACCCCTCTCCCACTCTCCCCCTCTACCCCTCCCCCCTCTACTCCTCTCCCCCTCTCCCCCTCTACCCCTCTACTCCTCTCCCCCTCTCCCCCTCTCCCCCTCTCCCCCTCTACTCCTCTCCCCCTCTCCCCCTCTACCCCTCTCCTCCTCTCCCCCTCTCCCCCTCTACCCCTCTCCCCCTCTACCCCTCTCCCCCTCTCCCCCTCTCCCCCTCCACCCCTCTCCCCCTCCACCCCTCTACCCTCTACCCTTCTCCCCCTCTACTCCTCTCCCCCTCTACTCCTCTCCCCCTCTCCCCCTCTACCCCTCTCCCCCTCTACCCCTCTCCCCCTCTACCCCTCTCACAATAGCATAGTGCATTCATTATGATCAAATTAACTTAGGGCCAGGGGCTGTTTTAAGGTCAGAGGTGACTGAATGGACATGACTGTGATGTGATGTGAGTGGGCCTGGAGGGAGTGGAGGGATCTCCATCACTATGCACTAGTCAATATGCACAGGTTGTTAAAAGATGTATGCAGAGAGGCTAGCATCGACTGGTGCTGGAGGACAGAGTGAGAGGACATTAAGGAGATCTATACAGGGGCTTACATCTCTGTATGACATTTAGACTAATCACAACACTGACCCCCACATCTCTCAGTCTCCTAGGACCACTACACCTAACTCACTGCTGTAGCACACACGCTACTGTTCACTGCAGATTGAAGTGAATTGAAAACATGGGGTTTAAGGAAATGACAGTTGAATCCTAAATAATTATCCCCTGATTATGGAGAGAAGGATTCTGTTCCTTAGTACTTCTACCACCATAACCATCCACAAGACCCACAAGTGACGAGCAGGAAGAGAGTGTATTATGTTTCCACAGCGCTAAACCTGAGCTCGCTGTGCGGTAGGACGGCAGGGCCCTGCTAAACCCTGCAATTACCTCCCTAAACCCCCTCTCCTTTCCCCTCCTCCTCCATCTACAGGAGGGCAGCTTTCACAGACCATCAACTGAGGCTGGATTAGACCCTGTATGAGTAGGGCACAATTACAGATGGCCGTTCTCTCGGCTCCACCCACACACACACCGGGTCATTTCTCCACCCTCTCCATCAGGCAGCTGGCATTCAGCTGGGCACGGCTTCTCAGGGCGTTGCGGTGCGCACATGTAACCCGGGGGCCAGGGAATGCCAGGGTTCCACATGTGCTGTTGAAGGGGTAGATGGTAGTCTAGAAGGTGTGTTGGCCACGTGTGACGACACACAGGAGAACGTTCCAGAACTTCTGACTGGAGATCCAATCAGAGACAGAGGAGGGAAAGGCTGTGGTCTGGTGGGCACAGTGTTGGCAGACTCTGCTCATTAACATCTGTAGAAAGGATTTGGAGTTATACTGTTCTGACGTAACACACCACCAGATATCTATTCAACTCTGCAGGCCTACTGATGACTCATCAAGATTAGTCTATGCAGAAATCTCATCATTATATAAGCACAAGCTAAAATAACCAGCGTGAAATGGTTAGAGGAAGCACCATTCTTCTCTGTTTTAAAATGGCTCTGGTCTTTCTTCCTGTCTCCAGAGAGAATCTCCAGCTGTCATGTGCCTCCATGTGTATAAAAAAGGACCATCAAAGAACATATTTATTTCATTCCAGGCAATTTCCCTAATCCCTGATGAGCTGCAGGGGAGAGGGTAACATTATGGATGTGGGTTAGCAGGTGGTACTACAAAGATTGTGTGGGATTTTGTGTGTTTAAGTGTGTGTGTGTGTGTGTGTGTGTGTGTGTGTGTGTGTGACTCTATTCATAAAGCCTTGTTTAAATGTAACTTTTTTATGTGAAAATGTCACCCATGTGTTCTTTACGCCCTCCTGTGTCTTTGTGTGTGTGTATGTGTTGATGGGGATAGGGGTATTAGTGTGGCGCAGCCAGAACCCTCTCTCCCAGGAGAAGGGACTGAGCCCCTTGGAGCAGCTTACTTCTCAAGGATTAGTTTATCCAATGTGCACTAATCACAGATAAACTCCCCATTGGTGAGCCCTCTCACAGAAGAGTCCTCTGTCTGCTCTCTCCACAGGCCAACCGAGCATCAACAGCCTGGGAGGCAGGAGGGGACAGGGAGATGAGGGGTGAAGGGGAGGCAGGAGGGGACGGGGAGATGAGGGGTGAAGGGGTGGCAGGAGGGGTGAAGGGGAGGCAGGAGGGGACAGGGAGATGAGGGGTGAAGGGGAGGCAGGAGGGGACGGGGAGATGATGGGTGAAGGGGAGGCAGGAGGGGACGGGGAGATGAGGGGTGAAGGGGAGGCAGGAGGGGTGAAGGGGAGGCAGGAGGGGTGAAAGGGAGGCAGGAGGGGACAGGGAGATGAGGGGTGAAGGGGAGGCAGGAGGGGTGAAGGGGAGGCAGGAGGGGTGAAGGGGAGGCAGGAGGGGTGAAGGGGAGGCAGGAGGGGATGGGGAGATGAGGGGTGAAGGGGAGGCAGGAGGGGACGGGGAGATGATGGGTGAAGGGGAGGCAGGAGGCGTGAAGGGGAGGCAGGAGGGGTGAAGGGGAGGCAGGAGGGGATGGGGAGATGAGGGGTGAAGGGGAGGCAAGAGGGGACGGGGAGATGATGGGTGAAGGGGAGGCAGGAGGGGTGAAGGGGAGGCAGGAGGGGTGAAGGGGCGGCAGGAGGGGTGAAGGGGAGGCAGGAGGGGGAGACAGAAGGGGACGGGGAGGCAGGAGGGGAGAAGGAGAGGCAGGAGGGGGAGGCAGGAGGGGACGGGAAGATGAGGGGTGAACGGGAGGCAGGAGGGGTGAAGGGGAGGTGAGGGGTGAAGGGGAGACAAGTGGTGAAGGGGAGGCAGGAGTGAAGGGGAATTTAACAGCCCTTAACCAACAACGCAGTTTTAAGAAAAATACAAAAAAAAATGTAATAAATAATCAGGTCAGAGCCCAGAGAGAGAGAGAGAGAGATAGAGAGAGGGGGAATACCCTGCAGGAAGCAGTCATCCCAATTTCCCCCTGTCACCACTGGCCTTTCTGACAGCTCTGAAATGTGGACGGCCGTAACGAGCAGCCGTAGCAGCCTCCCGCCGGTGTCAGCGTTTTCCTGCCCGTACTGACGGACCACTGGGCCCTGAGTGGAGGGGGGTGGAGGAGAGTGGGGGATAGCGGTGTGAGAGAGGGGGGTCAAGGGCAGCTTGTTACCTCTGAGTGAGTGTCAGTCTGGTGCAGCATGTCAATTTCAGAACAACTCGGCCCCCCTGCCCACCTTCTGCCCTGGAAACGATGAGAGTTGGATGTGGGGTAAAGACTATGGTAGCCAGTCACTACCCTCTGCATCTGATTGCAGTCAATGGGTCAGTTTAACATCAGTACAGCATACACCCATCCTGGAGCTCACTCAGCGGTTTGGACAAAGTTAGCAATCATATGGCGCTGGTCCCAACTATAATGACTTTACCATGTGAATAAATGAATAACTACCATATCTACCATCTGATTTGACTGTCATGGAGTCGAACACTGACTCACCATCATCCTCTACCAGATGTAGGACATCTGCTGGTGTATGGAGTACAGGAGAACACCAGGAGAATGTGAACACCAGGAGACTGCTACAACAACGTCAAGGTGCTTCTTCAGGCTAGGGTCTATTTTTCTCAATTTCCGCCTGACTGACGTGCCCTGTTGCTCAGGCCCTGAAGCCAGGATATGCATATAATTGGTACCATTGGAAAGAAAACACTCCGAAGTTTATAGAAATGTTAAAATAATGTAGGAGACTATAACACAATAGATATGGTAGGAGAAAATCCAAAGAAAAACCAACCGGAATATACGTTTTTTTTTAGAGCTCTTCCAATGGAACGAATTGGCAATTCCTATTGCTTCCACTGGATGTCAGTAGTCTGTGTTCAAGGTTTCAGGCTTGTTTCTTCCAAAATGAGTAAGAACAATGAGTTTTACTATAGGGACACAGACTTGGAAATGTGTGTATGCGCGTGCGATGAAGGGGACACGCACCTGCTAATATCGTTGTCCTATTGAACATACTTCTTTCCGTAAGAAATATTAAAGTTTAAATACATAAGGTATTAAATAAGGTATCTGAGGATTAAATAGAAATGTATTTTGACTTGTTTTAACCATGTTTAGCGGTAGCTTTTTGGATTCCTTTCTCTGCATGTTGAATGAGTGGATTACTCAAATCGATGTCGCCATCTAAACAGGCTTTTTGGGACATAAAGAAGGATTTTATTTAACAAAATGACACTACATGTTGTCGCTGGGACCCTTTGGATGACAAATCCTTCAAAACGTAAATTAATATTTAATAGATATTTGTGAATTTATGAAACCTGTGCAGGTGGAAAAAATATTTTGATGTGGGGCACCATCCTCAAATCGCATGGCATATTTTCACTGCAAAGCCTACTGTCAATCAGACAGTGCAGTTACATTAACAAGAATTGAAGCTTTTAACCGATATAAGACACTTGTATGTACATAAATGTTTAATATCAATAATTGTTATGATTATTTATTTGAATAACACGCCCTCCAGTTTCACCGGAAGTTGTCCCGCTAGCGGGAATGCCTAGCCTAATTGCTAAAAGCAGTGTCAGGGCTCTAGAATAGATAGTCCAACATAGAGGGACCTCTGGGGTCTATCACAGCCAACCTCTGGGGTGTACAGTCTATCACAGCTAACCTCTGGGGTGTAGAGTCTATCACAGCCAACCTCTGGGGTGTAGAGTCTTTCACAGCCAACCTCTGGGGTGTAGAGTCTATCACAGCTAACCTCTGGGGTGTAGAGTCTATCACAGCCAACCTCTGGGGTGTAGAGTCTATCACAGCCAACCTCTGGGGTGTACAGTCTATCACAGCCAACCTCTGGGGTGTAGAGTCTATCACAGCCAACCTCTGGGGTGTACAGTCTATCACAGCCAACCTCTGGGGTGTACAGTCTATCACAGCCAACCTCTGGGGTGTAGAGTCTATCACAGCTAACCTCTGGGGTGTACAGTCTATCACAGCCAACCTCTGGGGTGTACAGTCTATCACAGCCAACCTCTGGGGTGTAGAGTCTATCACAGCCAACCTCTGGGGTGAAAACACAGCAATCCACAGTGGCTTTTCCAGAGGAGTTAGGAAACAAGCAGATCACTACCAAGGAGTTTCCATTGCACTCTGGCAAAAGATCCTGGCACTGCCAATAAACATGGGGGAGGGGAGGAGAGGGGAGAGAGGGGTGGAGAGAGAGAGAGAGGGAAGAGGGAGAAAAGCCCCAGTGAAATCTGACTGGCTTGCTTCCAAGGCTTTTTCTTGAAGCATTCCTTACATCCTCTTATTATTCTCTCTATCTCTCTTCTCCATCTTACCTATATCTGCTTTTCTTCCTAATGCCGTTTCTCTAGTTTCCCTTCCCCTCTCCCCCCTCCGCTGCTCTTCATTCATCAGCCTGAAGTCTTATGTGAACATTCATAACCCCCTCTCTCTGCTCTTCCCCTCTCCCCCCTCCGCTGCTCTTCATTCATCAGCCTGAAGTCTTATGTGAACATTCATAACCCCCTCTCTCTGCTCTTCCCCTCTCTCCCTTCTGCTGCTCTTTATGCGTATTTGTATTGGTATGTATTATGGATCCCCATTAACTGCTGCCAAGACCTACCAGAAAGTGGCCCATGGAGACATCAGCCTGGAGCCTTATGTCTATATGCATAATATCCCTTACTCTCTTTCTCTCCATCTCTCTTCTCTCCATCTCTCTGTCTCCTTGTACCGTGTTGCCCTCTGAGATCCGTCTCTAGGCTGTGCAGGGTTTACCCCCTAGCCTCCTGTTCATCTGGTGGTGTTTATCCCCTAGCCTCCTGTTCATCTGGTGGTGTTTACCCCCTAGCCTCCTGTTCATCTGGTGGTGTTTATCCCCTAGCCTCATGTTCATCTGGTGGTGTTTAACCCCTAGCCTCCTGTTCATCTGGTGAAGGGTTTACCCCCTAGCCTCCTGTTCATCTGGTGGTGTTTACCCCCTAGCCTCCTGTTCATCTGGTGGTGTTTACCCCCTAGCCTCCTGTTCATCTGGTGGTGTTTACCCCCTAGCCTCCTGTTCTTCTGGTGGTGTTTACCCCCTAGCCTCCTGTTCATCTGGTGGTGTTTACCCCCTAGCCTCCTGTTCTTCTGGTGGTGTTTACCCCCTAGCCTCCTGTTCTTCTGGTGGTGTTTACCCCCTAGCCTCCTGTTCATCTGGTGGTGTTTACCCCCTAGCCTCCTGTTCATCTGGTGAAGGGTTTACCCCCTAGCCTCCTGTTCATCTGGTGGTGTTTACCCCCTAGCCTCCTGTTCATCTGGTGAAGGGTTTACCCCCTAGCCTCCTGTTCATCTGGTGAAGGGTTTACCCCCTAGCCTCCTGTTCATCTGCTGGTGTTTACCCCCTAGCCTCCTGTTCATCTGCTGGTGTTTACCCCCTAGCCTCATGCTCATCTGCTGGTGTTTACCCCCTAGCCTCCTGTTCATCTGCTGGTGTTTACCCCCTAGCCTCCTGTTCATCTGCTGGTGTTTACCCCCTAGCCTCCTGCTCATCTGCTGGTGTTTACCCCCTAGCCTCCTGCTCATCTGCTGGTGTTTACCCCCTAGCCTCCTGCTCATCTGGTGGTGTTTACCACCTAGCCTCTAATTCATCTGGTGGTGTTTATCCCCTAGCTTCCTGTTCATCTGGTGGTGTTTATCCCCTAGCCTCCTGTTCTTCTGGTAGTGTTTACCCCCTAGCCTCCTGCTCATCTGAAGGTGTTTACCACCTAGCCTCCTGGTCTTCTGGTGCAGGGTTTACCCCCTAGCCTCCTTCTCTGCCTGACAACCATTACTCAGATTAGGGAAGAAACTGGACTATGTTTTATACAGAAAACATACAGCCATACAAACATACAGACTATGTTTTAACATTGAAATAATACATTAATAGCCCTCTGCGTAATGGAGAGTAGTTGGTGCATTATTCTCATTACTTGCTAAATTCATTATTTGCGGAGAAATCGGAACCATCAGTGAATCAGTTAACACACCCCAGCAGTGGGCTTGGTTCCATTCAGACTAGTTAATCTATGCCTGTATGGGGTGTGGAGGGGTGTGTGTGTGGGGGGGGGGGGGGGGTGGAGGGGGTCAGATGCCCCCTGAGCAGCTGGGGTTGCTTAGAGAGATCCTTTTCACTGGCTGCCAGGTCTTACACTGAGCTGGGGAAGCCTGTGATTTATGAAGCAAACTCATTTGTAAATGAGTGGCGCTCGACTCCAAAACGGCCGAACCTGCTGATGAGAGACAGAGAGGGGAGCAAGAGACACTCAGCTAACAGCTTCTCTCTGAGGAGATACGGCCCGTCTCACTTGCACACCACAGGTCAATGGTCCATATGACGATCAGGAACAGAGCTGCTTCATCATACCAGGCTGGCACACAATAGGCACAGAGGACACGGGGCATGAGGGTTTGGAAGGTGGTCCTATAGGGGTTTGGAAGGACCTTAACCCCTACAGCCCTATAGGACCTTAACCCCTACAGCCCTATAGGACCTTAACCCCTACAGCCCTATAGGACCTTAACCCCTACAGCCCTATAGGACCTTAACCCCTATAGGACCTTAACCCCTACAGGACCTTAACCCCTATAGGACCTTAACCCCTACAGGACCTTAACCCCTACAGGACCTTAACACCTATAGGATCTTAACCCTTGTAGAAGCTTAACCTCTATAGGACCTTGACCCTTATAGAAGCTTAAGGGTAATCAGGCTTCAGTCGTTTGTTGATGTGAAACATTGTGATAAAATCCTACTAATACTGTACTGTTGCATCAGTCTAACAGCTAATATTAGTAAAGCAGAGCAGCTCCCTCTGGCAGACCTAAACAGCAGGAGATAGAGAAATGAGGAGAGGAGAGGGGGGGGGTTCTAGAGGGGAGGATGGAGGAGTGGAGATCGAGGAATGATGGAGGGGTGAGGAGAGCAGGGGGTATCAATTTTCCTCCATCCCTGGAGGGGACAGTTAGTGGGAGGGGGAAGCAGGTGCATGGGAATTCAAAGCTCATTGCATATGCATGTGCATGCTGCTCCAAGGAAACCACCATCAGCCTGGCTTGGGGAGAGAACATAGAGGTGGGAATGACAACACAAAGGACTGAAAGGGACTCTGCATGCTCTTGGTAAGGATGATACTAACTGTATCTCTGCATGCTCTTGGTAAGGATGATACTAACTGTATCTCTACATGCTCTTGGTAAGGATGATACTAACTGTATCTCTACATGCTCTTGGTAAGGATGATACTAACTGTATCTCTGCATGCTCTTGGTAAGGATGATACTAACTGTATCTCTGCATGCTCTTGGTAAGGATGATACTAACTGTATCTCTACATGCTCTTGGTAAGGATGATACTAACTATCTCTGCATGCTCTTGGTAAGGATGATACTAACTGTATCTCTACATGCTCTTGGTAAGGATGATACTAACTGTATCTCTGCATGCTCTTGGTAAGGATGATACCAACTGTATCTCTGCATGCTCTTGGTAAGGATGATACCAACTGTATCTCTACATGCTCTTGGTAAGGATGATACTAACTGTATCTCTACATGCTCTTGGTAAGGATGATACTGTATCTCTGCATGCTCTTGGTAAGGATGATACTAACTGTATCTCTGCATGCTCTTGGTAAGGATGATACTAACTGTATCTCTGCATGCTCTTGGTAAGGATGATACCAACTGTATCCCTACATGCTCTTGGTAAGGATGATACTAACTGTATCTCTACATGCTCTTGGTAAGGATGATACTAACTGTATCTCTGCATGCTCTTGGTAAGGATGATACTAACTGTATCTCTGCATGCTCTTGGTAAGGATGATACCAACTGTATCTCTGCATGCTCTTGGTAAGGATGATACCAACTGTATCTCTACATGCTCTTGGTAAGGATGATACTAACTGTATCTCTACATGCTCTTGGTAAGGATGATACTAACTGCATCTCTACATGCTCTTGGTAAGGATGATACTAACTGTATCTCTACATGCTCTTGGTAAGGATGATACCAACTGTATCTCTACATGCTCTTGGTAAGGATGATACTAACTGTATCTCTACATGCTCTTGGTAAGGATGATACCAACTGTATCTCTACATGCTCTTGGTAAGGATGATACCAACTGTATCTCTACATGCTCTTGGTGAGGATGAGTGAGAACATGTCCTGCACTGTACCATGACTTGTGTCTACCATGCCAAAATTGTGTCTATAGACATTCACACCTGCCTCCATCCCTGTCTCATAAACTCCAGCCATCACCTACTAGTGCTACCACCAAGCTGTGCTGGTTGTCCCCAGTCAACACTGGAACTAATGTGCTTGAACAGGACATCTATTGGGGCCTACCAGTATCAAAGAGCTTCCTCTGCCACTGCCTGTTCCAACAAGGCTCCGCCTGGTAACAACATGGTAACCACAGGACAGGGGCTCCCTGCATGAGAACATCAAATCACAGCAACCTCGCAACACAAAGGCCCCTAGCAACATGACAAGGGCCACAATGACATCACATAGAGACTACACCGACCTCACATAGAGATCAATGCAGCTTTTCATTTGCCTGGGTACCTAAACATTGGCCGATCGCCTAACAGTTGTTTTGGAGAAACAACTACAGCCATATTGATTTGTTCTTAGATGGATATGATGTGTTGATTTGTTCTTAGATAGATATGATGTGTTGATTTGTTCTTAGATAGATATGATGTGTTGATTTGTTCTTAGATGGATATGATGTGTTGATTTGTTCTTAGATAGATATGATGTGTTGATTTGTTCTTAGATAGATATGATGTGTTGATTTGTTCTTAGATAGATATGATGTGTTGATTTGTTCTTAGATAGATATGATGTGTTGATTTGTTCTTAGATAGATATGATGTGTTGATTTGTTCTTAGATATGATGTGTTGATTTGTTCTTAGATAGATATGATGTGTTGATTTGTTCTTAGATAGATACGATGTGTTGATTTGTTCTTAGATATGATGTGTTGATTTGTTCTTAGATAGATATGATGTGTTGATTTGTTCTTAGATAGATACGATGTGTTGATTTGTTCTTAGATATGATGTGTTGATTTGTTCTTAGATAGATATGATGTGTTGATTTGTTCTTAGATAGATACGATGTGTTGATTTGTTCTTAGATAGATACGATGTGTTGATTTGTTCTTAGATAGATACGATGTGTTGATTTGTTCTTAGATAGATACGATGTGTTGATTTGTTCTTAGATAGATATGATGTGTTGATTTGTTCTTAGATAGATATGATGTGTTGATTTGTTCTTAGATAGATACGATGTGTTGATTTGTTCTTAGATAGATACGATGTGTTGATTTGTTCTTAGATAGATACGATGTGTTGATTTGTTCTTAGATAGATACGATGTGTTGATTTGTTCTTAAATATGATGTGTTGATTTGTTCTTAGATAGATACGATGTGTTGATTTGTTCTTAGATATGATGTGTTGATTTGTTCTTAGATAGATACGATGTGTTGATTTGTTCTTAGATAGATACGATGTGTTGATTTGTTCTTAGATAGATACGATGTGTTGATTTGTTCTTAGATATGATGTGTTGATTTGTTCTTAGATAGATATGATGTGTTGATTTGTTCTTAGATAGATACGATGTGTTGATTTGTTCTTAGATGGATATGATGTGTTGATTTGTTCTTAGATAGATATGATGTGTTGATTTGTTCTTAGATAGATACGATGTGTTGATTTGTTCTTAGATAGATATGATGTGTTGATTTGTTCTTAGATAGATACGATGTCTTGATTTGTTCTTTCTTCTCTCTGTGTGTTACTGGGCTCCTTTCATAAACTGTGTCTGTATAAATGGGCACCAAACAGACGCAGAGGCTGAATCTGATACTATGTAGAGAGATTTATTATACAGTCCTGACAGCCCGGAGGGAGGGAGACAAGGAAGAAGTGTGTGTGTTTGGGAGGGGGGGGCTCCTCTACCCTGCTAGGCAGTGTAATAACCTTTTAAATCATGTTTGACGTTTTTAAGTTGGGCACAGTGGTGATCCTGGCAATATCTGCACGCTGATATTAAAGTGAATTTCTGGCAGTAATCTCATTGCTTTGTTTGACAGTTCGCAATATGACCCCCTCCCCTTAACCCCCCGCATCCTCACCCCCCTACCTGCCCCTGGAAGCCTCTCCATCCCCCTTGAGACCCCCTGTCTCCCCCCAGCTTCGCCCTGGCCCTGACACTGGTTGCTAATGGTCCCTCTGTTGGGAGAGAGCCAGAGGCAACAACAGGATGCAGCAACAGGACCTTCTGTTGAAGCCCTGTTCAATATGCACATACTTTATGTCCTGCATAGAGAGGAGAGGAGAGGAGAGGAGAGGAGAGGAGAGGAGAGGAGAGGAGAGGAGAGGAGAGGAGAGGAGAGGAGAGAAGAGGAGAGCTCTTTGTGCTGTGTAAACAGACAGACAGTGTGGAGATTGTAACTGTCTGTCCCTCTCTGCTCTGTCTTGGTGTGGCAGACTCCAGCTGCTAGCCATGACTGTTGGAGTGAGTGACGGCCAACGGTAGTGTGTTGGGGTAGACACTAGACAGGTGAGTAGCAGACACACACGGATCCAGTTAACTCACACAGGGATGAAATGACCCCCAGTACACAAGGACTTTCCTCCAGTCTCATCTTTAGAGTTAGATGTCACAAAATAGATGTTTGATGACATACACACACATCAAGCTTATGTCATTCAATCTCCATCCCAGGCAGATTCAGTCTCTCTATCCCAGGCAGCCTCAGTCTCTCTATCCCAGGCAGCCTCAGTCTCTCCATCCCAGGCAGCCTCAGTCTCTCTATCCCAGGCAGCCTCAGTCTCTCTATCCCAGGCAGCCTCAGTCTCTCTATCCCAGGCAGCCACAGCCTCTCCATCCCAGGCAGCCTCAGTCTCTCTATCCCAGGCAGCCTCAGTCTCTCTATCCCAGGTAGCCTCAGTCTCTCTATCCCAGGCAGCCTCAGTCTCTCCATCCCAGGCAGCCACAGCCTCTCTATCCCAGGCAGCCTCAGTCTCTCTATCCCAGGCAGCCTCAGTCTCTCCATCCCAGGCAGCCTCAGTCTCTCTATCCCAGGCAGCCTCAGTCTCTCTATCCCAGGCAGCCACAGCCTCTCCATCCCAGGCAGCCTCAGTCTCTCTATCCCAGGCAGCCTCAGCCTCTCTATCCCAGGCAGCCTCAGTCTCTCTATCCCAGGCAGCCACAGCCTCTCCATCCCAGGCAGCCTCAGTCTCTCTATCCCAGGCAGCCTCAGTCTCTCTATCCCAGGTAGCCTCAGTCTCTCTATCCCAGGCAGCCTCACTCTCTCTATCCCAGGCAGCCTCGGTCTCTCTATCCCAGGCATCCTTAGCCTCTCTATCCCATGTAGCCACAGCCTCTCTATCCCAGGCAGAATCAGTCTCTCTATCCCAGGCAGCCACAGCCTCTCCATCAAATGTAGCCTCAGCCCCTCCCACCCAGGCAGCCTCAGCCTCTCCATCCCATGTAGCCTCAGTCTCTCTATCCCATGTAGCCTCAGTCTCTCTATCCCAGGCAGCCTCAGTCTCTCTATCCCAGGCAGCCACAGCCTCTCCATCCCAGGCAGCCTCAGCCTCTCCATCCCATGTAGCCTCAGTCTCTCTATCCCATGTAGCCTCAGTCTCTCTATCCCATGTAGCCTTAGTCTCTCTATCCCATGTAGCCTCAGTCTCTCTATCCCATGTAGCCGCAGCCTCTCTATCCCAGGCAGCCACAGCCTCTCTATCCCAGGCAGCCACAGCCTCTCTATCCCAGGCAGCCACAGCCTCTCTATTCCAGGCAGCCACAGCCTCTCTATTCCAGGCAGCCACAGCCTCTCTATCCCATGCAGCCACAGCCTCTCTATCCCAGGCAGCCACAGCCCATCTATCCCAGGCAGCCACAGCCTCTCTATCGCAGGCAGTATCAGCCTCTCTATCCCAGGCAGCCACAGCCTCTCTATCGCAGGCAGCCACAGCCTCTCTATTGCAGGCAGTCTCAGCCTCTCTATCCCAGGCAGCCACAGCCTCTCCCACCCAGGCAGCCTCAGTGTAAATCTTACAGCCTCAGTGTAAACCATACAGCCTCAGTGTAAACCATACAGCCTCAGTGAAAACCATACAGCCTCAGTGTAAACCATACAGCCTCAGTGTAAACCATACAGCCTCAGTGAAAACCATACAGCCTCAGTGAAAACCTTACAGCCTCAGTGTAAACCATACAGCCTCAGTGAAAACCATACAGCCTCAGTGAAAACCTTACAGCCTCAGTGTAAACCATACAGCCTCAGTGTAAACCATACAGCCTCAGTGTAAACCATACAGCCTCAATGTAAACCATACAGCCTCAGTGTAAACCATACAGCCTCAGTGTAAACCATACAGCCTTAGTGTAAACCATACAGCCTCAGTGTAAACCATACAGCCTCAGTGTAAACCATAAAGCCTAAATGTAAACCGTACAGCCTCAGTGTAAACCTTACAGCCTCAGTGTAAACCTTACAGCCTCAGTGTAAACCTTACAGCCTCAGTGTAAACCTTACAGCCTCAGTGTAAACCTTACAGCCTCAGTGTAAACCTTACAGCCACCCCACCGGATGAGCTAAACACCTTTTCTCACGATTTGAGCACAATGACCCTGAGCTGCAGAGGAGAGCCCTAGATGACAACACGGACCACATACTCACGGTCTCCACTGAGGACGTATGTAAGTCATTCAAACTGTTTTAACCTCGAAAGGCTGCCGGCCCAGGCGTCATCCCTAGTCGTACCCTCAGAGCATGTGCAGAGCAGCTGGCTGTTGAGTTTTCTAACATTTTCAATCTCTCTGTAGCTCAGGTCGCTACACTCACCTGCTTCAAGGTGTCCACTATCATCCCCGTGCCCAAGATAGGGAAAGTAACTGAACTGAATGACTACTGAGCAGTAGCATTCACTTCCATCATCATGAAGTGCTTTGAGAGGCTAGTCAAATACCACATCACCTACTTCTTCCCCGACACACTCCACCCTCTCCAATTTGCCTACCACCCTTTACTCTGACTGCTGCTCCCAAATATAGTGATTCCCCCCAACAGTCTTTACTCTGACTGCTGCTCCCCCATATGGTGACTTCCCCCCCAACAGTCTTTACTCTGACTACTGCTCCCCAATATGGTGATCCCCCCCCCCAACCCCTCAACAGTCTTTACTCTGACTGCTGCTCCCCCATATGGTGATTCCCCCCCAACAGTCTTTAATCTGACTGCTTCTCCCCCATATGGTGATTCCCCCCCAACAGTCTTTAATCTGACTGCGGCTCCCCCATATGGTGATCCCCACCCCCCAACCTCCCCAACAGTCTTTACTCTGACTACTGCTCCCCCATATGGTGATCCCCACCCCCCAACCTCCCCAACAGTCTTTACTCTGACTGCTGCTCCCCCATATGGTGATCCCCACCCCCCAACCTCCCCAACAGTCTTTACTCTGACTGCTGCTCCCCCATATGGTGATCCCCACCCCCCAACCTCCCCAACAGTCTTTACTCTGACTACTGCTCCCCCATATGGTGATCCCCCCCCCCCAACCTCCCCAACAGTCTTTACTCTGACTGCTGCTCCCCCATATGGTGATCCCCACCCCCCAACCTCCCCAACAGTCTTTACTCTGACTGCTGCTCCCCCATATGGTGATCCCCCCCCCCCAACCTCCCCAACAGTCTTTACTCTGACTGCTGCTCCCCCATATGGTGATCCCCCCCCCCAACCTCCCCAACAGTCTTTACTCTGACTACTGCTCCCCCATATGGTGATCCCCACCCCCCAACCTCCCCAACAGTCTTTACTCTGACTACTGCTCCCCCATATGGTGATCCCCCCCCAAAACTCCCCAACAGTCTTTACTCTGACTGCTGCTCCCCCATATGGTGATTCCCCCCTAACAGTCTTCACCTCAATAGACATGTATTTATTAATCACTGCTACAGTAATAATGAATATAGTGATATTTATATTTCTATATTTCTATTGTTGTTTTGTTTTTAATTCCATATTCATTGTTTTATTTCATTTAGTCCTGCATGTTGGTGTCACGACTCCGACCGAAGGTGGCTCCCCTTCCCGTTCGGGTGGCGCTCGGCGGTCGTCGTCGCCGGCCTACTAGCTGCCACTGATTATTTCCTCCCCCTCCCTTATGTGTTCATTGAGTGCACCTGTTTTGAATTCTGTATAATTAGTGAGGCTTTATTTAGTCAGCCGGCCCGCCTGGTTCCTTGTGCGGGATTAATTATTGTGACCTTCTGTGTTGTGTAAACTTGTGTGCACGTCTGTGAGTTACGTGCTTTCCCATTTCGTGGGTCTTTTCTGGACCGTTTAAGTCCCCCTGTTTGGGGCGTTTGTTTTGTTTACGCCCTGTGTTTTCGTGGGGTTGGCTTATGTTCACCGTTGTGGTGCATTAAAATAGCACTCCCCTGAACTCTCTGCTTCCTGCGCCTGACTTCTCACCCACTACACTCAGAACGTTACAGAATCCCGCACCCTGAGGAATGGAGTCAGCAGGAGCAACAGCCAATCCCCTCCCATCGATGGAGGAAAGGGTTCTACATCATACCACCGTTCTCCATCGGATCGGAACGGCTATGGATCAAGTGATGGAGAGAATGGACCGATGGGAGAGAAGTGGTCTCCTCTCTCCACCTTCGGCTCCCCCCCCTCAGGACTCCCCATCTCCCGACTCCAGCACCCTCCGTCTTACGCTCCCGAGGGTCTATGATGGAGCGGCGGCGGGGTGCCAGGGGTTCTTACTCCAGCTGGAACTGTACCTAGCCACCGTCAGACCCACTCCCTCGGGAGCGGAGAGGGTGAGTGTCCTCATCTCCTGTCTCACGGGTCGTGCTCTGGAGTGGGCGAACGCAGTCTGGAATGGCCCAGACTCAGCGAAGGAGCACTACCCAGAGTTTTCCCGCCGCTTCCGCGCAGTGTTTGACCACCCTCCAGATGGCCGAGCAGCGGGAGAGCGACTATTCCATCTCCGGCAGGAGAAGAGGAGCGCCCAGGATTACGCGTTGGAGTTCCGGACCTTGGCAGCAGGATCTGGGTGGAACGACAGGGCTCTTATCGACCATTACCGGTGTAGTCTCCGGGAGGACGTCCGCAGGGAGCTAGCGTGTCGGGACACCGCTCTTTCCCTGGATGAGCTAATTGACATGTCCATCCGACTGGACAATCTGCTGGCTGCCCGCGGGCGTTCGGAGAGGGTCCTGTGTGTTCCACCACCCAGCACCGTCACTCCCGTTCCGATGGAGTTGGGAGGGACTGTGCCGAGGGGTACCGGAGGAGGAGGCTCCCTCTGCACCAGCTGTGGTCGGAGAGGACACACGGCCGATCGGTGCTGGGGGGGTCCGTCTGGGAGTCGAGATGGCAGGCGGAACATTTCTCGATCACCCCAGGTGAGTCAGCACCAAACTCACCCAGAACCCCCTGTTGGTCACATGTTTGTCTTGATTTTTTTCCTTAAATTTTTCCCCTCTTCCCAGCATAGGGCGCTAGTCGATTCAGGCGCAGCTGGGAACTTTATGGATCGCGGACTCGCTATTAAATTAGGTGTTCCGCTTGTGCCGATAGATTCTCCCTTTCCCGTGCACTCCCTAGATAGCCGGCCATTAGGGTCAGGGGTGGTCAGGGAGACCACGGTTCCACTGGACATGGTAACGCAGGGGAATCATAGGGAGCGTATCAGTCTCTACATTATTGATGCGCCTGCGTTTCCAGTGGTGCTAGGGATTCCCTGGCTGGCCCGGCACAATCCTAAAATTTCGTGGAGACAGGGGGTTCTCCAGGGGTGGTCAGAGGAGTGTTCTGGAAGGTGTCTGGGAGTTTCCATCGGTGCCACGTCGGTGGAGAGTCCAGACCAGGGTCCCACGGTGTGCATTCCCCCCGAGTATGCCGATTTGGCAATCGCTTTCAGTAAAAAGAAGGCGACTAAATTACCACCACATCGACCGGGAAGGGATTGTGCGATAGATCTCCAGGTAGACGCTGCGCTTCCCAAGAGTCACGTGTACCCATTATCCCAGGAGGAGACGTTGGCTATGGAGACATATATCACGGAGTCTCTGGGACAGGGGTACATTCGGTCCTCCATCTCACCCGTCTCCTCGAGTTTCTTTTTTGTGAGGAAAAAGGAGGGAGGTTTGCGTCCGTGTATTGATTATAGAGGTCTAAATGCCATCACGGTGGGATTCAGCTACCCACTACCTCTCATTGCTACGGCAGTGGAATCATTTCAGGGAGCGCAGTTCTTCACAAAATTGGATCTCAGGAGCGCGTATAGCCTGGTGCGTATTCGGAAGGGAGACGAGTGGAAAACCGCATTTAGTACCACATCGGGCCACTATGAGTACTGCGTCATGCCGTATGGGTTAAAGAATGCTCCAGCCGTTTTTCAATCCTTTGTAGACGATATTCTCAGGGACCTGCACAGGCAGGGAGTAGTTGTTTATATCGATGATATTCTGATCTACTCAGCCACTCACGCCGCGCATGTGTCTCTGGTACGCAGGGTGCTTGGTAGACTGCTGGAGCATGACCTATACGTCAAGGCTGAGAAGTGTGTGTTCTCCAAACGAGCCGTCTCCTTTCTGGGTTATCGCATTTCCACCTCGGGGGTGGAGATGGAGGGTGACCGCAGTAAGGCCGTGCGTAATTGGCCGACTCCGACCACGGTAAAAGAGGTGCAGCGGTTTTTGGGTTTTGCCAACTACTACCGGAGGTTTATCCGGGGTTTTGGCCAGGTAGCGGCTCCAATTACCTCACTGCTGAAGGGGGGTCCGGTGCGGTTGCGGTGGTCAGCAGAGGCGGACGGAGCTTTCAACAAGTTGAAGGCGCTGTTCACGGATGCACCCGTGTTGGCCCATCCGGACCCCTCTCTAGCATTCATAGTGGAGGTGGATGCGTCCGAGGCTGGGGTGGGTGCCGTGCTATCACAGCGCTCGGGTACGCCACCAAAACTCCGCCCCTGCGCTTTCTTCTCGAGGAAGCTCAGCCCAGCGGAGCATAACTATGATGTGGGTGACCGGGAGTTGTTAGCGGTGGTCAGGGCTCTGAAGGTGTGGAGACACTGGCTTGAGGGGGCTAAGCACCCCTTTCTCATCTGGACCGACCACCAAAATCTGGAGTATATTCGGGCAGCTAGGAGACTGAACCCGCGTCAGGCAAGGTGGGCCATATTTTTTACCCGATTCCGGTTCACTTTATCGTATAGACCGGGCTCCCAGAACGTGAAAGCGGATGCACTGTCCCGCCTTTACGACACAGAGGATAGGTCCACCGAACCTACTCCCATCCTTCCCGCCTCAAAGCTGATAGCACCGGTGGTATGGGAGGTGGACTCGGACATCGAGCGGGCGTTACGGGCTGAACCCGCGCCTCCTCAGTGTCCGGCGGGGCAGAAGTACGTGCCGCTTGGTGTTCGGGACCAACTGATTCGGTGGGCTCACGTCCTACCCTCCTCGGGTCACCCTGGGGTGAGGAGGACAATAGGAAGCCTTCGGGGGAGGTATTGGTGGCCTACCTTGGCTAGGGACGTTAAGGTTTATGTCTCCTCCTGTTCAGTATGCGCCCAGAGTAAGGCTCCTAGGCACCTTCCTAGAGGGAAGTTACAACCCCTCCCCGTTCCACAACGGCCATGGTCACATCTATCCGTAGACTTCCTGACCGATCTTCCCCCGTCTCAGGGGAACACCACGGTTCTGGTGATTGTGGATCGGTTCTCTAAGTCCTGCCGTCTCCTCCCGTTGCCCGGTATCCCTACAGCCCTACAGACTGCGGAGGCATTATTCACCCACGTCTTCCGGCACTACGGGGTGCCGGAGGACATCGTTTCTGATCGGGGCCCCCAGTTCACGTCCCGAGTATGGAGGGCGTTCATGGAGCGTCTGGGGGTCTCGGTCAGCCTGACCTCCGGTTATCACCCCGAAAGTAATGGGCAGGTGGAGAGAGTAAACCAGGAGGTGGGTAGGTTTCTGCGGTCGTACTGCCAGGACCGGCCAGGGGAGTGGGCGAGGTACATCCCCTGGGCCGAAATGGCCCAGAACTCACTACGCCACTCCTCTACTAATGTGTCCCCTTTTCAGTGTGTGTTGGGGTACCAGCCGGTCCTGGCACCGTGGCATCCGAGCCAGACCGAGGCTCCTGCGGTGGAGGAATGGGTGCAGCGCTCCAAAGAGACCTGGAGGGCCGTCCGGGAATCCCTTCAACAAGCTAGTGGACGGCAGAAAAGGAGTGCTGACCGCCACCGCAGTGAGGCCCCCGTGTTTGTACCGGGGGACAGGGTCTGGCTCTCGACCCGAAACCTGCCCCTCCGCTTGCCCTGCCGGAAGCTTGGGCCGCAGTGTGTAGGGCCTTTCAAAGTCCTGAGGAGAATAAACGAGGTGTGTTATCGATTACAACTCCCTTCCTATTATCGTATTAACCCCTCGTTTCATGTGTCTCTCCTCAGGCCGGTGGTAGCTGGTCCCCTACAGGACGGTGAGGTGCCGGAGGTCCCTCCTCCCCCTCTGGACATCGAGGGGTCCCCGGCGTATACGATACGGGCCATTCTGGACTCGAGACGCCGGGTGAGGGGCCTGCAGTACCTCGTGGACTGGGAGGGGTACGGTCCGGAGGAGAGGTGCTGGGTACCGGTGGGGGACATTTTGGATCCGTCAATGTTGAGGGATTTCCATCGCCTCCATCCGGAGCGCCCTGCGCCTCGTCCTCCGGGTCGACCTCGAGGCCGGTGTCGGCGCGCTGCGGGAGCCGCGCGTCAAGGGGGGGGGTACTGTCACGACTCCGACCGAAGGTGGCTCCCCTTCCCGTTCGGGTGGCGCTCGGCGGTCGTCGTCGCCGGCCTACTAGCTGCCACTGATTATTTCCTCCCCCTCCCT
The DNA here is from genome assembly GCF_013265735.2 of Oncorhynchus mykiss. NCBI lineage: Eukaryota > Metazoa > Chordata > Actinopteri > Salmoniformes > Salmonidae > Oncorhynchus > Oncorhynchus mykiss. The sequence continues at coordinate 34,265,548 of NC_048591.1, forward strand.
TATGTGTTCATTGAGTGCACCTGTTTTGAATTCTGTATAATTAGTGAGGCTTTATTTAGTCAGCCGGCCCGCCTGGTTCCTTGTGCGGGATTAATTATTGTGACCTTCTGTGTTGTGTAAACTTGTGTGCACGTCTGTGAGTTACGTGCTTTCCCATTTCGTGGGTCTTTTCTGGACCGTTTAAGTCCCCCTGTTTGGGGCGTTTGTTTTGTTTACGCCCTGTGTTTTCGTGGGGTTGGCTTATGTTCACCGTTGTGGTGCATTAAAATAGCACTCCCCTGAACTCTCTGCTTCCTGCGCCTGACTTCTCACCCACTACACTCAGAACGTTACAGTTGGATCCAAAGATGTTCACTGTACCCTGCAATCACACCTGCAACACTGTTCATGTGACTATTTAACACTGTGAATGTGACTATTAAACACTGTGAATGTGTCTATTAAACACTGTGAATGTGTCTATTAAACACTGTGAATGTGACTATTAAACACTGTGAAAGTGTCTATTAAATACTGTGAATGTGACTATTAAACACTGTGAATGTGTCTATTAAACACTGTGAATGTGTCTATTAAACACTGTGAATGTGACTATTAAACACTGTGAAAGTGTCTATTAAATACTGTGAATGTGTCTATTAAACACTGTGAATGTGACTATTAAACACTGTGAATGTGACTATTAAACACTGTGAATGTGTCTATTAAACACTGTGAATGTGACTATTAAACACTGTGAATGTGACTATTAAACACTGTGAATGTGTCTATTACACACTGTGAATGTGACTATTAAACACTGTGAATGTGACTATTAAACACTGTGAATGTGTCTATTAAACACTGTGAATGTGACTATTAAACACTGTGAATGTGACTATTAAACACTGTGAATGTGTCTATTAAACACTGCGAATGTGACTGTTAAACACTGTGAATGTGTCTATTAAACACTGTGAAAGTGACTATTAAACACTGTGAATGTGACTATTAAACACTGTGAATGTGACTATTAAACACTGTGAATGTGTCTATTAAACACTGTGAATGTGACTATTAAACACTGTGAATGTGTCTATTAAATACTGTTCATGTCACTATTAAATACTGTGAATGTGACTATTAAACACTGTGAAAGTGTCTATTAAACACTGTGAATGTGACTATTAAACACTGTGAAAGTGTCTATTAAACACTGTGAATGTGTCTATTAAACACTGTGAATGTGACTATTAAACAATGTGAATGTGACTATTAAACACTGTGAAAGTGTCTATTAAACACTGTGAATGTGACTATTAAACACTGTGAATATGACTATTAAACACTGTGAATGTGAGTATTAAACACTGTGAATGTGACTATTAAATACTGTGAATGTGTCTATTAAACACTGTGAATGTGACTATTAAATACTGTGAATGTGTCTATTAAATACTGTGAATGTGACTATTAAACACTGTGAATGTGACTATTAAATACTGTGAATGTGACTATTAAACACTGTGAATGTGACTATTAAACACTGTGAATGTGTCTATTAAACACTGTGAATGTGACTATTAAACACTGTGAAAGTGTCTATTAAACACTGTGAATGTGACTATTAAACACTGTGAATATGACTATTAAACACTGTGAATGTGAGTATTAAACACTGTGAATGTGACTATTAAATACTGTGAATGTGTCTATTAAACACTGTGAATGTGACTATTAAATACTGTGAATGTGTCTATTAAACACTGTGAATGTGACTATTAAACACTGTGAATGTGACTATTAAATACTGTGAATGTGACTATTAAACACTGTGAATGTGACTATTAAACACTGTGAATATGACTATTAAACACTGTGAATGTGACTATTAAACACTGTGAATGTGTCTATTAAACACTGTGAATGTGACTATTAAACACTGTGAATGTGACTATTAAATACTGTGAATGTGACTATTAAACACTGTGAATGTGACTATTAAACACTGTGAATATGACTATTAAACACTGTGAATGTGACTATTAAACACTGTGAATGTGTCTATTAAACACTGTGAATGTGACTATTAAACACTGTGAATGTGACTATTAAACACAGGACAGTTAGCACTCTGTCCCCCTGTGGTGCAGGTAAGAGACCAGAGCTGCAAGGACAGGAGGAGTTGTGGTAGAGGGGGAGAGGAGAGGCAGCAGAACAGGCCTGTTAATTAGTGTACCACTAGTGTCTCCCTAATGAGCTCTAATTACAGGAGCGTGGCATCAGCCATACGGCAACAGCCTGGCTACCACCACAGTTCCTACCACCTGTCCCAGAATGAGAACCATAGGACATCACCTCATATGGGAAGAGAGAGGTAGGAAGGGAGGTGGAGGGGAGAGAGTGAGGAGGGGAAGGTGGGGGAGTTGGGGAGAGATAATGAGAGAGGTACAGTACTGATGAGAGATTGAAGAAGGATGAGAGAGAGAGAGAAGGAGTGGAGAGAGAGAGAGAGAGATAGAGAGAGAGAGAGGGGTGGAGAGAGAGAGAGGGGGTGGAGAGAGAGAGAGAGAGAGAGAGTGAGTGGAGAGAGAGAGAGAAAGATAGAAAGACACAGAGAGAGAAAGAAAGAAAAAAAAGAAAGAATGAATGAAAGAAAGAAAGAAAGAAAGAAAGAAAGAAAGAAAGAGAGAGAGAGAGAAATAAAGAGAGAGAGAGAGAGAGCGAGAGAGAAAAAAAGAGCAAGACATAGCGAGAGAGAGAGAGAGAGAGAGAGAGAGAGAGAGAGAGAGAGAGAGCGAGCGAGCGATAGAGAAAGAGAGAGAGAGAGAGAGAGAGAGAGAGAGAGAGCGAGAGAGCGAGAGAGCGAGAGAGAGAGAGAAAGAGAGAGAGAGAGAGCTCCAGTTTGAGTGTGTCTGACAGCATGATGTGTTGTGTATGGTTACAGGCGGTTGCGGGTCTAAGTGTTGTACCTGGGATTAGAGCTGGGTGTAAGTGTTGTACCTGGGATTAGAGCTGGGTGTAAGTGTTGTACCTGGGATTAGAGCTGGGTGTAAGTGTTGTACCTGGGATTAGAGCTGGGTGTAAGTGTTGTACCTGGGATTAGAGATGGGTGTAAATGTTGTACCTGGGATTAGAGCTGGGTGTAAATGTTGTACATGGGATTAGAGCAGGGTGTAAATGTTGTACCTGGGATTAGAGCTGAGTGTAAGTGTTGTACCTGGGATTAGAGCTGGGTGTAAGTGATGTACCTGGGGTTAGAGCTGGGTGTAAATGTTGTACCTGGGATTAGAGATGGGTGTAAGTGTTGTACCTGGGATTAGAGCTGGGTGTAAGTGATGTACCTGGGGTTAGAGCTGGGTTTTAAGTGTTCTACCTGGGATTAGAGCTGGGTGTAAGTGTTGTACCTGGGATTAGAGATGGGTGTACGTGTTGTACCTGGGATTAGAGTTGGGTGTAAGTGTTGTACCTGGGATTAGAGATGTGTGTAAGTGTTGTACCTGGGATTAGAGCTGGGTGTAAGTGATGTACCTGGGGTTAGAGCTGGGTTTTAAGTGTTCTACCTGGGATTAGAGCTGGGTGTAAATGTTGTACCTGGGATTAGAGATGGGTGTAAGTGTTGTACCTGGGATTAGAGATGGGTGTAAATTTTGTACCTGGGATTAGAGCTGGCTTTAAGTGTTGTACCTGGGATTAGAGCTCTCTGTCTCTTCAGCATGCTCCTGTATCTCAACATTATACACCTCTTATCATTAACACCATGCTGCATCTCAACATTATACACCTCTATCATTAACACCATGCTGCATCTCAACATTATACACCTCTATCATTAACACCATGCTGCATCTCAACATTATACACCTCTATCATTAACACCATGCTGCATCTCAACATTATACACCTCTATCATTAACACCATGCAAGCCTTCCAGCACAGGAACCAGCTTTACTGTGATTGATTTGATTATTGTAATTATATTGTCCTACACCACTTTACAAATCTACATTCATTATTATTATTATTACTCAGAAGTGGTTCAGTATGTATAATCCCTCTCTGATTCTATGCTACAGTTTATGCTGAACAGCAGGTTGCATGGCTTTGTTGTAAACAGGATAACAGTGGATTACAGTGGGCCACATAGGGAGTTGTCAGCCCTCCCACATGTGTGTGTTACCATAGTGAGACTATACAGCACAGTGAACTCAGGGCCCCTTAAGGACCTCAGCTGCCATCTCTCATCCTGTCCCTCCCTGAGGGGCACTGTGGCAGGGCTCAGCTCTGAAATCCTCTTCAACTGTCTGTCTCTCTCTCTCTCTCTGCCCCCTAATAACCCACTGTACTAATTCTCTCTCTTTTAAAGAGAACATCCCAACTTCACTCCACACACTCCACACATCTACTGTAGAGCGACCATTTCCGGATTACACCGTTGCACTATCAAGAACCACCACGGAACACACGTGTTATGTCATCTTCTGTGAAAAGCTGCTACCACAGACATAAACATGCAACCAACAACCAGCCATTAACTGAAAAGGCACATTGGGATTATACCTAAGAGCTGTCGGTTTAGTTAGAGGAAGGATTAGAATCTACTTCACATCAGGCCTCTTCGTGTAATGCCCTCACGCACGTACACACTCACGCACAAACACACGCACATACACACATACACCCTCCACATACACGACAGTATCAGAGTGGAGCTGCTGGCAAGCTGCCAACTACATGTGGACCAAAAAGCCATTTCCTAAAGCCACTATAAGGCTAAGCTGAGGACATCTGCACACCACCGTATCCAAGCATACCATGGGAGCCTGCTGGATGGCATTCCACAGACAGAGATGTGCTCTGCTTCAGCCTCTTAGACAGCACCCTGCATCCAAAACACACCTTTGGATTTTTCACAGGTATTTTCTACCAACTGCCACTGAATATCAACTACATAATATTACATTGTTCCTTTTGGTATGTCATTTCAGACAGAAACAGCGAACCTTTCAATACGGTTAAATAATTCATTCCCAAATGAGGGATCAATGCTGGTAATGAAAAGTAAAGCTGAATAATATTCATGAAGGAGTGAAACTGAAATGCTAATCTCCATGGAGGGCTGCAGGATGGCAAGGAGCAGAACGGTAAACATATTTGGTTTTTTTCACTAATCAGCTCATGTCTCCCCCAAGGGGGATGAGAGGGAAGGGGGAGGGGGGACAAGTACAAGCAAACTGTCCTCTGAGCCGCCTCTACCCAGGCAACCACCCCCCTCTCTCCCCTACCTTCACTGAGGCTGGGTAACACCGTTCTTCCCCTCTCAGTGGAGCTGCCACGGCCGGGCCACCATATTGTCATTAAAGAGCAAGGCATGTTGAAGGAGAGGAGAAACCATCAGAGTACCATCTTGAGAGGCCCTGCTGCCCCACTCAGGTGGACACTCAGTCCCAGCCAGCTCACTGCTCACACTCAGTCCCAGCCAGCTCACTGCTCACACTCAGTCCCAGCCAGCTCACTGCTCACGCTCAGTCCCAGCCAGCTCACTGTTCACACTCAGTCCCAGCCAGCTCACTGCTCACACTCAGTCCCAGCCAGCTCACTGCTCACACTCAGTCCCAGCCAGCTCACTGCTCACGCTCAGTCCCAGCCAGCTCACTGCTCACGCTCAGTCCCAGCCAGCTCACTGCTCAGACGCTCAGTCCCAGCCAGCTCACTGCTCAGACGCTCAGACAGACGGACAGGGCAGACAGGACAGACAGGACAGACGGACAGACGGACAGGACAGACAGGGCAGACAGACATACTGACTGACAGATGTGTGCACATCCATAATAACCATCCTCAAAAGCACAGAAACAAGAAAAACAGAAGATTAGTCCAATTTTAGTCTCTGGGACAGACGCTATGATGGATTATATATGGGATTAAATAGTTAACACTGTATTTAGGTCCAAACCAAAATGTATACATTCTAGCAGGCTAAGGGAATAATTTAAGTGGCGATAGAAACTCCTCCATCTGCCTTGGCACTATCTGTAGATCTGTCTCCAGAGTATACTAGGAAAACTACAGGCAGAGCAGCCAAAAATACTACTGTTATCTCCAGAGTATACTTGAAAACTACAGGCAAGGCAGTCAGTAAGACTATTGTTATGTAGGAAGGCTATAATCATCTCCTACATAATATGAGCAGTGTGTGTGTGTGTGTTTAGGGTTATGGCTGTTATGGGTAGCAATGGCAGAGTCTGGGTGTTCTAGAGCAGAGGACAGAGAGACACTGAGGCTGAATCCAAACGAGGGGGCTTTCTCAGAGGGGTAAAAGTGGCTGTGTTTCTCCAGCAGATGGACCATTGTCTGTGGGAGTCCTGGGGACAGGGCTCTGAGGGGTTCCCTTGTACCCTGGGTGGCCCTCTCTTCATCCCCCACTTCACCTCTCCCTGTCCCCCATGGCCTTGGCCTTTTGTCCTGCTCGCTTTTGTTGTTTTTGTGCCTTCCTTAAGTATCCTACTTTGCTTACAGTGCCTTCCGAAAGTATTCACCCACCCTTGGCATTTTTCCTATTTTGTTGCATCACAACCTGGAATTGAAATTGATTTTTATTTGGATTTCATGTAATGGACATACACAAAATAGTCCAAATTGGTGAAGTGAAATGAAAAAATGGAAAGGTGCGTGTGTAATAACCTCTTTTCTATGAAGCCCCTAAATATGATCTGGTGCAACCAATTACCTTCAGAAGTCACATAATTAGATAAAGTTCACCTGTGTGCAATCTAAGTGTCACATGATCTCATTATATATACACCTGTTCTGAAAGTCTGCAACACCACTAAGCAAGGGTCACCACCAAGCAAGTGGCACTATGAAGACCAAGGTCAGGGACAAAGTTGTGGAGAAGTTCAGATCAGGGTTGGGTTACAAAAACATATCTGAAACGTTGAACATCCCACGGAGCACCATTAAATCCATTATTAAAATATGGAAAGAATATGGCACCACAACAAACATGCCAAGAGAGGGCCGCCCACCTAAACTCACGGACCAGGCAAGGAGAGCATTAATCAGAGAGGCAACAAAGAGACTAACGATAACCCTGAACGAGCTGCAAAGCTCCACAGCGGAGATTGGAATGTCTGTCCATAGAACCACTTTAAGCCGTACACTCCACAGAGCTGGGCTTTACAGAAGTGTGGACAGAAGAAAGCCATTGCTTAAAGAAAAAAATAAGCAAACACATTTGGTGTTTGCCAAAAGGCATGTGGGAGAATCCCCAAACATATGGAAGAAGGTACTCTGGTCAGATAAGACTAAAATTGAGCTTTTTGGCCAACAAGGAAAACGTTGTGTCTGGCGCAAACCCAACCCTTCTCATCAACCCCAGAACACCATCCCCACAGTGAAGCATGTTGGTGGCAGCATCATGTTGTGGGGATGTTTTTCATTAGCAGGGACTATGAAACTGGTCAGATTTGAAGGAATGATGGATGGCACTAAATACAGGGAAATTCTTGAGGGAAACCTGTTTCAGTCTTCCAGAGATTTGAGACTGGGACAGAGGTTCACCTTCCAGCAGGACAATGACCCTAAGCATACTGCTAAAGCAACACCCGAGTGGTTTAACGGGACACATTTAAATGTCTTGGAATTGCCTAGTCAAAGCCCAGACCTCAATCCAATTGAGAATCAATGGTATGACTTAAAGATTGCTGTACACCAACAGAACCCATCCAACTTGAAGGAGCTGGAGCAGTTTTGCATTGAAGAATGGGCAAAAATCCCAGTGGCTAGATGTGCCAAGCTTATAGAGACATACCCCAAGAGACTTGCAGCTGTAATTGCTGCAAAAGGTGACTCTACAAAGTAATGACTTTGGGGGGGTGAATAGTTATGCACACTTAAGTTTTCTGTTTATTTGTGTTATTTCTTGTTTGTTTCACAATCAAAAACATTTTGCATCTTCAAAGTGGTAGTAGGCATGTTGTGTAAATCAAATGATCCAAATCCCCAAAAAATCTATTTTAATTCCAGGTTGTAAGGCAACAAAATAGGAAAAATGCCAAGGGAGGAGAATTCAAGCATTCCGCTACACCAGCAATAACATCTGCTAAAAACATGTTTGTGACAAATCAAATTTGATTTTGACCTCTCAGAACAAAAGCAAGAGGCATTCATATCCCGGTCCTGTTTGTCTTTATTCCCTGGTTGTTTTGTGTTGCCTGAGGAACAAGTAGGGGGCCGGTTGTAAGATGAGACAGCAGATTGCTGAGCCTAGTTATTTCAGTGTGTTCCATAGCGTGTTGTATGGCCCTCTTTCCTTCCTACCATCTTTCCTCCCTCCATCCCTCTCTCCCTCTCTCCCTCCCTCCCTCCCTCCCTCCCTCCCTCCCTCCCAGAGGGCTGAATAAGAAGACCAGGACATTAATCAGCAGCCAGCCCAAACAGGCAGAACAAAGACAGACGGGACAAAGACAGGTAGGACAAAGACAGGCAGGACGCAGACAGGCCGGACACAGACAGGCAGGACACAGAAAGGCAGGACACAGACAGCCAGGACACAGACAGGTAGGACGCAGACAGGTAGGACACAGACAGGCAGGACACAGACAGGCAGGACACAGACAGGCAGGACAAAGACAGGTAGGACACAGAAAGGCAGGACACAGACAGGCAGGCTGGGAAGAAAACAGCTTTCACACAATAACTCTGATTAGACATGGTGGCATCTTCCACATGCTGCATGTCTCCCCACATCTTCCCTACACTTCTATACATCAACTTAGATCCACTGCTCAGACTTAACTGTGACCACTGTATGAGAACTGCTACACAGCTAAAGTCTCTATTAAATGAGCACAGCAGACAGACATATTTGACATTATAGTTAAATATAGAATTGTGGCCATCTCCTTCAAACTGTGAAGTTGAGAACTGTGCATGCCCTCACTGAATCCTATATTTTCCTCAGGACGTGTAGAGAAATACAGTATGTCTTAACTTAAGCCATATGGTTACATTTTCCTGGTCATTAGTGGTTTGGTGTCTTGCCCTGCTAGAGTCAGAGAGTACAGACAGTACATCAGGATCAGTGGGGGAGCTCCACCACACCACTTGGAAACATTTCCTAACAAACTAAGAAAAAATATCATCCCCATGTGTCAATGTTACAGGAGTTGACGAGACGTTGTGACACAACACCACTGACCTGCTATACCAAATACCTCCTTCCTGTCAGATAGCAAACAGAGACACTGACCTCCACCGTTTAGAGGGGACGGGCGGAGGGGGAGGTACAGTTACAGACGAGGGTCCTCCCCTAAAACTAACCTGGAGGTTTAAGAGTCTCAAGAGTGAATCTGGCTTTAAAAAAAGAGCTCAGTATTATTCTTGAGTTCCTATAAAAGTTGTAGTTAATAACAGTGTTGTAGAGTTTTAAATTACAGATGGTGGAGCGAGCTCATTGTATAATTAGTGGTGGAAGGAGACAGGACGCAGGGACTGGGACTGACCCTGGTATTGGCCCTGGTATTGGCCCTGGGTCAGAGGTGGGACTGGAACAGACCCTGGGACTGGCCCTGGTACTATCCCTGGTACTAGCCCTGGTACTAGCCCTGGTACTAGCCCTGGTACTGGTACTATCCCTGGTACTATCCCTGGTACTGGCCCTGGGTCAGAGGTGGGATTGGAACTGACCATGGTACTAGCCCTGGTACCGGCCCTGGTACTGGTCCTGGTACTGGCCCTGGGTCAGAGGTGGGACTGGAACTGACCCTGGGACTGGCCCTGGTACTGGTCCTGGGTCAGAGGCGGGACTGGGACTGACCCTGGTACTGGTCTTGGTACTGGTCCTGGTACTGACCCTGGGTCAGAGGGCAAGGAATAGGGAGTAGGGATAAGGCAGGAAGCAGGCAGGGCTGATGGGGTGGCATCATCTATTTATGTGGTGGGGCCAGGGCCCTGATCAAAATCCAGGGTAGAGCCTAGTGCAGGACAAGGGCCCAGCCTAACGCAGGGCGATGGCCCAACCTAACGCAGGGCGAGGGCCCAGCCTGACACAGGACGAGGGCCCAGCTTGACGCAGGGCGAGGGCCCAGCCTAACGCAGGGCGAGGGCCCAGCATAGTGCATGTGGTAACACTGGTCTACACCAGGACATAAACCTCACAGCTCCTCCTCTGCCTCTACTGACAGGCTCCCATGGAAATGTAATATAGACTTACAATATAGAAATATTATGGCACACAGTAAGACCCATAATACATCTCTATGACCGCTAGAGGTCAAAGATTAAAACCCAATGCATACATATACTTGATATTGATATTCTCGCTCCCTGTATAAATAAGCCATCTTCCTCATGAGCAGACACACTCATGGCATAACTAATCATTAGGGCCAACCGCCCCATATTTGGGTTATTGATTGTTTTCACTGTGTCTTCCAGAGAGACAGACAGACAGACAGTGTAGCAGCTTCAGACAGAATGCTAAATAAGGTTAATCTTGCCCTCCCACACAGCCCCACACAGCCAGGGTGAGGTCCATCAGCAGGGCCAGGGTGAGGTCCATCAGCAGGACCAGGGTGAGGTCCATCAGCAGGGCCAGGGTCAGGTCCATCAGCAGGGCCAGGGTGAGGTCCATCAGCAAGGCCAGGGTGAGGTCCATCAGCAGGGACAGGGTGAGGTCCATCAGCAGGGCCAGGGTCAGGTCCATCAGCAGGGCCAGGGTGAGTTCCATCAGCAGGGCCAGGGTGAGGTCCATCAGCAGGGCCAGGGTGAGGTCCATCAGCAGGGCCAGGGTGAGGTCCATCAGCAGGGCCAGGGTGAGTTCCATCAGCAGGGCCAAGGTGAGGTCCATCAGCAGGGCCAGGGTGAGGTCCATCAGCAGGGCCAAGGTGAGGTCCATCAGCAAGGCCAGGGTGAGGTCCATCAGCAGGGCCAGGGTGAGGTCCATCAGCAGGGCCAGGGTGAGGTCCATCAGCAGGGCCAGGGTGAGTTCCATCAGCAGGGCCAAGGTGAGGTCCATCAGCAGGGCCAGGGTGAGGTCCATCAGCAGGGCCAAGGTGAGGTCCATCAGCAAGGCCAGGGTGAGGTCCATCAGCAGGGCCAGGGTGAGGTGCATCAGCAGGGACAGGGTGAGGTCCATCAGCAGGACCAGAGTGAGGTCCATCAGCAGGACCAGGGTGAGGTCCATCAGCAGGACCAGGGTGAGGTCCATCAGCAGGGACAGGGTGAGGTCCATCAGCAGGACCAGAGTGAGGTCCATCAGCAGGACCAGGGTGAGGTCCATCAGCAGGACCAGGGTGAGGTCCATCAGCAGGGACAGGGTGAGGTCCATCAGCAGGGCCAAGGTGAGGTCCAGGGTGCAACATGTGTGGACAGAGCGTGGCCCCAGAGTGGCTCCGGGGGGCTCTGGGAGAGGTCCTGACGGCCTGCCCTGAGGATGTCCCCGGGGTCAGGGTTCAAGCCAATGCCCTTCCTTAATGCCCTCTCTGTATCAGAGGGGAGATTATGTGAGGATGTGTGAAGAAATATTCTGTTGTGTATATGTTAGTAACCTGAGAGAAATTGTGTTTTAAATATTGTGCCATCTTCAGTTACGGTGTGGTGCTTGCGGTGTTGTGCTTACGGTGTGGTGCTTGCGGTGTGGTGGATACGGTGTGGTGGATATGGTGTGGTGGATACGGTGTGGTGGATACGGTGTGGTGGATATGGTGTGGTGGATACGGTGTGGTGGATACGGTGTGGTGGATACGGTGTGGTGGATACGGTGTGGTGCTTACAGTGTGATGCTTACAGTGTTGTGCTTACAGTGTTGTGCTTACAGTGTTGTGCATACAGTGTTGTGCATACGGTGTGGTGCATACAGTGTTGTGCTTACGGTGTGGTGCAAATTTTAAAACAGAGAGGTCATTAATGTGCTATTTATGGCTTTAACACATTTGGCTCAGAGATGAGGTGTGATATTACACACGCACATGCACACGCACACACACACACACACACACACACACACACACACACACACACACACAAACACACACACACACACACACACACACACACACACACACACACACACGTCTCTCTATTATGCATGGAAATACTTGAGCGTAGATTTCCAAAATAAAAATCACTTGGTGCTGTTTTTACAGTCTTTTATGTTAAACAATGAAAATTGCCCCAAAAACTAAAACCACACGCGGGCCACCAGTTGGGGAACCCTACCCTACATGAATAAAGCTCTCATCTCCACTGGACTCAATAGGTTTAATATATAAACTCAGCTAAGGGCTGATTCCTGCTAGTTCTAGTTCTGGAAGGCATATTGATAAATGCCTTAGCAGTACACTGCACTGTGGTTTTCTCTGCCATGAACATAATTAGGATACATCAGATATCAGATGAATGTGTTAATGCATGGTGATATGTGGTGGGTTATGTAACAGAGATGATGTACTCTTAGAGATGCAAAAGACGGTCTTCTTCTCCACTTCCTCTTTTGTTACTCTCTTCTCATCCAACAGGCTCCTCATCACTTGTAACTGGATCATTACAGTGCAGAAGAATCCGGAGGCTGCGGAGGAGAGGAGGGGGCTCCACATTATCTATGGGAGGCCATGTCACTGAAGACAGATCCCAGCCTACATCACCTTTGCCCCCTACCCCCATCTTTCCCCACCACCCCTGGCCTGGGGCTACAGGACATCTCTCGTTAGGGGTGCTGACAGGGTCTGTCCTCGCCCTAATCCCTCATCATTAGAGCATGTAAATCCCCGTCACACAAATGCACACACACACACACAGACACACACACACACACACACACACACGACAAGACAAGATAGGGATAACCACACTGACACATACACCTGGACCAATACAAACTGACAGAGTAGGAGACTGATCACACCTTTTACCTAAGGAGAGAGCACCAGGTTCTGATATCATACCCTAACTGTGGAGGTTTCTCCTCCGAGTGGGGTTCCTCCTGTTGAAACAAAAGGCTACCCGTCCATAAACCCACACAGTTCATGTAGAGAGACTACCACTCCATAAACCCACACAGTTCATGTAGAGAGACTACCCCTCCATAAACCCACACAGTTCATGTAGAGAGACTACCCCTACATAAACCCACACAGTTCATGTAGAGAGAGTGACTACCCCTCCATAAACCCACACAGTTCATGTAGAGAGACTACCACTCCATAAACCCACACAGTTCATGTAGAGAGACTACCCCTACATAAACCCACACAGTTCATGTAGAGAGAGTGACTACCCCTCCATAAACCCACACAGTTCATGTAGAGAGACTACCACTCCATAAACCCACACAGTTCATGTAGAGAGACTACCCCTACATAAACCCACACAGTTCATGTAGAGAGAGTGACTACCCCTCCATAAACCCACACAGTTCATGTAGAGAGACTACCCCTCCATAAACCCACACAGTTCATGTAGAGAGACTACCCCTCCATAAACCCACACAGTTCATGTAGAGAGACTACCCCTCCATAAACCCACACAGTTCATGTAGAGAGACTACCCCTCCATAAACCCACACAGTTCATGTAGAGAGAGTGACTACCCCTCCATAAACCCACACAGTTCATGTAGAGAGACTACCACTCCATAAACCCACACAGTTCATGTAGAGAGAGTGACTACCCCTCCATAAACCCACACAGTTCATGTAGAGAGAGAGACTACCTCTCCATAAACCCACACAGTTCATGTAGAGAGACTACCACTCCATAAACCCACACAGTTCATGTAGAGAGACTACCCCTCCATAAACCCACACAGTTCATGTAGAGAGAGAGACTACCCCTCCATAAACCCACACAGTTCATGTAGAGAGACTACCCCTCCATAAACCCACACAGTTAATGTAGAGAGAGAGACTACCCCTCCATAAACCCACACAGTTCATGTAGAGAGACTACCCCTCCATAAACCCACACAGTTCATGTAGAGAGAGTGACTACCCCTCCATAAACCCACACAGTTCATGTAGAGTGACTACCACTCCATAAACCCACACAGTTCATGTAGAGAGACTACCCCTACATAAACCCACACAGATCATGCAGAGAGAGTGACTACCTGTCCATAAACCCACACAGTTCATGTAGAGAGAGACTACCCCTCCATAAACCCACACAGTTCATGTAGAGAGACTACCCCTCCATAAAACCACACAGTTCATGTAGAGAGACTACCACTCCATAAACCCACACAGTTCATGTAGAGAGACTACCACTCCATAAACCCACACAGTTCATGTAGAGAGAGTGACTACCCCTCCATAAACCCACACAGTTCATGTAGAGAGAGAGACTACCCCTCCATAAACCCACACAGTTCATGTAGAGAGAGAGACTACCCCTCCATAAACCCACACAGTTCATGTAGAGAGAGAGACTACCCCTCCATAAACCCACACAGTTCATGTAGAGAGTGACTACCCCTCCATAAACCCACACAGTTAATGTAGAGAGAGTGACTACCCCTCCATAAACCCACACAGTTCATGTAGAGAGAGTGACTACCCCTCCATAAACCCACACAGTTCATGTAGAGAGAGAGACTACCCCTCCATAAACCCACACAGTTCATGTAGAGAGACTACCACTCCATAAACCCACACAGTTCATGTAGAGAGACTACCACTCCATAAACCCACACAGTTCATGTAGAGAGACTACCACTCCATAAACCCACACAGTTCATGTAGAGAGACTACCCCTACATAAACCCACACAGTTCATGTAGAGAGAGAGACTACCCCTCCATAAACCCACACAGTTCATGTAGAGAGAGAGACTACCCCTCCATAAACCCACACAGTTCATGTAGAGAGACTACCCCTACATACCCAACACAGTTCATGTAGAGAGAGTGACTACCCCTCCATAAACCCACACAGTTCATGTAGAGAGAGAGACTACCCCTCCATAAACCCACACAGTTCATGTAGAGAGACTACCACTCCATAAACCCACCCAGTTCATGTAGAGAGAGTGACTACCCCTCCATAAACCCACACAGTTCATGTAGAGAGAGTGACTACCCCCCATAAACCCACACAGTTCATGTAGAGAGAGAGACTACCCCTCCATAAACCCACACAGTTCATGTAGAGAGACTACCACTCCATAAACCCACACAGTTCATGTAGAGAGACTACCACTCCATAAACCCACACAGTTCATGTAGAGAGAGAGACAACCCTCCATAAACCCACACAGTTCATGTAGAGAGAGAGACTACCCCTCCATAAACCCACACAGTTCATGTAGAGAGAGAGACTACCCCTCCATAAACCCACACAGTTCATGTAGAGAGACTACCACTCCATAAACCCACACAGTTCATGTAGAGAGACTACCACTCCATTAACCCACCCAGTTCATGTAGAGAGACTACCCCTCCATAAACCCACACAGTTCATGTAGAGAGAGAGACTACCCCTCCATAAACCCACACAGTTCATGTAGAGAGAGAGACTACCCCTCCATAAACCCACACAGTTCATGTAGAGAGAGAGACTACCACTCCATAAACCCACACAGTTCATGTAGAGAGACTACCACTCCATAAACCAACACAGTTCATGTAGAGAGAGTGACTTCCCCTCCATAAACCCACACAGTTCATGTAGAGAGAGTGACTACCCCTCCATAAACCCACACAGTTAATGTAGAGAGAGTGACTACCCCTCCATAAACCCACACAGTTCATGTAGAGAGAGAGACTACCCCTCCATAAACCCACACAGTTCATGTAGAGAGACTACCACTCCATAAACCCACACAGTTCATGTAGAGAGAGTGACTACCCCTCCATAAACCCACACAGTTCATGTAGAGAGAGTGACTACCCCTCCATAAACCCACACAGTTCATGTAGAGAGACTACCACTGCATACGTCCACACAGTTCATGTAGAGAGACTACCACTCCATAAACCCACACAGTTCATGTAGAGAGACTACCCCTCCATAAACCCACACAGTTCATGTAGAGAGAGAGACTACCCCTCCATAAACCCACACAGTTCATGTAAAGAGACTACCCCTCCATAAACCCACACGGTTCATGTAAAGAGAGACTACCCCTCCATAAACCCACACAGTTCATGTAAAGTGACTACCCCTACATAAACCCACACAGTTCATGTAGAGAGAGAGACTGACCCTCCATAAACCCACACAGTTCATGTAGAGAGAGTGACTACCCCTCCATAAACCCACACAGTTCATGTAGAGAGACTACCACTCCATAAACCCACACAGTTCATGTAAAGAGACTACCCCTCCATAAACCCACAGAGTTAATGTAGAGAGAGACTACCCCTCCATAAACCCACACAGTTCATGTACAGCGAGAGACTACCCCTCCATAAACCCACACAGTTCATGTGGAGAGAGAGACTACCCCTCCATAAACCCACACAGTTCATGTAGAGAGACTACCACTCCATAAACCCACACAGTTCATGTAGAGAGACTACCACTCCATAAACCCACAGAGTTAATGTAGAGAGAGACTACCCCTCCATAAACCCACACAGTTCATGTAGAGAGAGAGACTACCCCTCCATAAACCCACACAGTTCATGTGGAGAGAGAGACTACCCCTCCATAAACCCACACAGTTCATGTAGAGAGACTACCACTCCATAAACCCACACAGTTCATGTAGAGAGAGAGACTACCCCTCCATAAACCCACACAGTTCATGTAGAGAGAGTGACTACCCCTCCATAAACCCACACAGTTCATGTAGAGAGACTACCCCTACATAAACCCACACAGTTCATGTAGAGAGAGTGACTACCCCTCCATAAACCCACACAGTTCATGTAGAGAGACTACCACTCCATAAACCCACACAGTTCATGTAGAGAGACTACCACTCCATAAACCCACACAGTTCATGTAGAGAGAGAGACTACCCCTCCATAAACCCACACAGTTCATGTAGAGAGAGAGACTACCCCTCCATAAACCCACACAGTTCATGTAGAGAGACTACCCCTCCATAAACCCACACAGTTCATGTAGAGAGACTACCACTCCATAAACCCACACAGTTCATGTGGAGAGAGAGACTACCCCTCCATAAACCCACACAGTTCATGTAGAGAGAGAGACTACCCCTCCATAAACCCACACAGTTCATGTAGAGAGACTACCCCTCCATAAACCCACACAGTTCATGTAGAGAGACTACCACTCCATAAACCCACACAGTTCATGTAGAGTGACTACCCCTCCATAAACACACACAGTTCATGTAGAGAGAATACCCCTCCATAAACCCACACAGTTCATGTAGAGAGACTACCACTCCATAAACCCACACAGTTCATGTAGAGAGACTACCACTCCATAAACCCACACAGTTCATGTAGAGTGACTACCCCTCCATAAACCCACACAGTTCATGTAGAGAGACTACCCCTCCATAAACCCACACAGTTCATGTAGAGTGACTACCCCTCCATAAACCCACACAGTTCATGTAGAGTGACTACCCCTCCATAAACCCACACAGTTCATGTAGAGAGACTACCCCTCCATAAACCCACACAGTTCATGTAGAGTGACTACCCCTCCATAAACCCACACAGTTCATGTAGAGAGAGAGACTACCCCTCCATAAACCCACACAGTTCATGTAGAGAGACTACCACTCCATAAACCCACACAGTTCATGTAGAGAGAGAGACTACCCCTCCATAAACCCACACAGTTCATGTAGAGAGACTACCCCTCCATAAACCCACACAGTTCATGTAGAGAGACTACCCCTCCATAAACCCACACAGTTCATGTAGAGAGACTACCACTCCATAAACCCACACAGTTCATGTAGAGAGACTACCACTCCATAATCCCACACAGTTCATGTAGAGTGACTACCCCTCCATAAACCCACACAGTTCATGTAGAGAGACTACCCCTCCATAAACCCACACAGTTCATGTAGAGTGACTACCCCTCCATAAACCCACACAGTTCATGTAGAGAGAGAGACTACCCCTCCATAAACCCACACAGTTCATGTAGAGAGACTACCACTCCATAAACCCACACAGTTCATGTAGAGAGAGAGACTACCCCTCCATAAACCCACACAGTTCATGTAGAGAGACTACCACTCCATAAACCCACACAGTTTACGTAGAGAGAGAGCCTACCCCTCCATAAACCCACACAGTTCATGTAGAGAGACTACCCCTCCATAAACCCACACAGTTCATGTAGAGAGACTACCCCTCCATAAACCCACACAGTTCATGTAGAGAGAGTGACTACCCCTCCATAAACCCACAGAGTTAATGTAAAGCGAGAATACCCCTCCATAAACCCACAGAGTTCATGTAAAGAGAGACTACCCCTCCATAAACCCACACAGTGCATGTCAAGAGGGGCAGTAGGAGAAAAGGAAGGGATCTGAGGGGTAGGCATCTGTTTCCTCCTGCCATGTAAACCAACCAGGAGACCCAGCATAAGTAGACAGGAATGGTGGGAGGAGCAGAGGAGAGAGGGAGAGGGAAAGGGGGAGGGCAGAGAGCAGGGAAACTGTGTGATCGGAAACATATGAAAATAAAAAAGGCATTGGGGAGGTTCTGGGGAGGATGACAGAGATAGTTGATAGATTAAGTATGGGTAGGTTTTGGGGAGGATGACAGAGATAGTTGATAGATGAAGTATGGGGAGGTTGTGGGGAGGATGACAGAGATAGTTGATAGATGAAGTATGGGGAGGTTGTGGGGAGGATGACAGAGATAGTTGATAGATGAAGTATGGGGAGGTTGTGGGGAGGATGACAGACATAGTTGATAGATGAAGTATGGGGAGGTTGTGGGGAGGATGACAGACATAGTTGATAGATGAAGTATGGGGAGGTTGTGGGGAGGATGACAGAGATAGTTGATAGAGCTAGAAGTATGGGGAGGTTGTGGGGAGGATGACAGACATAGTTGATAGATGAAGTATGGGGAGGTTGTGGGGAGGATGACAGATATAGTTGATAGATGAAGTATGGGTAGGTTGTGGGGAGGATGACAGATATAGTTGATAGATGAAGTATGGGGAGGTTGTGGGGAGGATGACAGACATAGTTGATAGATGAAGTATGGGGAGGTTGTGGGGAGGATGACAGACATAGTTGATAGATGAAGTGTGGGGAGGTTGTGGGGAGGATGACAGACATAGTTGATAGATGAAGTATGGGGAGGTTGTGGGGAGGATGACAGACATTGTTGATAGATGAAGTATGGGGAGGTTGTGGGGAGGATGACAGATATAGTTGATAGATGAAGTATGGGGAGGTTGTGGGGAGGATGACAGACATAGTTGATAGGTGAAGTATGGGGAGGTTGTGGGGAGGATGACAGATATAGTTGATAGATGAAGTATGGGTAGGTTGTGGGGAGGATGACAGATATAGTTGCTAGATGAAGTATGGGGAGGTTGTGGGGAGGATGACAGAGATAGTTGATAGAGATAGAAGTATGGGGAGGTTGTGGGGAGGATGACAGACATAGTTGATAGATGAAGTATGGGGAGGTTGTGGGGAGGATGACAGACATAGTTGATAGATGAAGTATGGGGAGGTTGTGGGGAGGATGACAGAGATAGTTGATAGATGAAGTATGGTGAGGTTGTGGGGAGAATGACAGAGATAGTTGATAGAGATCGAAGTATGGGGAGGTTGTGGGGAGGATGACAGAGATAGTTGATAGATGAAGTATGGGGAGGTTGTGGGGAGGATGACAGAGATAGTTGATAGAGATAGAAGTATGGGGAGGTTGTGGGGAGGATGACAGAGATAGTTGATAGATGAAGTATGGGGAGGTTGAGGGGAGGATGACAGAGATAGTTGATAGATGAAGTATGGTGAGGTTGTGGGGAGGATGACAGAGATAGTTGATAGACATAGAAGTATGGGGAGGTTGTGGGGAGGATGACATATATAGTTGATAGATGAAGTATGGGGAGGTTGTGGGGGGGATGACAGAGATAGTTGATAGATGAAGTATGGGGAGGTTGTGGGGAGGATGACAGACATAGTTGATAGAGATAGAAGTATGGGGAGGTTGTGGGGAGGATGACAGATATAGTTGATAGATGAAGTATGGGGAGGTTGTGGGGAGGATGACAGAGATAGTTGATAGATGAAGTATGGGTAGGTTGTGGGGAGGATGACAGAGATAGTTGATAGAGATAGAAGTATGGGGAGGTTGTGGGGAGGATGACAGAGATAGTTGATAGATGAAGTATGGGGAGGTTGTGGGGAGGATGACAGAGATAGTTGATAGAGATAGAAGTATGGGGAGGTTGTGGGGAGGATGACAGAGATAGTTGATAGAGATAGAAGTATGGGGAGGTTGTGGGGAGGATGACAGAGATAGTTGATAGATGAAGTATGGGGAGGTTGTGGGGAGGATGACAGAGATAGTTGATAGATGAAGTATGGGGAGGTTGTGGGGAGGATGACAGAGATAGTTGATAGATGAAGTATGGGGAGGTTGTGGGGAGGATGACAGAGATAGTTGGTAGATGAAGTATGGGGAGGTTGTGGGGAGGATGACAGAGATAGTTGATAGATGAAGTATGGGGAGGTTGTGGGGAGGATGACAGAGATAGTTGATAGATGAAGTATGGGGAGGTTGTGGGGAGGATGACAGAGATAGTTGGTAGATGAAGTATGGGGAGGTTGTGGGGAGGATGACAGAGATAGTTGATAGATGAAGTATGGGGAGGTTGTGGGGAGGATGACAGACATAGTTGATCGAGATAGAAGTATGGGGAGGTTGTGGGGAGGATGACAGACATAGTTGATAGATGAAGTATGGGGAGGTTGTGGGGAGGATGACAGACATAGTTGATAGATGAAGTATGGGGAGGTTGTGGGGAGGATGACAGATATAGTTGATAGATGAAGTATGGGGAGGTTGTGGGGAGGATGACAGAGATAGTTGATAGATGAAGTATGGGGAGGTTGTGGGGAGGATGACAGATATAGTTGATAGATGAAGTATGGGGAGGTTGTCGGGAGGATGACAGACATAGTTGATAGAGATAGAAGTATGGGGAGGTTCTGGGGAGGATGACATACATAGTTGATAGAGATAGAAGTATGGGGAGGTTGTGGGGAGGATGACAGAGATAGTTGATAGAGATAGAAGTATGGGGAGGTTCTGGGGAGGATGACAGAGATAGTTGATAGATGAAGTATGGGGAGGTTGTGGGGAGGATGACAGAGATAGTTGATAGATGAAGTATGGGGAGGTTGTGGGGAGGATGACAGAGATAGTTGATAGATGAAGTATGGGGAGGTTGTGGGAAGGATGACAGATATAGTTGATAGATTAAGTATGGGGAGGTTGTGGGGAGGATGACAGAGACAGTTGATAGATGATGTATGGGGAGGTTGTGGGGAGGATGACAGAGATAGTTGATAGATGAAGTATGGGGAGGTTGTGGGGAGGATGACAGAGATAGTTGATAGATGAAGTATGGGGAGGTTGTGGATAGGATGACATATATAGTTGATAGATGAAGTATGGGGAGGTTGTGGGGAGGATGACAGATATAGTTGATAGATGAAGTATGGGGAGGTTGTGGGGAGGATGACAGAGATAGTTGATAGAGATAGAAGTATGGGGAGGTTGTGGGGAGGATGACAGAGATAGTTGACAGAGATATAATTATAGTTGGACTGAAAGATAAATCAATCATGTGAAAAGATCTCTGGTTGATGTGTCATTCATTTCACTGCATGGTGAGAACTAAGCCCAAAATACAGAGTCTACAGGGTCCAGGCTTCAACTGGTCATTATTGTACAAGCTGTAAAAAGGTCCTTCAGAGGAATATCACAGTTATTTCAGTGGATTCCCTGAGGACAGCCACACTCCCCATCAGATTACACCCATAACAGGGGCTAGGGGTGGGCAGCGGGGTGGAATGGAGCAGGGTAGAGGTGTGAATAAATGTGTGAATGTATGTGTTTGTGCGCACGTGTGTGTGTTTGAGTCAGTAATCCATCAGTACACCAATAGCGAGGGCTACAGTAGCATCCACTCTGTCTACAGCAGGAGATTGATGAAGCCACAAGACAAACAGCACACTGTCATCTCATCACTAGAGAACATATTATGATGATTCAACTGTCATCTCATCACTAGAGAACATATTATGATGATTCAACTGTCATCTCATCACTAGAGAGCATTTTGTTGATGATTCAACTGTCATCTCATCACTAGAGAACATATTATGATGATTAAACTGTCATCTCATCACTAGAGAGCATATTATGATGATTCAACTGTCATCTCATCACTAGAGAGCATTTTATGATGATTCAACTGTCATCTCATCACTAGAGAGCATATTATGATGATTCAACTGTCATCTCATCACTAGAGAGCATATTATGATGATTCAACTGTCATCTCATCACTAGAGAGCATATTATGATGATTCAACTGTCATCTCATCACTAGAGAGCATATTATGATGATTCAACTGTCATCTCATCACTAGAGAACATATTATGATGATTCAACTGTCATCTCATCACTAGAGAACATATTATGATGATTCAACTGTCATCTCATCACTAGAGAACATATTATGATGATTCAACTGTCATCTCATCACTAGAGAGCATATTATGATGATTCAACTGTCATCTCATCACTAGAGAGCATATTATGATGATTCAACTGTCATCTCATCACTAGAGAGCATTTTATGATGATTCAACTGTCATCTCATCACTAGAGAGCATTTTATGATGATTCAACTGTCATCTCATCACTAGAGAGCATTTTATGATGATTCAACTGTCATCTCATCACTAGAGAACATATTATGATGATTCAACTGTCATCTCATCACTAGAGAACATATAATGATGATTCAACTGTCATCTCATCACTAGAGAGCATATTATGATGATTCAACTGTCATCTCATCACTAGAGAACATATTATGATGATTCAACTGTCATCTCATCACTAGAGAACATATAATGATGATTCAACTGTCATCTCATCACTAGAGAGCATATTATGATGATTCAACTGTCATCTCATCACTAGAGAGCATTTTATGATGATTCAACTGTCATCTCATCACTAGAGAACATATTATGATGATTCAACTGTCATCTCATCACTAGAGAACATATTATGATGATTCAACTGTCATCTCATCACTAGAGAACATATTATGATGATTCAACTGTCATCTCATCACTAGAGAGCATGTTATGATGATTCAACTGTCATCTCATCACTAGAGAACATATAATGATGATGCAACTGTCATCTCATCACTAGAGAACATATAATGATGATTCAACTGTCATCTCATCACTAGAGAGCATTTTATGATGATTCAACTGTCATCTCATCACTAGAGAACATATTATGATGATTCAACTGTCATCTCATCACTAGAGAACATTTTATGATGATTCAACTGTCATCTCATCACTAGAGAGCATGTTATGATGATTCAACTGTCATCTCATCACTAGAGAACATGTTATGATGATTCAACTGTCATCTCATCACTAGAGAACATATTATGATGATTCAACTGTCATCTCATCACTAGAGAGCATGTTATGATGATTCAACTGTCATCTCATCACTAGAGAGCATATTATGATGATTCAACTGTCATCTCATCACTAGAGAACATATTATGATGATTCAACTGTCATCTCATCACTAGAGAGCATGTTATGATGATTCAACTGTCATCTCATCACTAGAGAACATATTATGATGATTCAACTGTCATCTCATCACTAGAGAGCATGTTATGATGATTCAACTGTCATCTCATCACTAGAGAACATATTATGATGATTCAACTGTCATCTCATCACTAGAGAGCATATTATGATGATTCAACTGTCATCTCATCACTAGAGAACATATTATGATGATTCAACTGTCATCTCATCACTAGAGAGCATATTATGATGATTCAACTGTCATCTCATCACTAGAGAGCATTTTATGATGATTCAACTTTCAGCACACTCATTCCTAAAAGGTGTATCTGCCCAATGAAGATAAAACGACTGAATGAAACAGAAATGACTCACCTGAACGGTCGGATTCAGCGAGGGAGGCGGATGGCACCATCAGGACAGGCAGGAAGAGAGAGAGAGAGAGAGAGCGAACCATTAGACTGAGATAGAGGGTTAATCAATATGACATTTCTGTCAGTAAGGACCTCTGCTTTGGCTCTAAACTGTTTGCAGACTAAAAATAGCAGTAATTTCTGAGACAGGGAATAAGGAGGGAAGATTTTGGACTGGATTTAACATTGTCACCCTCAAAACACCACACAGTATTTACCCAACATAACTTTATCTCTGCACTCCAGCCAGCCAATCACTGAGAGATAACAAAAAAGATTTGATCTCCTTAAGAAGACCTTTTAGAGCTCCCCTTTGTAGCTACATTAGGGACGTTTAGCTAAGGCAAGAATTATCAGCTGCACATCTAAGGGAGGAATAGAAGTGGTGCGGGGGAGAGAGGGGAAGAGCAGAAATCATTAATGCAAATATCTGGCCCGGATCCTGATGGACTGGGGTGGTGTTGTCAGATGCTGCTGCTGTTTTGGATGGGTTCATTGTTATTCAAGTGGCTGCTGGCTGGGATTGACCTGGGCCTTATCGACCATCGCCCGGGGGGGGGGGGGGGGGGGGGGGGGATGCCTTGCACCTTACATTAATATGCCTGTCTGTCTGTATGTCTGTCTGTAAGTGTAAAACTGAGGTAACTAATTGTACTATACAAATAGTGAGAGGAAAACTGAGGTAACTAATAGTACTATACATAAAGATAGTGTAATACTGAGGTACCTAATAGTACTATACATAAATATAGTGTAATACTGAGGTAACTAATAGTACTATACATAAATATAGTGTAAAACTGAGGTAACTAATAGTACTATACATAAATATAGTGTAATACTAAGGTAACTAATAGTACTATACATAAAGATAGTGTAATACTGAGGTAACTAATAGTACTATACATGAATATAGTGTAAAACTGAGGTAACTAATAGTACTATACATAAATATAGTGTAAAACTGAGGTAACTAATAGTACTATACATAAATATAGTGTAATACTGAGGTAACTAATAGTACTATACATAAAGATAGTGTAATACTGAGGTAACTAATAGTACTATACATAAATATAGTGTAAAACTGAGGTAACTAATAGTACTATACATAAATATAGTGTAATACTGAGGTAACTAATAGTACTATACATAAATATAGTGTAATACTGAGGTAACTAATAGTACTATACATAAATATAGTGTAATACTGAGGTAACTAATAGTACTATACATAAATATAGTGTAAAACTGAGGTAACTAATAGTACTATACATAAATATAGTGTAATACTGAGGTAACTAATAGTACTATACATAAATATAGTGTAATACTGAGGTAACTAATAGTACTATACATAAAGATAGTGTAATACTGAGGTAACTAATAGTACTATACATAAATATAGTGTAAAACTGAGGTAACTAATAGTACTATACATAAAGATAGTGTAAAATTGAGGTAACTAATAGTACTATACATAAAGATAGTGTAATACTGAGGTAACTAATAGTACTATACATAAATATAGTGTAAAACTGAGGTAACTAATAGTACTATACATAAAGATAGTGTAATACTGAGGTAACTAATAGTACTATACATATAGAGAGAGGAAAACTGAGGTAACTAAGATACAGACCCTCCCCTCCCCTGTTCCTAAGATACAGACCCTCCCCTCCCCTGTTCCTAAGATACAGACCCTCCCCTGGTCCTAAGATACAGACCCTCCCATCCCCTGTTCCTAAGATACAGACCCTCCCCTGGTCCTAAGATACAGACCCTGTTGTACTGTTCAACATACCTTGTGTTAATTTAAGCTTATCCTCAATATTGACAAAACTAAACTAATGGTGTTTTCTAAAGCAAGAAATAGACTTCTGAACCTTTCACCTATTACTACCTGTCAGGGCAAGGATATTGAGGTTGTAACCTCATGTAAAATATATTTTGTTATACTCTTGTGAATTCTATGGTTTTCACTAGATTACTTGTAGTTTTTCATGTTGTTTGTCTGTAATTTGTGTAATGACTTGGTGCTGCCTATCTTGGCCAGGACGCTCTTGAAAAATAGATTTTAAATCTCAAGCCCTTCCTGGTTAAATAAAGGATACATAAAAAAGGTAGATAAAATAAGAGGTGGAGAGGGCAGACAGGTAGAGGTTGAGAGGGCAGACAGGTAGAGGTTGAGAGGGCAGACAGGTAGAGGTTGAGAGGGCAGACAGGTAGAGGTGGAGAGGGCAGACAGGTAGAGGTGGAGAGGGTAGACAGGTAGAGGTGGAGAGGGTAGACAGGTAGAGGTGGAGAGGGCAGACAGGTAGAGGTGGAGAGGGTAGAGGTGGAGAGGGTAGAGGTGGAGAGGGCAGACAGGTAGAGGTTGAGAGGGCAGACAGGTAGAGGTGGAGAGGGCAGACAGGTAGAGGTGGAGAGGATAGACAGGTAGAGGTGGAGAGGGTAGACAGGTAGAGGTGGAGAGGGCAGACAGGTAGAGGTGGAGAGGGTAGAGGTGGAGAGGGTAGAGGTGGAGAGGGCAGACAGGTAGAGGTGGAGAGGGCAGACAGGTAGAGGTGGAGAGGGCAGACAGGTAGAGGTGGAGAGGGCTGACAGGTAGAGGTGGAGAGGGTAGACAGGTAGAGGTGGAGAGGGCAGACAGGTAGAGGTGGAGAGGGTAGACAGGTAGAGGTGGAGAGGGTAGAGGTGGAGAGGGTAGACAGGTAGAGGTGGAGAGGGCAGACAGGTAGAGGTGGAGAGGGTAGACAGGTAGAGGTGGAGAGGGCAGACAGGTAGAGGTGGAGAGGGTAGAGGTGGAGAGGGTAGACAGGTAGAGGTGGAGAGGGTAGAGGTGGAGAGGGCAGACAGGTAGAGGTGGAGAGGGCAGACAGGTAGAGGTGGAGAGGGCAGACAGGTAGAGGTGGAGAGGGTAGAGGTGGAGAGGGTAGACAGGTAGAGGTGGAGAGGGCAGACAGGTAGAGGTGGAGAGGGTAGAGGTGGATAGGGTAGACAGGTAGAGGTGGAGAGGGTAGAGGTGGAGAGGGTAGACAGGTAGAGGTGGAGAGGGCAGACAGGTAGAGGTGGAGAGGGCAGACAGGTAGAGGTGGAGAGGGTAGAGGTGGAGAGGGTAGACAGGTAGAGGTGGAGAGGGCAGACAGGTAGAGGTGGAGAGGGCAGACAGGTAGAGGTGGAGAGGGTAGAGGTGGAGAGGGCAGACAGGTAGAGGTGGAGAGGGTAGAGGTGGAGAGGGCAGACAGGTAGAGGTGGAGAGGGCAGACAGGTAGAGGTGGAGAGGGCAGACAGGTAGAGGTGGAGAGGGCAGAGGTGGAGAGGGCAGACAGGTAGAGGTGGAGAGGGTAGACAGGTAGAGGTGGAGAGGGCAGACAGGTAGAGGTGGAGAGGGCAGAGGTGGAGAGGGCAGACAGGTAGAGGTGGAGAGGGCAGAGGTGGAGAGGGCAGACAGGTAGAGGTGGAGAGGGCAGACAGGTAGAGGTGGAGAGGGCAGACAGGTAGAGGTGGAGAGGGTAGACAGGTAGAGGTGGAGAGGGCAGACAGGTAGAGGTGGAGAGGGCAGAGGTGGAGAGGGCAGACAGGTAGAGGTGGAGAGGGCAGACAGGTAGAGGTGGAGAGGGCAGACAGGTAGAGGTGGAGAGGGCAGACAGGTAGAGGTGGAGAGGGCAGAGGTGGAGAGGGCAGACAGGTAGAGGTGGAGAGGGTAGAGGTGGAGAGGGCAGACAGGTAGAGGTGGAGAGGGCAGAGGTGGAGAGGGCAGACAGGTAGAGGTGGAGAGGATAGACAGGTAGAGGTGGAGAGGGCAGACAGGTAGAGGTGGAGAGGGCAGAGGTGGAGAGGGCAGACAGGTAGAGGTGGAGAGGGTAGACAGGTAGAGGTGGAGAGGGCAGACAGGTAGAGGTGGAGAGGGCAGAGGTTGAGAGGGCAGACAGGTAGAGGTGGAGAGGGCAGACAGGTAGAGGTGGAGAGGGCAGACAGGTAGAGGTGGAGAGGGCAGACAGGTAGAGGTGGAGAGGGCAGAGGTGGAGAGGGCAGACAGGTAGAGGTGGAGAGGGCAGACAGGTAGAGGTGGAGAGGGCAGAGGTGGAGAGGGCAGACAGGTAGAGGTGGAGAGGGCAGACAGGTAGAGGTGGAGAGGGCAGACAGGTAGAGGTGGAGAGGACAGACAGGTAGAGGTGGAGAGGGTAGACAGGTAGAGGTGGAGAGGGCAGACAGGTAGAGGTGGAGAGGGCAGAGGTGGAGAGGGCAGACAGGTAGAGGTGGAGAGGGCAGACAGGTAGAGGTGGAGAGGGCAGACAGGTAGAGGTGGAGAGGGCAGACAGGTAGAGGTGGAGAGGGCAGAGGTGGAGAGGGCAGACAGGTAGAGGTGGAGAGGGCAGACAGGTAGAGGTGGAGAGGGCAGACAGGTAGAGGTGGAGAGGGCAGACAGGTAGAGGTGGAGAGGGCAGAGGTGGAGAGGGCAGACAGGTAGAGGTGGAGAGGGCAGACAGGTAGAGGTGGAGAGGGCAGACAGGTAGAGGTGGAGAGGGCAGACAGGTAGAGGTGGAGAGGGCAGAGGTGGAGAGGGCAGACAGGTAGAGGTGGAGAGGGCAGACAGGTAGAGGTGGAGAGGGCAGAGGTGGAGAGGGCAGACAGGTAGAGGTGGAGAGGGCAGACAGGTAGAGGTGGAGAGGGCAGACAGGTAGAGGTGGAGAGGGCAGACAGGTAGAGGTGGAGAGGGCAGACAGGTAGAGGTGGAGAGGGTAGACAGGTAGAGGTGGAGAGGGCAGACAGGTAGAGGTGGAGAGGGCAGACAGGTAGAGGTGGAGAGGGTAGAGGTGGAGAGGGCAGACAGGTAGAGGAGGAGAGGGCAGACAGGTAGAGGTGGAGAGGGTAGAGGTGGAGAGGGCAGACAGGTAGAGGTGGAGAGGGCAGACAGGTAGAGGTGGAGAGGGTAGAGGTGGAGAGGGCAGACAGGTAGAGGTGGAGAGGGCAGACAGGTAGAGGTGGAGAGGGCAGACAGGTAGAGGTGGAGAGGGCAGACAGGTAGAGGTGGAGAGGGCAGACAGGTAGAGGTGGAGAGGGCAGACAGGTAGAGGTGGAGAGGGTAGACAGGTAGAGGTGGAGAGGGCAGACAGGTAGAGGTGGAGAGGGTAGACAGGTAGAGGTGGAGAGGGCAGACAGGTAGAGGTGGAGAGGGCAGACAGGTAGAGGTGGAGAGGGCAGACAGGTAGAGGTGGAGAGGGCAGACAGGTAGAGGTAGAGAGGGCAGACAGGTAGAGGAGGAGAGGGTAGAGGTGGAAAGGGCAGACAGGTAGAGGCGGAGAGGGCAGACAGGTAGAGGTAGAGAGGGCAGACAGGTAGAGGTGGAGAGGGTAGAGGTGGAGAGGGCAGACAGGTAGAGGCGGAGAGGGCAGACGGGTAGAGGTGGAGAGGGCAGACAGGTAGAGGTGGAGAGGGCAGACAGGTAGAGGTGGAGAGGACAGACGGGTAGAGGTGGAGAGGGCAGACAGGTAGAGGTGGAGAGGGTAGAGGTGGAGAGGGCAGACAGGTAGAGGTGGAGAGGGCAGACAGGTAGAAGTGGAGAGGGCAGACGGGTAGAGGTGGAGAGGGCAGACAGGTAGAGGTGGAGAGGGTAGAGGTGGAGAGGGCAGACAGGTAGAGGCGGAGAGGGCAGACGGGTAGAGGTGGAGAGGGCAGACAGGTAGAGGTGGAGAGGGTAGAGGTGGAGAGGGCAGACAGGTAGAGGCGGAGAGGGCAGACGGGTAGAGGTGGAGAGGGCAGACAGGTAGAGGTGGAGAGGGTAGAGGTGGAGAGGGCAGACAGGTAGAGGTGGAGAGGACAGACGGGTAGAGGTGGAGAGGGCAGACAGGTAGAGGTGGAGAGGGTAGAGGTGGAGAGGGCAGACAGGTAGAGGTGGAGAGGGTAGAGGTGGAGAGGGCAGACAGGTAGAGGTTGAGAGGGCAGACAGGTAGAGGTGGAGAGGGCAGACAGGTAGAGGTGGAGAGGGCAGACAGGTAGAGGTAGAGAGGGCAGACAGGTAGAGGTGGAGAGGGTAGAGGTGGAGAGGGCAGACAGGTAGAGGCGGAGAGGGCAGACGGGTAGAGGTGGAGAGGGCAGACAGGTAGAGGTGGAGAGGGCAGACAGGTAGAGGTGGAGAGGGCAGACGGGTAGAGGTGGAGAGGGCAGACAGGTAGAGGTGGAGAGGGTAGAGGTGGAGAGGGCAGACAGGTAGAGGTGGAGAGGGCTGACAGGTAGAGGTGGAGAGGACAGACGGGTAGAGGTGGAGAGGGCAGACAGGTAGAGGTGGAGAGGGTAGAGGTGGAGAGGGCAGACAGGTAGAGGTGGAGAGGGTAGAGGTGGAGAGGGCAGACAGGTAGAGGTTGAGAGGGCAGACAGGTAGAGGTGGAGAGGGCAGACAGGTAGAGGTGGAGAGGGCAGACAGGTAGAGGTAGAGAGGACAGACAGGTGGAGATGGAGAGGGTATAGGTGGAGAGGACAGACAGGTAGAGGTGGAGAGGGCAGACAGGTAGAGGTGGAGAGGGCAGACAGGTAGAGGTGGAGAGGGCAGACAGGTAGAGGTGGAGAGGGCAGACAGGTAGAGGTAGAGAGGACAGACAGGTGGAGATGGAGAGGGTATAGGTGGAGAGGACAGACAGGTATGGCAGAGAAACCAGGCCCGAGATGTACCAGAAGTAGATAGCAGAACGGGTTTGGGTTGGCTTGGCCAAACATATGTCCTATAGTGAGTAATTATGGGTGGGATTGGATCGTGTTACCACTACTAACGCCTGTTAATCTGACTAATCCACTCCAAACCCGAGTATTAGCAGGGAATTGGCATTTGTTCATTGTTGTAAGACAAAGCCCTAGTTAAAGTATGGCATTACATCTAATCAACAAGAACATTTGGGTCAGTGTTACTATAAACAGCAGACTTTCAGTAAACACACTTGTTAAGAGGATGTAATTCCTCTTTGATAAAGCAGTAATGTGGGCCAACCCTGCAGATACTATGTAAACAGTTTGGGTAACATCAGTGATGTAACCACAGCCTAAAACTGAAGCCTGAGTTGGTAAAAACACATATAAATCTCTGTCCTTTTTATGTATCCCCTATTCTCTACCTCCCTCTCTACCTCCCTCTCTACCTCCCTTTTTTCCTCCCTGTCTACCTCCCTGTCTACCTCCCTGTCTACCTCCCTCTCTACCTCCATCTCTACCTCCATCTCTACCTCCATCTCTACCTCCCTTTCTACCTCCCTTTCTACCTCCCTCTCTACCTCCCTGTCTACCTCCCTCTCTACCTCCCTCTCTTTGACCTCAACTAACCCACCATTGGGTTTCCCTCCGACCGTCAAAGAGGAGAGGCAGCCAGGCAGAAGTTATCTGTCTGAGATCAAAACGAGGAAGCTGAAAGCTGAGAGGCTGAAGGTGCTAGCTACTGCTGAGGAAAGATTGCATATCCAGGCGTGAACCCAAGGACAGACACGCAGGTCAACAGACTGACTCCTAGACAGACACTAGAGAGTCTGTACTGACACACAGGGGGAACCACTACCCAGAGAGGCATGTTAACAGTAGTAGAGGAATAAAACGGCTTTCTTATGAAAATGAACTTAGAAAAGCCTCCACTGAGAGGGTTACGGTAGTATAATCATGATATAGATTATTTAAAACTGCAACCGGTACTGACAGGTTTGTCTTATTCAGTTGTCTGTGACTGGTCTGTCTCTCACAATGACCTCTATCTTTGGCTTTTTTCAACAGCTACCTTACAATCTATGTATCACTATGTTATCCACTTTACACACATGTGCACGCAGAAATGGAAATGCACAGACACCCGCGCACACACACAAACACACACCTAGTCTTTCATTCCTGTGTGTGTGACAGTGGTCTCGGGAGAGTGGTGGTGAGGTGCGAAGAGTGTGAGAGATCATCGCATTATCAAATAACCTCCCGCTAATCTCCCTCTGAAAACATGGAGGCCCTGAAATGATGCAGAAAAACCAGGGTCGCTCACCATGTCAAACAAGCTAATCCTGAAAGACCGGAGACTGTTCATGCCCCTGCCTCTATAAATACTATTACACTGCTGCACACACTCAGGATCACATAGACCAGGAATCTCCAACCCTGTTCCTGGAGAGATACCCGCTTGTAAGGTTGTCTTTTAAACCCCAGCTGTAACTAACATGATTCAGTTTGTCAACCAGCTAATTATTAGAATCAGGTGCGCTAGATTAGGGTTGGAGTGAAAACCTACTGGACAGTATCTCTCCAGGAACAGGGTTGGAGTGAAAACCTACAGGACAGTATCTCTCCAGGAACAGGGTTGGAGTGAAAACCTACTGGACAGTATCTCTCCAGGAACAGGGTTGGAGTGAAAACCTACTGAACAGTATCTCTCCAGGAACAGGGTTGGAGTGAAAACCTACTGGACAGTATCTCTCCAGGAACAGGGTTGGAGTGAAAACCTACAGGACGGGATCTCTCCAGGAAGAGGGTTGGAGTGAAAACCTACTGGACAGTATCTCTCCGGGAACAGGGTTGGAGTGAAAATCTACTGGACAGTATCTCTCCAGGAACAGGGTTGGAGTGAAAACCTACAGGAAGGTATCTCTCCAGGAACACGGTTGGAGTGAAAACCTACTGGACAGTATCTCTCCAGGAACAGGGTTGGAGTGAAAACATACAGGAAGGTAGCTCTCCAGGAACAAGGTTGGAGTGAAAACATACAGGAAGGTATCTCTCCAGGAACAAGGTTGGAGTGAAAACATACAGGAAGGTATCTCTCCAGGAACAGGGTTGGAGTGAAAACATACAGGAGGGTATCTCTCCAGGAACAGGGTTGAAGTGAAAACATACAGGAAGGTATCTCTCTAGGAACAGGGTTGGAGTGAAAACCTACAGGAAGCTATCTCTCCAGGAACAGGGTTGGAGTGAAAACATACAGGAAGGTAGCTCTCCAGGAACAGGGTTGGAGTGAAAACATACAGGAAGGTATCTCTCCAGGAACAGGGTTGGAGTGAAAACATACAGGAAGGTATCTCTCCAGGAACAGGGTTGGAGTGAAAACATACAGGAAGGTATCTCTCCAGGAACAGGGTTGGAGTGAAAACATACAGGAAGGTATCTCTCCAGGAACAGGGTTGGAGTGAAAACATACAGGAAGGTATCTCTCCAGGAACAGGGTTGGAGTGAAAACATACAGAAAGGTATCTCTCCAGGAACAGGGTTGGAGTGAAAACATACAGGAAGGTATCTCTCCAGGAACAGGGTTGGAGTGAAAACATACAGGAAGGTATCTCTCCAGGAACAGGGTTGGAGTGAAAACATACAGGAAGGTATCTCTCCAGGAACAGGGTTGGAGTGAAAACATACAGGAAGGTATCTCTCCAGGAACAGGGTTGGAGTGAAAACATACAGGAAGGTATCTCTCCAGGAACAGGGTTGGAGTGAAAACATACAGGAAGGTATCTCTCCAGGAACAGGGTTGGAGTGAAAACATACAGGAATGTATCTCTCCAGGAACAGGGTTGGAGTGAAAACATACAGGAAGGTATCTCTCCAGGAACAAGGTTGGAGTGAAAACATACAGGAAGGTATCTCTCCAGGAACAGGGTTGGAGTGAAAACATACAGGAAGGTATCTCTCCAGGAACAGGGTTGGAGTGAAAACATACAGGAAGGTATCTCTCCAGGAACAGGGTTGGAGTGAAAACATACAGGAAGGTATCTCTCCAGGAACAGGGTTGGAGTGAAAACATACAGGAAGGTATCTCTCCAGGAACAGGGTTGGAGTGAAAACATACAGGAAGGTATCTCTCCAGGAACAAGGTTGGAGTGAAAACATACAGGAAGGTATCTCTCCAGGAACAGGGTTGGAGTGAAAACATACAGGAAGGTATCTCTCCAGGAACAGGGTTGGAGTGAAAACATACAGGAAGGTATCTCTCCAGGAACAGGGTTGGAGTGAAAACATACAGGAAGGTATCTCTCCAGGAACAGGGTTGGAGTGAAAACATACAGGAAGGTATCTCTCCAGGAACAGGGTTGGAGTGAAAACATACAGGAAGGTATCTCTCCAGGAACAGGGTTGGAGTGAAAACATACAGGAAGGTATCTCTCCAGGAACAGGGTTGGAGTGAAAACTGCTGCACACCTGCACTTGTGTTCTCTTCTCAACACAGCCTAGCGGTTAGAGAGAGGTCATCTTCATATTCATCTTTGAGAAAAACAGAACTGAGACAGATCTATGGAGAAATAATATGTTTCCCAGTCCTGACGTGGGTTATCCGTTCGGGGTGGGAATTGCCAGGGACCTCACGATACAATATTATCACGAAAACTTAGATGCCGAATTGATATGCATTGCGATTCTCACAATTTACATAAATATACTGTACATATATATATATATATATATATATATATATATATCGATTTATCGATTTTTGGAGATAAAGTATAGATATAATATCGTCCAGAATAATATTGCCATATCTAACTGTATACATTTTTCCCTCAACACTATTAGTCATGCCAATCTGGCACACACTAAGACTGGATCTGAAAAGAACACATAACTACTATGTATGATTTATGTGGATTCAATAGAATTTTAGTATACAGCACCACACAAATTGATCAGTCTACTCCTCTGGCAACAAGAAGATAATTAACCTCTCAGAAATAGCGTGTGATTTCCATATGGCAATGCAGCAGGAAAATGACTGATGTTTTAGAACCAATACTAAACATAGTGATCTTTGATCTGGATGCTTACATTAGATTGATTTAAACAGCCTCAGATGGCTTCCTCTTTGTCCTTAGGATTCAAACAATACAGATATGTTTCATCCCTCTCCCATCAGGCTGTTTTCCCTTAAGATATGTGAAGGAGTCCTTGCTCCTTGTTCTTCCTCACACCAGGAGGTGTGCCTTGTGTCTCCATTGACAGGGTATAAATAAGTGAATAGCTGGTTTTGCTAGTCACCAATGGAAGAATAGAATAGTCAATAAATGAATAATGAGGCAGAGAGAGAAAGAGAGAGAAAAAATGAGAGAGAGAGAGAGAGAGAGAGAGAAAGAAGAGAGACAGAAGAGAAAGGGAGTGAGAGAGAGATAAAGAAGAGAGAGAGCAAAAGAGAAAGAAGAAAGAAAGAAGAGAGAGAGAGAGAGCGAGAGAGTGAGAGAGAGAGAGAGAGAGAGAGAGAGAGAGAGGGAGGGAGAGAGAGAGAGAGAGAGAGAGGGAGGGAGAGAGAGAGAGAGAGAGAGAGAGAGAGAGAGAAAGAAAGAAAGAAAGAAAGAAAGAAAGAAAGAAAGAAAGAAAGAAAGAAAGAAAGAAAGAAAGACTCAGTGAAGACTCTGTGTTTGAGAGCCTGATTTGGCTGATTCCACCTGCAGTTTGCAGTTGACTAGCAGAGCTTTGGCCCCACCCTTATAAGCCCAGACCAGCCCAGACTAGCCTTGACACCACATGCCATCACCATGGCCATAGCACTGAACAGACATAAACAAGGCATCCATACCATTCAACCCCACCAGCAGCTGCTTCCCATCCTGTGGCAGACATTCACATCTGGTGTCAAGGCTTAGAGCGAGCCACTCTCCTTTGTGCTGCTGACTCCACAGTGTAATAGACTAAAGAACAGAACCCAACCTACAGGATAGCTAGATGCTGCATTACATTACTAGCAGGCCTGGGGGCAGTGGTGACCCCATCATTCTCTCAGCTGAGCACCCATCCTCCATAAATTGCAGGTTGCCCCTCACCCCCCTGTTCCACACTCCAAACACAGAGGTGAAATGGTTGAAATAATTTTCAGTGTGAAGATTATGGGTCGCTTCTTCACCCCCTCTTTCTCTAGCACACCCCCAGTAGTAAATTACTCTACACAGCATCACCTGACTCCCATTAACCCTTTCAATCTGCCTCCATGTCTTCAGCACAGAACAGAGAGAGTGAGCCCTGCAGCTATAGGATATGGTAATGATGGAGACTCCCTACTTCACCACCTACCCCCTCACCCACCTCCTGACCACATCAACGCTCCCCTACCCCCCTTCCACATCTTCGACTCTCCACCCCCTCCACATTCACCCCTCTCCAACCCCAACCTCTCTCATTCTTTGTGCCTTCTATTTCTTTGGTGAGGTATGGTGAGGAGTATATACGTCCATCAGATGGAGTTGGTTTTAGAAGCTTCTGATATGCTAATTGACATCATTTGAGTCAATTGGAGGTGTATTTTTTGGATGTATTTCAAGGCCTACCATCAAACTCAGTGCCTCTTGCTTGACATAAATCAGCCAAGACCTCAGCGAAATAATTGTAGACCTTCACAAGTCTGGTTCATCCTTGGGAGCAATTTCCAAAGGCCTGAAGGTACCACTTTCATCTGTACAAACAAGTATAAACAACATTGGACCACCTTCATACCGCTCAGGAAGGAGACGTGTTCTGTCTCCTAGAGCAAAGAACCTTGTGAAGATGCTGGAGGAAACAGGTACAAAAATAACTATATCCACAATAAAACAAGTCCTATATCGACATAACCTAAATGGCCGCTCAGCAAGGAAGAACCCACTGCTCCAAAACCGCCATAAAAAAGCCAGACTACGGTTTGCAGCTGCACATGGGGACAAAGATTGTACTTTTTGGTGAAATGTCCTCTGGCTTGATTAAACAAAAAATATAACTATTTGGCCATAATGACCATTGTTATGTTTGGAGGAAAAAGGGGGAGGCTTGCAAGCCGAAGAACAGCATCGCGACCGTGAAGCACAGGGATAGCAGCATCATGTTGAGGGGGTGCTTTGCTGCAGGAGGGACTGGTGTACGTCACAAAATAGATGGCATCATGAGGGAGGAAAATTACATGCATATATTGAAGCAACATCTCAAGACATCAGTCAGGAAGTTAAAGCTTGGTTGCAAATGGGTCTTCCAAATGGACAATGACCCCAAGCATACTTCCATAGTTGTGGCAAAATGGCCTAAGGACAACAAAGTCATGGTATTGGAGTGGCCATCACAATACCCCTGACCTCAATCCTATAGAACATTTGTGGGCAGAACTGAAAAAGTGTGTGTGCGAGCAAGGAGGCCTACAAAGGAGGAATGGGCCAAAATTCACCCAACTTGTTGTGGGAAGCTTGTGGAAGGCTACCCGAAACGTTTGACCCAAGTTAAACAATTTAAAGGCAATGCTACCAAATACTAATTGAGTGTATGAAAACTTCTGACCCACTGGGAATGTGATGAAATAAATAAAAGCTGAAATAAATCATTCTCTCTAGTATTATTCTGACATTTCACATTCTTAAAATAAAGTGGTGATCCTAACTGACCTAAAACAGGGAATTTTGACTTGGATTAAATGTTAGGAATTGTGAAAAACTGAGTTTAAATGCATTTGGCTAAGGTGTATGTAAACTTTCGACTTGGACACGGGTAATACTGTATGTACCAGTGTCCTGGTAAGCAGCCAGTCATGAGTGACATTAACATGCAGAGAAATAGGGTGATTCTGAACACACAAGTAGGTATTAGAAAACAGTCCATCACACAATAAGTCTGTACAGTCTTTGTTCTGGCTGACCCATGCCTCGCTTTCCTCTCACAGAAAACACTTGAGTGGGTAATTGACATCCTCTCTCAGAATCTTCCCATTAAAGCTCCAGTAATGAAAGCTACAGATAAAGACGTGAATATCATCCTTCTCCATCCATCTGATTCCCAGAATCAGGCCATTTCTCAAGCGACCATAAGTCATTTATTTCTGTGCCTGCAGCACAATATTTGATCTCTTATAATTATTACAATTATGCAGAATCCACATAGAGACGGCGGTGTGTCCAATGGCTGGGATTTGGCCTGTAATATGTAGCGTGATCCCTAGACCAATAGCAGTGTTGTTGGGCTGAATGGCAGTCAGAATGGTAGTCAGAATGGTAGTTAGAATGGTAGTCAGAGAGACAAGAGGCAGGAAGGAGACCGAGCAGGAAACGCTTGTCTGACAGCTCCAGAAGGCTACAGCTTACATCCTTACCACTCTCGATTTTTCTCAACTCAGCTCTTCTCTCTCCCTCTCTACGTGTCTACCTTTCCATCCACCCCTGCACTTGTCCTTCACTGTGAGAACCATTAAAACATCCCTCTATGGCTACACCATCTCTAGCATCCTTACCATGACCGCCAGTTGAATGAAATATAGCAACTTGAGATTCAAATGAGAAGCCTTCACTATCCCTCCTCTTCTCTCCCTCCCTCCTCTTCTCTCCCTCCCTCCTCTTCTCTTCCTCCATCCTCTTCTCTCCCTCCCTCATCTTCTCATATCCCTCCTCTCATCTCCCTCCTCTCCATCCATGGGATGTATTCCCCACAGATCCGCTGTCTTCTAATCCTCCAACACTGTGGATGTGTTTAGCCATTAGCATTGTGCCCTATAGCCTTCTACACCCCTGGAGCCTAGCGCCCCCATTCTCTCCACAGGTTAATATTATCTGTCAGGCAGGCTACATTTCTTATTTATTGGAAAGCAGTCTAGGATGAAAGAGCGTTCCCATGTAGACCACTGGATTACCTGACCCCCATCTCCCATCCATCAGATCAATGCGTCCCCACAACCCTCGTTTTGTAACCCACCTACATGAAGAGGACAAAGAGGGTGACGGAAAGGCTGCTTTCTTAACCTTTTGTCCATGTCATTTGTCCTCTCTTTGGGGTGGCCACTGCACTTAGTTCTCTAAACCCCCTCTGGAGAGCTAGTCATTGGGACCTCAGGCACAGTGTGGGGGCAAGGGACGCCAGGGCTGTCCATAATGCAGGTCTGTTGACGACCAACGAGAGTTGAAATATTCCCCTCTCATATCATTCCACAGTTCTACGTGCCACCGTCTCCACATAGGGTGGAGGACGACAGATGAAACATGACAAAGACAAGAGGTTGTTGTAAAACAGCCACTCATGTGGAAGGAGAAGAGAGAGTGGATAAAGAGATGAGACGAGCGAGGGAGATAAAGTCAGGGGGATGAGCAGACAGATGAAGGAGGAGATGGATATAGAAAGTAATCAGCCTGTCTGTGACCTTGAGATGGACAAGACTTCATCACCAAAAGAGAATGAGTGGAGAAAAAAAACGGAATATGAATCAGGGCAATCGTTCAGCTGAATTTATGATGGGGTATAAACCATGACATTAAGTCCATGGAGGGACCAGACAGCCCAAGGACCCTGGACGGTCCACAGTCAGTTACACTCAATCATCTGGGGCATCCCCTCGCCCCCACACCCCAGGTCCAGCCTCCCCGTAGTACGAATAGTGGAGATGCCACTCCAGACATCAGCCACTTAGGCATGTTGAAGATGGTCTTCAGTTAAGAGCCAAGAGCAGGAACAAGAACAGCACCTCTCTTGTCCTGGCACAAAGTGCTATGGTTAAAACATATGAACCCAGTGACTCTTCACACCCGTCATTACCCCTACAGATGTACTCTATACTGGACTATCAGCACCTCCTCTTCACACTGTCATTACCCCTACAGATGTACCCTTTACTGGACTATCAGCACCTCCTCTTCACACACTGTCATTACCCCTACAGATGTACCCTATACTGGACTTTCAGCACCTCCACTTCCAACATGCACATGTGGCATGGATGTCTTTAGTGGTGCCAACTGTGAATGGGCTGGGCTGTGCTTACAGATCTTAACAGATCTAAACTGTGAATTGAAGGAAGTTTCAGTCTCAGCTCTCACTGTCAATAAATTCCTTATTAACCGGCCCACATATTAGTATTGCATTATGTAAAAGCACAGTAAATTCAGTTGTGCTGCACATAAGACCGAAGGCATTGTCCACGACTATTAATATGTCTGTTCTCAGGAGGACCAGGTGATGCTCTCTCCTCTGCTCTAGAGATCAGGAGGGGGGGGGGGGGATTATTCTCATTGATGATATTAGATGAGTATTGGATAAAGCCTATTCAACAAAAACAAAACTCAGCCACACAGTCTTTGTACATAAACTAGAGCAGGCTTTTGGGTAAATAAGATAAAACAAATGAAGGCATGTAACAGAGTCCCCAGGATACCAGCCCTCTCCCCAGTTCTCTTATCATCCCCTAGCCTCCCCATCTCCCTTATCCTCTCATATTGTCCCCTATGCTCCCATAGCCTATCCTATCGTCCCCTAGCCTCCCCTATAATCCCCTAGCCTATCCTATCCTCCCCTAGCCTCCCCTAGCCTCCCATATCCTCCCCTATCCTCTAATATACTCTCCAACTCCCCGATCCTCCCCTATCCTCCCCTATCCTCTCCTATCATCCCCTAGACTCCCCTGTCCTCCCCTAGACTCACCAAGTCCCACAAGATTACCCTATCCTCCCCTATCCTCTCCTATCCTCCCATATCCTCCCAAAGCCTCTCAGGGATGGAGAGCTGAGCTGCTTAAAAACATGTCACATGTCTGGGATGGAGAGATGAGATGCTTAAAAACATGTCACATGTCTCGGATGGAGAGATGAGCTGCTTAAAAACATGTCACATGTCTGCGATGGAGAGAGCTGAGCTGCTTAAAAACATGCCACATGTCTGGGATGGAGAGCTGAGCTGCTTAAAAACATGTCACATGTCTGGGATGGAGAGATAAGCTGCTTAAAAACATGTCACGTGTCTGGGATGGAGAGCTGAGCTGCTTAAAAACATGTCACATGTATGGGATGGAGAGCTGAGCTGCTTAAAAACATGTCACATGTCTGGGATGGAGAGCTGAGCTGCTTAAAAACATGTCACATGTATGGGATGGAGAGCTGAGCTGCTTAAAAACATGTCACATGTCTGGGATGGAGAGATGAGCTGCTTAAAAACATGTCACATGTCTGGGATGGAGAGATGAGCTGCTTAAAAACATGTCACATGTCTCGGATGGAGAGATGAGCTGCTTAAAAACATGTCACATGAATGGGATGGAGAGCTGAGCTGCTTAAAAACATGTCACATGTATGGGATGGAGAGATGAGCTGCTTAAAAACATGTCACATGTCTGGGATGGAGAGCTGAGCTGCTTAGAAACATGTCACATGTCTGGGATGGAGAGAGCTGAGCTGCTTAAAAACATGTCACATGTCTGGGATGGAGAGCTGAGCTGCTTAAAAACATGTCACATGAATGGGATGGAGAGCTGAGCTGCTTAAAAACATGTCACATGTCTGGGATGGAGAGATGAGCTGCTTAAAAACATGTCACGTGTCTGGGATGGAGAGCTGAGCTGCTTAAAAACATGTCACATGTATGGGATGGAGAGCTGAGCTGCTTAAAAACATGTCACATGTCTGGGATGGAGAGCTGAGCTGCTTAAAAACATGTCACATGTATGGGATGGAGAGCTGAGCTGCTTAAAAACATGTCACATGTCTGGGATGGAGAGATGAGCTGCTTAAAAACATGTCACATGTCTGGGATGGAGAGATGAGCTGCTTAAAAACATGTCACATGTCTCGGATGGAGAGATGAGCTGCTTAAAAACATGTCACATGAATGGGATGGAGAGCTGAGCTGCTTAAAAACATGTCACGTATGGCATGGAGAGATGAGCTGCTTAAAAACATGTCACATGTCTGGGATGGAGAGCTGAGCTGCTTAGAAACATGTCACATGTCTGGGATGGAGAGAGCTGAGCTGCTTAAAAACATGTCACATGTCTGGGATGGAGAGCTGAGCTGCTTAAAAACATGTCACATGAATGGGATGGAGAGCTGAGCTGCTTAAAAACATGTCACATGTATGGGATGGAGAGATGAGCTGCTTAAAAACATGTCACATGTCTGGGATGGAGAGCTGAGCTGCTTAGAAACATGTCACATGTCTGGGATGGATAGCTGAGCTGCTTAGAAACATGTCACATGTATGGGATGGAGAGCTGAGCTGCTTAGAAACATGTCACATGTCTGGGATGGATAGCTGAGCTGCTTAGAAACATGTCACATGTCTGGGATGGAGAGCTGAGCTGCTTAGAAACATGTCACATGTCTGGGATGGATAGCTGAGCTGCTTAGAAACATGTCACATGTCTGGGATGTAATGGAGGGTCAATGGAAATCAAAAGCCTTTCACTGGCAGAGTGAGACACCCAATCACAACTCATTGTTTTAATGGGTGTCTCCTCAGGATGATGACACCCAATCACATGTACAGTGAGGATTCTGCCTGTGTTGGCTATCATCACACCCACTGGCTATCAATATAGACAGACACACTGATTACCACCAACACAATAGCACCCTCAGAAATATGCTATATACAGTTGAAGTCGGACGTTTACATACACCTTCGCCAA
This sequence comes from Oncorhynchus mykiss, assembly GCF_013265735.2. Taxonomy (NCBI): domain Eukaryota; kingdom Metazoa; phylum Chordata; class Actinopteri; order Salmoniformes; family Salmonidae; genus Oncorhynchus; species Oncorhynchus mykiss. The sequence continues at coordinate 34,308,047 of NC_048591.1, forward strand.
ATACATTTCAACTCAGTTTTTCACAATTCCTGACATTTAATCTTAGTAAACATTTCCTGTCTAGGTCAGTTAGGATCACCACTTTATTTTAAGAATGTGAAATGTCAGAATAATAGCAGAGAGAATTATTTATTTCAGCTTTTATTTATTTAATCACATTCCCAGTGAGTCAGAAGTTTACATACACTCAACTAGTATTTGGTAGCATTGCCTTTAAAACCTGTTAAGGATATGGCAGACTTATGCCCCCTTTGGAGGAATTGGGTACCCCTAGTAAACTGAAAAAAAAATCTGTCAAAAATTGCTAATATATGCATATAATAATTATTATTGGATAGAAAACACTCTAAAGCTTCTAAAACCGTTGGAATTATGTCTGTAAGTATAGCAGAACTCACAGGGCAGGCATTCTTCCAAACTAGTTTTTGTGGTCATGAAAGTTGGAGCAACTTTGACGTCATCGCCCCCACCCTTCCCAACCAGTTATGATTCTGGGACTTTCTATGTCTTCCACTAGATGTCCTTATTCAGTAGAGCTTTCAATCGTTCAAATCCCGCCAGAATTGGCCCTATGGGGGTGAAATTAGTGCGTGCCATGAGAAAATATGTTGTGCGTTGTGGCGCGAATTGGTCCCAGCCATTCTTTTGTTCCAGCACTCAAGAGAAGGACAGACGATGACCGATTGAATTGAAATTTGTTTTGTGTGTTTAAAACATCATAAATGCGTAACTTTTCCGGACCAGAGGACATTTTGGGTGCATTTCAGCTGATGTTATTAGCAGTAGCTAATACAAAGACGCAAGACTTGAAACCAAACAATGTATTGGGTAAGTATGAAGCCTTCCAGAACATTCTGAACGAAGACCATCGAAGGTAAGGGAATATTTATGCTGAAATCTGTGTTTCTGTTGACTCCAACATTACGGAGAAATGTAGCTTGTATCTGAGCGCCGTCTCAGAATATTGAATAGTGTGCGATTTCTGTAACATTAAAAATAATTGTAACAAAGCGATTGCATAAAGAAGCAGTGTATCTTTCTAACTATATGTAGAACATGTATATTTAGTCAAAGTTTATGATGTCTATTTACGTTATCTTGCCGCGCTACCTAGATTTCCTGCGGACATTTTTGAGTAATTTCTGAACATGAACTCAATGTAAATGGACATTTATGGATATAAATGGAATATTATTGAAAAAAAAGAAAATGTACTGTGTAACATGTCCTATTACTGTCATCTGATGAAGATTTTCAAAAGGTTAGTGAATGATTTATTTTTTAATCCTGCGTTTGTTGATTGCATGTTTTGGCTATTCAAATGAGCTGTGTCTGGTGGTGGTTTGACATATATATGTGCTATGTTTTCGCCGTAAAACATTTTAGAAATCTGACTTGCTGGCTAGATGAACAAGGTGTTTATCTTTCATTTGAGCTATTGGACTTGTTAATGTGTGGAGGTTAAATATTTCTAAGAATATTTTTGCGTTCCATGCGCCACCGTTCCATCTGAACGTGGGAGGGTAGAGTCCCAAATGGGAACCAATATCTTAGAAAGGTTAAATTGTTTAACTTGGGTCAAACATTTTGGGTAGCCTTCCACAAGCTTCCCACAATACATTGGATGAATTTTGGCCCATTCCTCCTGACAGAGCTGGTGTAACTGAGTCAGGTTTGTAGGCCTCCTTGCTCACACACACACTTTTTCAGTTCTGCCCACACATTTTCTATAGGTTTGAAGTCAGGGCTTTGTGATGGCCACTCCAATACCTTGACTTCGCTGACCTTAAGCCATTTTGCCACAACTTTGGAAGTATGCTTGGGGTCATTGTCCATTTGGAAGACCCATTTGCGACCAAGCTTTAACTTCCTGACTGATGTCTTGAGATGTTGCTTCAATATATGCACATAATTTTCCTCCCTCATGATGCCATCTAGTTTGTGAGGTACACCAGTCGCTCCTGCAGCAAAGCACCCCCTCAACATGATGCTGCCACCCCCGTGCTTCACGAATTGGGTGGTGTTCTTCGGCTTTGCAAGCATCCCCCTTTTTCCTCGAAACATCCCGATGGTTTATTATGGCCAAACAGTTCTATTTTTGTTTCATCAGACCAGAGGATCTTTGTCCCCATGTGCAGTTGCAAACTGTAGTCTGGCTTTTTATGGCGGTTTTGGAGCAGTGGCTTCTTCCTTGCTGAGCGGCCTTTCAGGTTATGTCGATAAAGGACTAGTTTTACTGTGGATATAGATACTTTTGTCCCTGTTTCCTCCAGCATCTCAACAAGGTTCTTTGCTGTTGTTCTGGGATTGATTTGCATTTCTCGCACCAAAGTACGTTCATCTCTAGGAGACAATATGCGCCTCCTTCCTGAGCAGTTTGACGGCTGTGTGGTGCCATGTTGTTGTACTTGCACGCCATTGTTTGTACAGATAAACGTGGTACCTTCAGGCATTTGGTCTTGGCTGATTTATTTTGATTTTCCCATGATGTCCAACAAGTTGGCACTGTGTTTGAAGGTAGACCTTGAAATATATCCACAGGTACACCTCCAATTGACTCAAATTATGTCAATTAGCCTATCAGAAGCTTCTAAAGCCATGACACCACGTTCTGGAATTTTCCAAACTGTTTAAAGGCACAGTCTGACCCACTGGAATTGTGATACAGTGGATTATAAGTGAAATAATCTGTCTGTAAACAATTGTTGGAGAAATTACTTATGTCATGCACAAAGTAGATGTCCTAACCGACTTGCCAAAACTATAGTTTGTTCACAAGAAATTTGTGGAGTGGTTGAAAAACGAGTCTTAATGACTCCAACCTAAGTGTATTTAAACTTCCGACTTCAACTGTATACTATTAGATAAAAACAACTAGAGGGTCTCTGGGAGATACAGGTATGGTAGGAGGAATACTAATGAGTACATTTGCTCCATGAAAACAGTGACATGTATCCTATTATTGTTGGATAAATCAAATCCTTTGGCTGTTCTTACTTATTTAGAAGACCTTGTCAGGAAAGAGATTAATAGGCGGTTGATTCTATGATAGAATTCACAGTTGCCTGTCAGCGTGTCAAGATCAGAACGTCATTTGGAGATGTATGAGAAGGGAGGGGGAAGGGAAGGGAGGGTAACAAGAGATAGGGGAATAGACAATCAAAAAGCTTTAACCTTGTAGTTAAGAAATTCTGAAAGAGCGGAGAGGAATTCTTGAGGCAGGGCAGGGGAAGGTTAGAGGGGGCAGGGGAAGGGTAGAGGGGGCAGGGGAAGGGTAGAGGGGGGCAGGGGAAGGGTAGAGGGGGCAGGGGAAGGGTAGAGGGGGCAGGGGAAGGGTAGAGGGGGGCAGGGGAAGGGTAGAGGGGGGCAGGGGAAGGGTAGAGGGGGCAGGGGAAGGGTAGAGGGGGCAGGGGAAGGTTAGAGGGGGGCAGGGGAAGGGTAGAGGGTGGGCAGGGGAAGGGTAGAGGGGGCAGGGGAAGGTTAGAGGGGGCAGGGGAAGGGTAGAGGGGGCAGGGGAAGGGTAGAGGGGGCAGGGGAAGGGTAGAGGGGGGCAGGGGAAGGGTAGAGGGGGCAGAGGAAGGGTAGAGGGGGGCAGGGGAAGGTTAGAGGGGGCAGGGGACGGGTAGAGGGGGCAGGGGAAGGGTAGAGGGGACAGGGGAAGGGTAGAGGGGGGCAGTGGAAGGTTAGAGGGGGGCAGGGGAAGGGTAGAGGGTGGGCAGGGGAAGGGTAGAGGTGGCAGGGGAAGGTTAGAGTGGGGCAGGGGAAGGGTAGAGGGTGGGCAGGGGAAGGGTAGAGTGTGGGCAGGGGAAGGGTAGAGTGTGGGCAGGGGAAGGGTAGAGGGGGCAGGAGAAGGGTAGAGGGGGCAGGAGAAGGGTAGAGGGGGGCAGGAGAAGGGTAGAGGGGGGCAGGGAGAGGGTAGAGGGGGGCAGGGGAAGGGTAGAGGGGGGCAGGGGAAGGGTAGAGGGGGGCAGGGGAAGGGTAGAGGGGGGGCAGGGGAAGGGTAGAAAAGTGTGAATATTTCTATTCCTGTCTCTTTCCCCATACCTGATAGAAATGCCCATGCAGAATGGCTCTCAACAGCACATACTGCATATGAATACCATAAAAGGCACCTCGATATCCTGCCTCTACACTACACTGTGCTAATCTACTGCTGTGTTCACTCAGTTTAAGGCTGCCTGTAGAGTGGAGAGGTGTACCTTCATTAACACCGCACTGGTCTGGCGACAACTCTCTCTCTGCCGCAGATGAGACCGGTCCTGGACCACGGCTCTGCGTGTGTGTGCGTGTGTCTCTGTGTGTGTGTGTGTGTGGGTGTTCCTCTCTGTGTATGTGTGCGTGCGTGCGTGTGTGCGTGAATGGACTCCAGTAGCCCACAGCTGTTAGTCTGGTGCTGACAGTCAGTCCATGGCCCCACCTTCATGCTCCCTGATCCAGGTAATTACCTCGTCCAGCTGACCCCTCCCCCATCCCTTCACCACCACCACCACCTCTACCTCCATCACATGATCCCCTCCCCCATTCCTTCACCACCACCACCACCTCTACCTCCATCACATGATCCCCTCCCCCATTCCTTCACCACCACCACCACCTCTACCTCCATCACATGATCCCCTCCCCCATCCCTTCACCACCACCACCACCTCTACCTCCATCACATGATCCCCTCCTCCATTCCTTCACCACCACCACCACCTCTACCTCCATCACATGATCCCCTCCCCCATCCCTTCACCACCACCACCACCTCTACCTCATCACATGATCCCCTCCCCCATTCCTTCACCACCACCACCACCTCTACCTCCATCACATGATCCCCTCCCCCATTCCTTCACCACCACCACCACCTCTACCTCCATCACATGATCCCCTCCCCCATCCCTTCACCACCACCACCACCTCTACCTCCATCACATGATCCCCTCCTCCATTCCTTCACCACCACCACCACCTCTACCTCCATCACATGATCCCCTCCCCCATCCCTTCACCACCACCACCACCTCTACCTCATCACATGATCCCCTCCCCCATTCCTTCACCACCACCACCACCTCTACCTCCATCACATGATCCCCTCCTCCACCACCACCACCTCTACCTCCATCACATGATCCCCTCCTCCACCCTTCACCACCACCACCACCTCTACCTCCATCACATGATCCCCTCCTCCATTCCTTCACCACCACCACCACCTCTACCTCCATCACATGATCCCCTCCTCCACCACCACCACCTCTACCTCCATCACATGATCCCCTCCTCCACCCTTCACCACCACCACCACCTCTACCTCCATCACATGATCACCTCCCCCATCCCTTCACCACCACCACCACCTCTACCTCCATCACATGATCCCCTCATCCACCCTTCACCACCACCACCACCTCTACCTCCATCACATGATCCCCTCCTCCACCCTTCACCACCACCACCACCTCTACCTCCATCACATGATCCCCTCCTCCACCCTTCACCACCACCACCACCTCTACCTCCATCACATGATCCCCTCCTCCACCCTTCACCACCACCACCACCTCTACCTCCATCACATGATCCCCTCCTCCACCCTTCACCACCACCACCACCTCCATCACATGATCCCCTCCTCCACCCTTCACCACCACCACCACCTCTACCTCCATCACATGATCCCCTCCCCCACCCTTCACCACCACCACCTCTACCTCCATCACATGATCCCCTCCTCCACCCTTCACCACCACCACCACCTCTACCTCCATCACATGATCCCCTCCCCCACCCTTCACCACCACCACCACCTCTACCTCCATCACATGATCCCCTCCTCCACCCTTCACCACCACCACCACCTCTACCTCCATCACATGATCCCCTCCTCCACCCTTCACCACCACCACCACCTCCATCACATGATCCCCTCCTCCACCCTTCACCACCACCACCACCTCTACCTCCATCACATGATCCCCTCCCCCACCCTTCACCACCACCACCTCTACCTCCATCACATGATCCCCTCCTCCACCCTTCACCACCACCACCACCTCTACCTCCATCACATGATCCCCTCCCCCACCCTTCACCACCACCACCACCACCTCTACCTCCATCACATGATCCCCTCCTCCACCCTTCACCACCACCACCACCTCTACCTCCATCACATGATCCCCTCCTCCACCCTTCACCACCACCACCACCTCTAACTCCATCACATGATCCCCTCCTCCACCCTTCACCACCACCACCACCACCTCTAACTCCATCACATGATCCCCTCCTCCACCCTTCACCACCACCACCTCTACCTCCATCACAAGACCCCTCCTCCACCCTTCACCACCACCACCACCACTTCTACCTCCATCACAAGACCCCTCTCCTCCATATCTCATAATGATATCAATTTGTCAATAGGGCTCATTTCGGCCATCATAGAGCCATCACCAGGAAAAAAGGGGTATAACTAACTGCTCTGTCCCCTGGCATGGAGCCCCTCAGTCAGCCTGTCCTGGTGGCTGACTCCCCCCCCTACCTTCCTCCATCACAGGAGCTGGATACGTAATCAGCCATGGCAAGATTGGCCCAACTACTACATGCTGGGTCAAACACCTATCTTATCGCCTCAATCCTCTCCTCCTCAGCCCTCCCGCTCACACTCCCTCGGCTAGCAGAAAAAAAGAAAGGCCCGATGATCAGTCATTTCACAGCTGAAAGACTTTCCTTTCCTCGATTTGATATCAATTGTAAAAAGAGGGAAAATCTCTGTGCTCTGCGCTTCTACCCTGAGAGATTTAATGCTTCGATTCCACTCATTCGCTGGGATATTGGAGTGAGAAACAGCAGAGCCATCTCAATTGGGGCCGACTGACCAGGAGGGGTAAAGGAGAACAAATGGAGGGAAAGTGGGCAATGGAATTAAGACAATAGCAGTGCATTGGTCCCAATTGGTGAATTCAGGTATATGTGTGTGACTGTGTGTGTGTGTGTGTGTGTGTGTGTGTGTGTGTGTGTGTGTGTGTGTGTGTGTGTGTGTGTGTGTGTGTGTGTGCGCTCAGGGTTAAACACTTTCACAGATCTAGTCTGGTGTGCCGTGGAGCCCTGACAGTGCTGCTCCTGCAGGCTGAGTAAAGGGTTGTAACCAGCAGCTAGATGAAGGCCAGTGATCCTGCTTCTCCAACCTTGTGACTGTAACTAAGGCTCTGTATTTAGATAAACACTTTTAACCAACACCTGGACATCTTGTCCCACAACACATAACATAACACATCTCCACTCTGCCCCCCTCATGTTTATTTCAGAGCAGCATTCCATGTGTGCGCGTGTACTGTATACATATGCAGGGGTCATTAGTAAGCTTGAGATAGCAATGCCTGTGAACATCTGTTCTTATGGGAGCCTTTCCACACGGAACTTGACTGGCCGGCCTGGATCTGTTTCTATTCATCCCTCCATCGCTCTCTCTCCATCTGTCTACCTCCATCTCTCTCCCTCCCTCCATCCCTCTCTCTCCCTCTGTCTCCTTCCCTCCATGAGTCTCTCTCTCCCTCCTTGAGTCTCTCTCTCCCTCATCTCTCTCCTTTCACCTCTCTCCCTCCATCTCTCTCCCTCCATCTCTCTCTCCCCACATCTATCTCTCCCTCCTTCCCTCCATCCCTCCCTCCCTTCCTCTGTCTCTCTCTCTCTCCCTCCACCTCTCTCCATATGTCCCTCTCTCCCTCAGTCTCTCCCTGCTCCCTCCCTCCGTCTCTCTATCCCTTCCTCTGTCTCTCTCTCTCTCCCTCCACCTCTCTCCATACGTCTCTCTCTCCCTCAGTCTCCCCCTGCTCCCTCCCTCCGTCTCTCTATCCCTTCCTCTGTATCTCTCTCCCTCAGTCTCCCCCTGCTCCCTCCCTCCGTCTCTCTATCCCTTCCTCTGTCTCTCTCTCTCCCTTTCCCCCCGTCTCTCTCTCCCTTTCCCCCTCCCTCCCCTCTGTCTCACTCCCTCCATCTCTATCTCTCTCCATCTCTCTCCCTCTTTCCCTCCCTCCATCTTGCTCTCTCCCTCAGCCTCTCTCCCTCAGCCTACGGTGACCCCCCTGTCCACCCCAGAGGTGTAGTGTGATCTGGGCTGGATAGGTGGATCAATGCTGGGAAAACAGCCTCATAATGGCCTGGATTAATGATGAAAAAGTTGGCGTCACCCACTGAGCTCCTGGACATTTATCAGTGGGGCGGGCGGCTGCCAATTGGCTGCTCTTAGCACCCCCTGACAGGAGGGCTGGACAGTGGCTGTTGCTGCTACTGTCTACAGCTGGAGCCCTAATGGAGGTAGGTGTTCTCTGGGGTCTTGGCCATGGGCTGCTGGGCAGGATGAATACTCTTAGATGGACACGAGAGCTGCTGCTGCTATTGCTAATGTTTTTACAGCTCTGCTGCTGCTACTGCTAGTGGTGTTTCCACTGTTGCTATTTAAGAATGCTGCCAGCTTGATTGAGCCGACCGCCATCAGTCTCACAGCAAACACTTTGCATCCTCTTCCTGTTTCTTTCTCTCTCTCTGTTTTTCTCTACATGCATCCTTTGTGTAATATGGCTCAGAGGAGGAAGACGAGGGGATGAAGGAGGAGTGTGAAGAAAGGATCCACTACATTTGAGGCGTAACACAGAGAGGAAAAACAGTAGGAGGGACAGTAAACTGGAGGCTGTGCATTCAAGTGCATTTCTCAAAGCAGACAAATAGACTACCCATCAACACACACACACAACCCCCCCCCCCCCCCCCACACACACACACACATACACGCACACACACACACACACAACCCCCCCCCCACACACACACACACACACATACACGCACACACACACACACACACGCACAACAGACACACACAAACCCCCTCACACATAAAACCCCCACACGTACGCATACAGGCACAAACACACACACACACACACACACACACAACAGACACACACAAACCCCCCCACACATAAAAACCCCGCACACACACACACACACACACACACACACACACACACACACACACACACACACACACACAGACACACACAAAACCCCCCACACATAAAACCCCCGCACGCACGCAGGCACACACACACACACAACAGACACACAAAACCCTCCTGGTTCTCCATTTCCAGAACATGTGACAATGGGCCTGGAAACAATTTATTTGTGCTGCAATCATGCCCTCCAGGGGGAGAGAGGGATATAGAGAGGGATATAGAGAGGGAAGGAGAGGGATATAGAGAGGGATATAGAGAGGGATATAGAGAGGGAAGGAGATAGATATAGAGAGGGATATAGAGAGGGAAGGAGAGGGATATAGAGAGGGATATAGAGAGGGAGAGGGAGAGAGGGAGGGAGAGGGATATGGAGAGGGAGAGGGAGAGAGGGAAGGAGAGAGATATAGAGAGGGAGAGCAAAGGAGAGGGATATAGAGAGGGAGAGAGGGAAGGAGAGGGATATAGAGAGGGAGAGAGGGAAGGAGAGGGATATAGAGAGGGAGAGGGAGAGAGGGAAGGAGATGGATATAGAGAGGGAGAGGGGAGAGAGGGAAGGAGAGGGATATAGAGAGAGAGAGGGAGAGAGGGAAGGAGGGGGATATAGAGAGGGAGAGGGAGAGAGAGAAGGAGAGGGATATAGAGAGGGAGAGGGAGAGAGGGAAGGAGAGGGATATAGAGAGGGAGAGGGAGAGAGGGAAGGAGAGGGATATAGAGAGGGAGAGGGAGAGAGGGAAGGAGAGGGATATAGAGAGGGAGAGGGAGTGAGGGAGAGAGGGAAGGAGAAGGATATAGGGAGGGATATAGAGAGGGAGAAAGGGAAGGAGAGGGATATAGAGAGGGAGAGGGAGAAAGGGAAGGAGAGGGATATAGAGAGGGAGAGGGAGAGAGGGAAGGAGAGGAATCTAGAGAGGGAGAGGGAGAGGAAGAGAGGGAAGGAGAGGGATATAGAGAGGGAGAGAGGGAAGGAGAGGGATATAGAGAGGCAGAGGGAGAGAGGGAAGGAGAGATATAGAGAGGGAGAGGGAGATGGGGGAGGAGATGGATATAGAGAGGGAGAGGGAGAGAGGGAAGGAGAGAGATATAGAGAGGGAGAGAGGGAAGGAGCGGGATCTGGAGAGGGAGAGGGAGAGAGGGAAGGAGAGGGGTATAGAGAGGGAGAGAGAAGGAGAGGGAGATAGAGAGGAAGAGGGAGAGAGGGAAGGAGAGGGGAATAGAGAGGGAGAGAGAAGGAGAGGGAGATAGAGAGGAAGAGGGAGAGAGGGAAGGAGAGGGATCTAGAGAGGGAGAGGGAGAGAGGGAAGGAGAGGGGTATAGAGAGGGAGAGAGAAGGAGAGGGAGATAGAGAGGAAGAGGGAGAGAGGGAAGGAGAGGGATATAGAGAGGGAGAGGGAGAGAGGGAAGGAGAGAGATATAGAGAGGGAGAGAGGGAAGGAGCAGGATCTAGAGAGGGAGAGAGAGAGAGGGAAGGAGAGAGATATAGAGAGGGAGAGGGAGAAAGGGAAGGAGAGAGATATAGAGAGGGAGAGAGAAGGAGAGGGAGATAGAGAGGGAGAGGGAGAGAGTGTGAAGGAGAGGGATATAGAGAGGGAGAGGGAGAGAGGGAAGAAGAGGGGTATAGAGAGGGAGAGGGAGAGAGGGAAGGAGAGGGATATAGAGAGGGAGAGGGAGAGAGGGAAGGAGAGTGATATAGAGAGGGAGAGGGAGAAGAAGAGGGATATAGAGAGGGAGAGGGAGAGAGGGAAGGAGAGGGATCAAGAGAGGGAGAGGGAGAGAGGGAAGGAGAGGGGGAGAGAGAAGGAGAGGGAGATAGAGGGAGAGAGGGAAGGAGAGGGATATAGAGAGGGAGAGGGAGAGAGGGAAGGAGAGGGATCTAGAGAGGGAGAGGGAGAGAGGGAAGGAGAGAGATATAGAGAGGGAGAGAGGGAAGGAGCAGGATCTAGAGAGGGAGAGGGAGAGAGGGAAGGAGAGAGATATAGAGAGGGAGAGGGAGAAAGGGAAGGAGAGGGATATAGAGAGGGTGAGGGAGAGAGGGAAGGAGATGGGTATAGAGAGGGAGAGAGAAGGAGAGGGAGATAGAGAGGGAGAGGGAGAGAGGGAAGGAGAGGGATATACAGAGGGAGAGGGAGAGAGGGGAGGAGAGGGGTATAGAGAGGGAGAGGGAGAGAGGGAAGGAGAGAGATATAGAGAGGGAGAGGGAGAGAGGGAAGGAGAGTGATATAGAGTGGGAGAGGGAGAAGAAGAGGTATATAGAGAGAGAGAGGGAAGGAGCGGGATCTAGAGAGGGAGAGGGAGAGAGGGAAGGAGAAGGATATAGAGAGGGACATAGAGAGGGATATAGAGAGGGAAGGAGATAGATATAGAGAGGGATATAGAGAGGGAAGGAGAGGGATATAGAGAGGGATATAGAGAGGGAGAGGGAGAGAGGGAGGGAGAGGGATATAGAGAGGGAGAGGGAGAGGGAGAGAGGGAAGGAGAGAGATATAGAGAGGGAGAGGGAAGGAGAGGGATATAGAGAGGGAGAGGGAGAGAGGGAAGGAGAGGGATCTAGAGAGGGAGAGGGAGAGAGGGAAGGAGAGGGATATAGAGAGGGACATAGAGAGGGATATAGAGAGGGAAGGAGATAGATATAGAGAGGGATATAGAGAGGGAAGGAGAGGGATATAGAGAGGGATATAGAGAGGGAGAGGGAGAGAGGGAGGGAGAGGGATATAGAGAGGGAGAGGGAGAGAGGGAAGGAGAGAGATATAGAGAGGGAGAGCAAAGGAGAGGGATATAGAGAGGGAGAGAGGGAAGGAGAGGGATATAGAGAGGGAAGGAGAGGGATATAGAGAGGGAGAGGGAGAGAGGGAAGGAGATGGATATAGAGAGGGAGAGGGAGAGAGGGAAGGAGAGGGATAAAGAGAGGGAGAGGGAGAGAGGGAAGGAGAGGGATATAGAGAGGGAGAGGGAGAGAGGGAAGGAGAGGGATATAGAGAGGGAGAGGGAGAGAGGGAAGGAGAGGGATATAGAGAGGGAGAGGGAGAGAGGGAAGGAAAGGGATATAGAGAGAGAGAGGGAGAGAGGGAAGGAGTGGGATATAGAGAGGGAGAGGGAGAGAGGGAAGGAGTGGGATATAGAGAGTGAGAGAGGGAAGGAGCGGGATCTAGAGAGGGAGAGGGAGAGAGGGAAGGAGAGGGATATAGAGAGGGAGAGGGAAGGAGAGGGGAATAGAGAGGGAGAGGGAGAGGGATATAGAGGGAGAAAGGGAAGGAGAGGGATATAGAGAGGGAGAGAGGGAAGGAGAAGGATATAGAGAGGGAGAGGGAGAGAGGGAAGGAGAGGGATCTAGAGAGGGAGAGGGAGAGAGGGAAGGAGAGGGATATAGAGAGGGAGAGGGAGAGAGGGAAGGAGAGGGATATAGAGAGGGAGAGGGAGAGAGGGAGGGAGAGGTATCTAGAGAGGGAGAGGGAGATATGGAAGGAGATCGATATAGAGAGGGAGAGGGAGAGAGGGAAGGAACGGGATATAGAGAGGGAGAGGGAGAGAGGGAAGGAGTGGGATATAGAGAGGGAGAGGGAGAAGGAGAGGGATATAGAGAGGGAGAGAGGGAAGGAGCGGGATCTAGAGAGGGAGAGGGAGAGAGGGATATAGAGAGGGAGAGGGAGAAGGAGAGGGATATAGAGGGAGAGAGGGAAGGAGAGGGATATAGAGAGGGAGAGAGAGAAAGGGAAGGAGAGGGATATAGAGAGGGAGAGGGAGAAAGGGAATGATAGGGATATAGAGAGGGAGAGAGGGAAGGAGAGGGATAAAGAGATGAAGAGAGGGAAGGAGAGGGATATAGAGAGGGAGAGAGGATGAGGTTGATGATGGATTGGGCCCCTGGCCTCCTGCTGCCTGACAGAGTGAAGAGTAGAGACAGGACTATTACAGTCCTGTCACAGGAAGAGGTGCTCCTTGAGAAATATACAACTGCAGGCCTTTAAACGCTGCCTCAGTCACCTTTCAACATCCGTCCAGCCAGAGTCATGTTGCCCAGGAGAGATTGTGGCTGGGAACAGCTACTATTGGCTACTGTAGGGTTATTCTCTGACGCAATAGAAATGGTCTCCTATCCACCATTACACTTGGGCGCACAAACTCAAAGTCATTATAGATACACAGAACCATACCTTGTAGTCATTAGATATTCATCAGCTGTTTATTCACTAACACAAATGGGGCTTTCACAGACTACCTAAACAAGGGAGGAGTCCATTGTGACTGCCCTTAGAGAGCATATGTAAACATGACTGTCCACTACCCCTGCCTTTTAGCTTCAGTGTGTGTGTGTGTGTGTGTGTGTGTGTGTGTGTGTGTGTGTGTGTGTGTGTGTGTGTGTGTGTGTGTATGTGGTTTGAACCATACAAAAGGTGGACCCATGGCCCGCCCTGTGCATGTTTAAATGTGGACCCATGGCCCGCCCTGTGCATGTTTAAATGTGGACCCATGGCCCGCCCTGTGCATGTTTAAATGTGGACCCATGGCCCGCCCTGTGCATGTTTAAATGTGGACCCATGGCCCACCCTGTGCATGTTTAAAAGTGCACCCATGGCCCGCCCTGTGCATGTTTAAATGTGGACCCATGGCCCGCCCTGTGCATGTTTAAATGTGGACCCATGGCCCGCCCTGTGCATGTTTAAATGTGGACCCATGGCCCGCCCTGTGCATGTTTAAATGTGGACCCATGGCCCGCCCTGTGCCGTCCCCCCTGTGCATGTTTAAATGTGGACCCATGGCCCGCCCTGTGCCGTCCCCCCTGTGCATGTTTAAATGTGGACCCATGGCCCGCCCTGTGCATGTTTAAATGTGGACCCATGGTCCCCCCTGTGCATGTTTAAATGTGGACCCATGGCCCGCCCTGTGCATGTTTAAATGTGGACCCATGGCCCGCCCTGTGCCGTCCCCCCTGTGCATGTTTAAATGTGGACCACGCATGAAAAAGCATTGTCCCATTCCTCTTCAACTCATAATGACCCCAGCCCTGGAACTGTCTGTCTGGCTCGGTGGGGCATGGTGTAGGAAGCCCCTACTGCCTTCTGCTCTTGTGTGTTTTCTGTTCTGTGTGTTCCTCAGTGTTATGGTTTGACCCCGAGCGCTGGGGAGCTGTTCTTCCTAAACATCCCAGGCAGATAGGACCGCAGATAACACAGCCCTCTTTCCATGCTCCACAAAAAGGCCAGACAGATAAAAAGCGCTCCCTTACCCCTCTGTCCAAACAAAACAGGGAGGATGGATAACATCATGGATTTCCCTACCGCTCCCACCCACCACCACGCGGGCAGGAAGACTCCTGATTCCCAGTCTTCCTGGTCCAACCTCCCTGTGCTGTGGCAGGGCCATGAATCCTGTCCAAGGCAGGCTGCTGTGGCACTAATGGGCATAGGGCCTCTATCCAGGAATGTGTAACTCAAGCAGATATTAGGAACCGATGCTGAGGGTAGGGAGGGTAAGGGGGGGGGGGGGGGGGGGGGGGGGGGTTTAAGCGCGTGGTGCAGGGGGGAAGTAGGCAGGAATGACAGTGTGTGGACCGGTGATAAGGACTGTGGCTCAGTCATTACTCATCCTCCTCCGACAACAGCAAATAGGCTGTCTGCAGATGACTGGGCCGTGCTGGCAGCCACCAAAAGGTTCTCCTCACCACTGTGTGGTGGAACAGAGGGGATAAGGGATAGATAGCGGTGCAGAACACATTTCATCACGCCAGGAAAGACAGGGGGAAAAAAATTGTGTGCAATATTGTAGGAGGAAAAGTCATTTAGAGAAACGAGGCGATTCTGCGGGCTGGCTCGTTTTAAAGCAATTAACATGAATTAAGTGAAGCTGGTGGCCCTTTATATTTCTGATAGGAGGTTTTATTATCGCTAAAGTGCCGCATTAATGGGGTATTCAGTGTCATTATTTAGAAGGAATCTCTTTCCAAAAGATGAAAAATACCACAACATAAAGTGATTAGTAAACCTCTACAGGCGACAACAGACACAATATAGTTTACAGCACAGCTATCATCTACTGCTATACAGATCATACCAATAATCATTTGGAAAACCATTTTCTACTTTCAATTATTCCACTTGTATTCCCTGAATAAAATACACTAGTAGGGTAAATGAAAACGAGGTGTGTTAGTACTTCCATCCCGTCATCCTTCAAATGGAGAGTTGAAAATCAAAGCTATGGTCTTGTCTCATTAGCCAGAATAGATGCTTAGTTAAACAAATGAAGAACGATCCCTCCTGTCTTACGTATTTTATGTTTTACTGGCGATGATGAATAAAACCTTCCTCCGTGCTCTCTGCCTCCTAAATGATCCTGACTAGAGGTCGACCGATTATCATATTTCAACGCCGATACCGATACCGATTATTGGAGGACCAAAAAAAGCCAATACCGATTAATTGGACAATTTTTTAACATTAATTTGTAATAATGACAATTACAACAATACTGAATGGACACTTATTTTAACTTAATATATAACATCAATAAAATAAATTTATCCTCAAGTAAATAATGAAACATGTTAAATTTGGTTTAAATAATGCAAAAACAAATTAGGCGGCCCAAACTGTTGCATATACACAGACTCTGCGTGCAATGAACGCAAGAGAAGTGACACAATTTCACCTGGTTAATATTGTCTGCTAACCTGGATTTCTTTTAGCTAAATATGCATGTTTAAAAATATATACTTCTGTGTATTGATTTTAAGATAGGTACACATTGGAGCAACGATACGCACCACATCGATTATATGCAACGCAGGACATGCTAGATAAACTAGTAATATCATCAACCATGTGTAGTTAACTAGTGATTATGATTGATTGATAGATTGTTTTTTATAAGATAAGTTTAATGCTAGCTAGCAAATTACCTTGGCTTACTGCAAGGCAGGCTCCTCGTGGAGTGCAAAATAATCAGGTGGTTATAGCATTGAACTAGTTAACTGTAAGGTTGCAAGATTGAATCCCCGAGCTGACAAAGTGAACATCTGTCGTTCTGCCCCTAAACAAGGCAGTTAACCCACCTCTCCTAGGCCGTCATTAAAAATAAGAATGTGTTCTTAACTGACTTGCCTACTTAAATAAAGATTAAATAAAGGTGTAAAATATATATATATATATATATAGAATAAAAAAATTGGCCATATCGGTGTCAAAAAAATACAGATTTCCGATTGTTATGAAAACTCGCAATCGGCCCGAATTAATCGGCCATTCTGATTAATCGGTCGACCTCTAATCCTAACTACGAGGTAGAACCCTCACCTCCATCTTAAACACGCTCACCTTCATCCATCTATTTCACTCTCGGAGTCATCTCTCTCAATATACAGGTGAGGCATACATGTACACAATCACACATACACTGGTTTAAGATGAGGGGAGGACAGAGGTGTTTGTTGAAGGTCAGTTTTCGTCATGCTCAGCATCTCTCTCCTTCCATATTCTGAGGCTCAGCCACTACTATCAGCCTGACAGATAGTCAGTCAGTCGATCAGTGAGCTAGCTAGCTGGGATGACTGAAGCAGGCAGACAGGCAGTCCTCAGGATCCTGATGACCCAGAAGCAGGCAGGCAGACAGGCAGTCCTCAGGATCCTGATGGTCCAGAAGCAGGCAGGCAGACAGGCGGTCCTCAGGATCCTGATGGTCCAGAAGCAGGCAGGCAGACAGGCGGTCCTCAGGATCCTGATGGTTCAGATGCAGGCAGGCAGACAGGCGGTCCTCAGGATCCAGATGGCCCAGAAGCAGGCAGGCAAACAGGCGGTCCTCAGGATCCTGATGGTCCAGAAGCAGGCAGGCAGACAGGCGGTCCTCAGGATCCTGATGGTCCAGAAGCAGGCAGGCAGACAGGCGGTCCTCAGGATCCTGATGGCCCAGAAGCAGGCAGGCAGACAGGCAGTCCTCAGGATCCTGATGGCCCAGAAGCAGGCAGGCAGACAAGCGGTCCTCAGGATCCTGATGGCCCAGAAGCAGGCAGGCAGACAGGCGGTCCTCAGGATCCTGATGGCCCAGAAGCAGGCAGGCAGACAGGCAGTCCTCAGGATCCTGATGGCCCAGAAGCAGGCAGGCAGACAGGCGGTCCTCAGGATCCTGATGGTCCAGAAGCAGGCAGGCAGACGGGCGGTCCTCAGGATCCTGATGGTCCAGTAGCAGGCAGGCAGGCAGACAGATGGTCCTCAGGATCCTGATGGCCCTGTCCTTCATTCTCCCTCATCGTCAGCACGTCCTCTGTCAGCCCGATCCAGAGGCCTGGTCTTGGGCTAAGGACGTCCTTCCTGTTGGTCTGTCTGTCTGTCTGCCAAGCCAGGCAGGAGCAAGAGAATGACAAGCAGATGCATGTTGTTTCATGTGTAGCAGCATGCATATGGATGTGCAGGTTGAACCACTTGACATGGGATTGAGAACTGGCTGTGCAGCGGGGCTGCTCAGGGACTGGGGGAAAGGGCATGTCTCCGCTGTGACACCCTCATTGTCATGTGTGACATTTATCATTGTCCCCTTCAAATCTGCCCGCTGCCATCTCACCACCCTTTTAACAAGCCACGCTGGGCGTAAGGTACCATACTGCTAAAAGTTTATTTGAGCCCCCTGCTCAAAGTTCCTAGGGAGCGTTGAACTTTGTGAAGGAGAAAAAAACAAAAACACATTGCAGCCGATGCAATTTTCTTCTGAAATAAATCTATAGGCAATTTTTCCATTGCGCTCCTTTCCCTTCCTCCTCACTAATATGGCCCAGGAAAGAGATGCTGATCTCAGCCATTTTCAGCCCCAAGTAGGGAGTCAGGGAGCCAGGCAGGCAGGCAGCCACAGAGCACATCCCTCCTCCTTACTAATATGGTGGTACAGTTGAAGTTATACAGCATTTTGATTTAAAATGTCTCCAGTCTTTCAGAAAACTGGTTGAAAAGCACTGAAAAAAACCCAGGTAAACAATCTAAAACTGGTTGAACAGCATGGGAAAAACCCAGGTAAACTATCTAAAACTGGTTGAAAAGCACTGAAAAAAACCCAGGTAAACTATCTAAAACTGGTTGAACAGCATGGGAAAAACCCAGGTAAACTATCTAAAACTGGTTGAACAGCATGGGAAAAACCCAGGTAAACTATCTAAAACTGGTTGAACAGCATGGGAAAAACCCAGGTAAACTATTTAAAACTGGTTGAACAGCATGGGAAAAACCCAGGTAAACTATCTAAAACTGGTTGAACAGCATGGGAAAAACCCAGGTAAACTATTTAAAACTGGTTGAACAGCATGGGAAAAACCCAGGTAAACTATTTAAAACTGGTTGAACAGCATGGGAAAAACCCAGGTAAACTATCTAAAACTGGTTGAAAAGCACTGAAAAAAACCCAGGTAAACAATCTAAAACTGGTTGAACAGCATGGGAAAAACCCAGGTAAACTATTTAAAACTGGTTGAACAGCATGGGAAAAACCCAGGTAAACTATCTAAAACTGGTTGAAAAGCACTGAAAAAAACCCAGGTAAACAATCTAAAACTGGTTGAACAGCATGGGAAAAACCAAACTGGTTGAACAGCATGGGAAAAACCCAGGTAAACGATTTAAAACTGGTTGAAAAGCACTGAAAAAAACCCAGGTAAACAATCTAAAACTGGTTGAACAGCATGGGAAAAACCCAGGTAAACTATTTAAAACTGGTTGGACAGCATGGGAAAAACCCAGGTAAACTATTTACAACTGGTTGAACAGCATGGGAAAAACCCAGGTAAACTATTTAAAACTGGTTGAACAGCATGGGAAAAACCCAGGTAAACTATTTAAAACGGGTTGAACAGCATGGGAAAAACCCAGGTAAACTATTTAAAACTGGTTGAACAGCATGGGAAAAACCCAGGTAAACTATCTAAAACTGGTTGAAAAGCACTGAAAAAACCCAGGTAAACAATCTAAAACTGGTTGAACAGCATGGGAAAAACCCAGGTAAACTATTTAAAACTGGTTGAACAGCATGGGAAAAACCCAGGTAAACTATCTAAAACTGGTTGAACAGCATGGGAAAAACCCAGGTAAACTATTTAAAACTGGTTGAACAGCATGGGAAAAACCCAGGTAAACTATCTAAAACTGGTTGAACAGCATGGGAAAAACCCAGGTAAACTATTTAAAACTGGTTGGACAGCATGGGAAAAACCCAGGTAAACTATTTACAACTGGTTGAACAGCATGGGAAAAACCCAGGTAAACTATTTAAAACTGGTTGAACAGCATGGGAAAAACCCAGGTAAACTATTTAAAACGGGTTGAACAGCATGGGAAAAACCCAGGTAAACTATTTAAAACTGGTTGAACAGCATGGGAAAAACCCAGGTAAACTATCTAAAACTGGTTGAAAAGCACTGAAAAAAACCCAGGTAAACAATCTAAAACTGGTTGAACAGCATGGGAAAAACCCAGGTAAACTATTTAAAACTGGTTGAACAGCATGGGAAAAACCCAGGTAAACTATCTAAAACTGGTTGAACAGCATGGGAAAAACCCAGGTAAACTATTTAAAACTGGTTGAACAGCATGGGAAAAACCCAGGTAAACTATTTAAAACTGGTTGAACAGCATGGGAAAAACCCAGGTAAACTATTTAAAACTGGTTGAACAGCATGGGAAAAACCCAGGTAAACTATTTAAAACTGGTTGAACAGCATGGGAAAAACCTAGGTAAACTATTTAAAACTGGTTGAACAGCATGGGAAAAACCCAGGTAAACTATTTAAAATTGGTTGAACAGCATGGGAAAAACCCAGGTAAACTATTTAAAACTGGTTGAACAGCATGGGAAAAACCCAGGTAAACTATCTAAAACTGGTTGAACAGCATGGGAAAAACCCAGGTAAACTATTTAAAACTGGTTGAACAGCATGGGAAAAACCCAGGTAAACTATTTAAAACTGGTTGAACAGCATGGGAAAAACCCAGGTAAACTATTTAAAACTGGTTGAACAGCATGGGAAAAACCCAGGTAAACTATTTAAAACTGGTTGAACAGCATGGGAAAAACCCAGGTAAACTATTTAAAACTGGTTGAACAGCATGGGAAAAACCCAGGTAAACTATTTAAAATTGGTTGAACAGCATGGGAAAAACCCAGGTAAACAATCTAAAACTGGTTGAACAGCATGGGAAAAACCCAGGTAAACTATCTAAAATTGGTTGAACAGCATGGGAAAACCCCAGGTAAACTATCTAAAATTGGTTGAAAAGCATGGGAAAAACCCAGGTAAACTATTTAAAACTGGTTGAACAGCATGGGAAAAACCCAGGTAAACTATCTAAAACTGGTTGAACAGCATGGGAAAAACCCAGGTAAACTATTTAAAACTGGTTGAACAGCATGGGAAAAACCCAGGTAAACTATCTAAAACTGGTTGAACAGCATGGGAAAAACCCAGGTAAACTATCTAAAACTGGTTGAAAAGCACTGAAAAAAACCCAGGTAAACAATCTAAAACTGGTTGAACAGCATGGGAAAAACCAAACTGGTTGAACAGCATGGGAAAAACCCAGGTAAACGATTTAAAACTGGTTGAAAAGCACTGAAAAAAACCCAGGTAAACAATCTAAAACTGGTTGAACAGCATGGGAAAAACCCAGGTAAACTATTTAAAACTGGTTGAACAGCATGGGAAAAACCCAGGTAAACTATCTAAAACTGGTTGAACAGCATGGGAAAAACCCAGGTAAACTATTTAAAACTGGTTGAACAGCATGGGAAAAACCCAGGTAAACTATTTACAACTGGTTGAACAGCATGGGAAAAACCCAGGTAAACTATTTAAAACTGGTTGAACAGCATGGGAAAAACCCAGGTAAACTATTTAAAACGGGTTGAACAGCATGGGAAAAACCCAGGTAAACTATTTAAAACTGGTTGAACAGCATGGGAAAAACCCAGGTAAACTATCTAAAACTGGTTGAAAAGCACTGAAAAAAACCCAGGTAAACAATCTAAAACTGGTTGAACAGCATGGGAAAAACCCAGGTAAACTATTTAAAACTGGTTGAACAGCATGGGAAAAACCCAGGTAAACTATCTAAAACTGGTTGAACAGCATGGGAAAAACCCAGGTAAACTATTTAAAACTGGTTGAACAGCATGGGAAAAACCCAGGTAAACTATTTAAAACTGGTTGAACAGCATGGGAAAAACCCAGGTAAACTATTTAAAACTGGTTGAACAGCATGGGAAAAACCCAGGTAAACTATTTAAAATTGGTTGAACAGCATGGGAAAAACCCAGGTAAACTATTTAAAACTGGTTGAACAGCATGGGAAAAACCCAGGTAAACTATCTAAAACTGGTTGAACAGCATGGGAAAAACCCAGGTAAACTATTTAAAACTGGTTGAACAGCATGGGAAAAACCCAGGTAAACTATTTAAAACTGGTTGAACAGCATGGGAAAAACCCAGGTAAACTATTTAAAACTGGTTGAACAGCATGGGAAAAACCCAGGTAAACTATTTAAAACTGGTTGAACAGCATGGGAAAAACCCAGGTAAACTATTTAAAACTGGTTGAACAGCATGGGAAAAACCCAGGTAAACTATTTAAAATTGGTTGAACAGCATGGGAAAAACCCAGGTAAACAATCTAAAACTGGTTGAACAGCATGGGAAAAACCCAGGTAAACTATCTAAAATTGGTTGAACAGCATGGGAAAAACCCAGGTAAACAATCTAAAACTGGTTGAACAGCATGGGAAAAACCCAGGTAAACTATCTAAAATTGGTTGAACAGCATGGGAAAAACCCAGGTAAACTATCTAAAACTGGTTGAACAGCATGGGAAAAACCCAGGTAAACTATTTAAAACTGGTTGAACAGCATGGGAAAAACCCAGGTAAACTATTTAAAACTGGTTGAACAGCATGGGAAAAACCCAGGTAAACTATTTAAAACTGGTTGAACAGCATGGGAAAAACCCAGGTAAACTATTTAAAACTGGTTGAACAGCATGGTTCCAACAAGTGCTGGACAGAGGAGAATGCTGTCAGACTGGAGTGTGTGTGTGTGTGTGTGTGTGTGTGTGTGATTATTGAGCCTGTTTGGCACAGTGTCTCAGAGAGGAAGTAACATGGCAGAGGACTACATTGTGCCACCTCAGTGGGCTATCCCTGTAACTGTCACATGGCAGAGGACTATATTGTGCCACCTCAATGGGCCATCCCTGTGACTGTCACATGGCAGAGGACTATATTGTGCCACCTCAGTGGGCCATCCCTGTGACTGTCACATGCTTGGTACTGTGTGTCTGCACACGTGTGTGTGTGAGAGAGGGACTGCTCTTATCTGCAGTTCCCCTAAACCCAAAACCCAGTAAAAACAGGAACATTTTATCAGCACATAAAACAAGCAGAATCAACACATTACTAGGACTAAGTGATCCTTTTCACTGTGCTGTGTTTCAACTACTAATAACACCCCACCCACAATAACAGTGTGTGTGTGTGTGTGTGTGTGTGTGTGTGTGTGTGTGTGTGTCTGCTATGTTTACAGTATGTACACAGATGAACACAGCAACATAAAGACAGACAGACAGACAGACATGAAAAACATTCATGACAGTCTGTTTCCAACTGCTCATTTGCAGCAATTACTTTCAGCTGCTCTGCCTCACTGTTTGAGTGTGTGAATGTCTCCTTCCTCCAGCTCTGATCCTGTGCATCCTGTTGTAGCAGCATGGCGGTATGAGGCAGCAGAGTCCCATGTCTCTGTCACACCTCCCTCCACTCTCATGTACCCACAGCCCACACATGGACTCCAACACAACCCCCCCCGTGGCCTCTCCCTATGGATGTCTGCTCACCACACACACCCAGCCTGGACACAGAGCCAACAGCTCACACACAACCTTGACCTTTTCCCAGGGACACAGGGGGTGCAGGGGGATCAGAGGGGGAGAAAGGGGTAAGGAGAGGGGCGGACAGTGGAGCGTGGAGCTGAATTTGAGAGCGGAGCTGGGGAGGGATCCAGAACTCAGGCATGGTTTGCCAAGGGATACAATTCTCTGTGTGACCTTTAGGCAGTGAGAAGTGGAAATGAATGACGTTGACTTGTCTTTATTTAGAAGAATGAATGAATCAAAGACAAAGTTAAGGAGACTCTCCTTTAACTGTCCTGCAAGTTCAGAGCCCTAAACTAGTGTGCATGGATGATCTCTCTCTTTTCCTTCCATCCATCCTCCCTTGCTTCCTTCCTTCATGTTGGCATATAGAAGGCTTGGGCAGAGGAGCTCTGTTTAAAGGAGCAGCATTGGCCATGCTAGGGTTTAATATATAAATCACTGGTTAGGGCCCTAGCTGCCAGCATGGTCCACGCCAGTGTTTAACATAGAAATGACTGGTTAGGGCCCTAGCTGCCAGCATGGGCCATGTCAGTGTTTAACATAGAAATGACTGGTTAGGGCCTTAGCTGCCAGCATGGGCCACGCCAGTGTTTAACATAGAAATGACTGGTTAGGGCCCTAGCTGCCAGCATGGGCCACGCCAGTGTTTAACATAGAAATGACTGGTTAGGGCCCTAGCTGCCAGCATGGGCCATGTCAGTGTTTAACATAGAAATGACTGGTTAGGGCCCTAGCTGCCAGCATGGGCCACGCCAGTGTTTAACATAGAAATGACTGGTTAGGGCCCTAGCTGCCAGCATGGGCCACGCCAGTGTTTAACATAGAAATGACTGGTTAGGGCCCTAGCTGCCAGCATGGGCCATGTCAGTGTTTAACATAGAAATGACTGGTTAGGGCCCTAGCTGCCAGCGTGGGCCATGCCAGGGTTTAACAAAGAAATGACTGGTCAGGCTCTAGCTGCCAGCATGGGCCATGTCAGAGTTTAACATAGAAATTACTGGTTAGGGCCCTAGCTGCCAGCATGGGCCATGCCAGGGTTTAACATAGACATGACTGGTCAGGCCCTAGCTGCCAGCATGGGCCATGTCAGAGTTTAACATAGAAATGACTGGTCAGGCCCTAGCTGCCAGCATGGGCCACGCCAGGGTTTAACATAGACATGACTGGTCAGGCCCTAGCTGCCAGCATGGGCCATGTCAGAGTTTAACATAGAAATGACTGGTCAGGCCCTAGCTGCCAGCATGGGCATGTCAGAGTTTAACATAGAAATGACTGGTTAGGGCCCTAGCTGCCAGCATGGGCCATGTCAGGGTTTAACATAGAAATGACTGGTTAGGGCCCTAGCTGCCAGCATGGGCCACGCCAATGTTTAACATAGGTTAGGGCCCTAGCCCTAACCTAACCCATAGGTTAGGGCCCTAGCTGCCAGCATGGGCCACGGCAGCGTTTAACATAGAAATGACTGGTTAGGGCCCTAGCTGCCAGCATGGGCCACGGCAGTGTTTAACATAGAAATTACTGGTTAGGGCCCTAGCTGCCAGCATGGGCCATGTCAGGGTTCTGCATAGGAGGAATAATACTCATCATATAACACAGTAGCAGTATTCTCAGAGATACCGGGATCAAATACACAACTTGGTTAATAAACTCACACTATGGTATATACCGTGGTGTGTGTACAGTAACATGGCCAGAGAACCAGGCTGTTGGTGTGTATTGTGATGAGTCTTTGTTCCAGCTAAGAGTCAGTGGGCGAGACGGGCCCTCCTGCCTTTGATGAGTGTAATTATGCTTTAGAGAGTGCCGCAGGAGCGCATGTATTATGCAGCTAGCGCATGCTGCCCTCCCCTCTCTCTCTCTCTCTCCATCCCTCCCCAAGCTCCACACTCACAGACAGGGCCTGCAGCCCCACACTGCCGCAGCTCCCCTTCCTACAGACCAGCCACTGCTACAGGGCTACAGCTCTACCTCCTCGACCCCCCCTCCCCTTCCTACAGACCAGCCACTGCTACAGGGCTACAGCTCTACCTCCTCGACCCCCCCTCCCCTTCCTACAGACCAGCCACTGCTACAGGGCTACAGCTCTGCCTCCTCAACTCCCCCCCCCCCCCCCCCCCCCCCCCCCACAAGGAGCACTGGATCTCTCTTTACAGCTCGTGCTGCTATTGGTGCAGGCATAGATACTGAGAGACACATACACACCAACCCCAACACCCACACACTCAGACAGCTTTAGGATTACAGTCAGTCTATGCTGCTTCCTGGAGGTCTTCTGATTTAGAGGCATAACAGTGACGCTCCCACACACAAACACAATGATGTCCATTGTGGCTATGGTAAACCTAAAATAAACATCCATATGAAAATGAATAAACAGACCTGTGAATGTCTGAGTCAGCAGCCTTCAGACTTAATAGACTGAAGAGTTGGAGGTTGATCCTCACATTGATGGGATTGATTCCCTGGACCTCCATCTGTCCATAGTATTTGGGGAAGTGGGATTGGAATTAGAATTGAGTGGAAGGTCTCTGTGGATTGGGCATTGACCACGGTGACTTGACCAGTGGAATTTTCCTCAGAATGAACTGGCCCTAATGCTCACATAATGAAACAATGCAGACAGAATTCTATTTGGGATGTGGATGTGATTTGTTTATTTGTTTGTGTGTGTGTGCATGTGTGTTGTCGTGAGTAAGCTGTGTCTTATAACTCTTAACCCCACAGTTATCGTTGAGCCTGCAGTGTATTTGTGTGCGTGTGCATGTGCATGCATGAGTCTCTACACATGGCAGCAGCATACCACCCTGCATACCACCTCTGGCTTGCTTCTGAAGCTAAGCAGGGTTGTTCCTGGATGGGAGACCAGATGCTGCTGGAAGTGGTGCTGGAGGGCCAGTAGGAGGCACTCTTTCCTCTGGTCTAAAAAAATATCCCAATGCCCCAGAGCAGTGATTGGGAACACTGCCATGTGTAGGGTGCTGTCTTTCGGATGGGACGTTAAACGGGTGTCCTGACACTCTGAGGTCATTTAAGATCCCATGGCAGTTATTGTAAGAGTAGGGGTGTTAACCCTGGTGTCCTGCAAAATTACCAATCTGGGCCTCAAACCATCATGGTCAACTGGCTCATTCATCCCCTGTAACTATTCCCCAGGTTGTTGCTGCAAATGAGAATGTGTTCTCAGTTAACTTACCTGGTAAAATAACGGATAAATAAAATGCATGTGTTTACATTGAACAATACAGGCATGAGTGTGTGTAAGCAGACACACACCATCTCTTTTAATTGTGGTTGTGCTGATGCAGTGTTTCTGAGCCATTTATCCTTCGTAAAATAGATTGTGTGACCATCTCTGAAGATACCAGCCCTTTACTGTCTGCCAATCCGAGAGGATTCACCATGGATGCTTTAAGTCAGTAGGAGGAAATGGCTGGCTGGTCAGCTGGCTTTCGCTCTCTCTCTCAATGGCTATGGTTTTAATGAGGAATTATGTGCCCCTATGTGGGGTGTACATGGGGGGCTTGTGGGGGAGGGGAGAAAGGGGTGCTGGGGGGGCAGACTCAGTAAATATTACCATGCTCTCTCTCCTCTAACTTTCAACAACATAACAAGCCCACCACTGTACTGTGTCTCTCCACTGTGTGAAAAGGCAGAGTATTATCATAAGAGACATGCCTGTGTAACGTGCCATCAGGGGCTTGGTGAAACATCATGTTCTCAGTAGGATATTATTATGGATGTGTTTGTACCTTTCCATTGTTGACTTATAGAGGTGTCTTGTTGAGTTAGAAAGACTCGTTGCACCCATGAAAACATATAGAAAGCTTTTAAATCATTCTTAAACATGCAATTTTGTGCAGAACACTGGATGGGGCTGGTGTGCAACCGTGTGTGTGTGTCTTTGTGTGTGGGTGTGTGTTTAAAGGGGAAGGGGTCATTACCCTTCAGGACCCTCTTCCAGTACCTATTTGTGAAGCCACCAAAGCGTTCACTACAACACGCTCCTTAATAACAGTTACATATTTACAATCTAATAGGAAGCCACTGGGCTGTGGCCACAAAATTGACTTTTCTCTTTTGGTCCACCTTTCTTTTGTAAGCAATAAATGGTGGAAACACTCACCAGCTGCCACATCCCAAGCCACTTCATATAAAAACAATTGGAGGAGAGAGGAGAGCAATAGAGAGAGAGAGAGAGAGAGCTAGAGAGAGAGAGCAATAGAGAGAGAGAGATAGAGAGCAATAGAGAGAGAGAGAGCAATAGAGAGAGAGAGAGCAATAGAGAGAGAGAGAGCAATAGAGAGAGAGAGCTAGAGATAGAGAGAGAGCAAGAGAGAGAGCAATAGAGAGAGAGAGCTAGAGAGAGAGAGCAACAGAGAGAGAGAGCAATAGAGAGAGAGAGCAATAGAGAGAGAGGGAGCAATAGAGAGAGAGAGCAATAGAGAGAGAGCAATAGAGAGAGGGAGCAATAGAGAGAGGGAGCAATAGAGAGAGAGAGCAATAGAGAGAGAGAGCAATAGAGAGGGAGCAATAGAGAGAGAGAGCAATAGAGAGAGAGAGCAATAGAGAGAGAGAGCAATAGAGAGAGGGAGCAATAGAGAGAGAGAGCAATAGAGAGGGAGCAATAGAGAGAGAGAGCAATAGAGAGAGAGAGCAATAGAGAGAGAGCAATAGAGAGAGGGAGCAATAGAGAGAGAGAGCAATAGAGAGAGAGCAATAGAGAGAGGGAGCAATAGAGAGAGAGAGCAATAGAGAGAGAGAGCAATAGAGAGAGAGCAATAGAGAGAGAGCAATAGAGAGAGGGAGCAATAGAGAGAGAGAGCAATAGAGAGAGAGCAATAGAGAGAGGGAGCAATAGAGAGAGAGAGCAATAGAGAGAGAGAGCAATAGAGAGAGAGAGCAATAGAGAGAGAGAGCAATAGAGAGAGAGCAATAGAGAGAGGGAGCAATAGAGAGAGAGAGCAATAGAGAGAGAGCAATAGAGAGAGAGCAATAGAGAGAGGGAGCAATAGAGAGAGAGAGCAATAGAGAGAGAGCAATAGAGAGAGGGAGCAATAGAGAGAGAGAGCAATAGAGAGAGAGCAATAGAGAGAGGGAGCAATAGAGAGAGAGAGCAATAGAGAGAGAGAGCAATAGAGAGAGAGAGCAATAGAGAGAGAGAGAGAGAGCAATAGAGAGAGGGAGCAATAGAGAGAGAGAGCAATAGAGAGAGAGCAATAGAGAGAGAGCAATAGAGAGAGCAATAGAGAGAGGGAGCAATAGAGAGAGAGAGCAATAGAGAGAGGGAGCAATAGAGAGAGAGAGCAATAGAGAGAGAGAGCAATAGAGAGAGAGCAATAGAGAGAGGGAGCAATAGAGAGAGGGAGCAATAGAGAGAGGGAGCAATAGAGAGAGGGAGCAATAGAGAGAGAGAGCAATAGAGAGAGAGCAATAGAGAGAGAGCAATAGAGAGAGCAATAGAGAGAGGGAGCAATAGAGAGAGAGAGAGCAATAGAGAGAGAGAGAGCAATAGAGAGAGAGAGCAATAGAGAGAGAGCAATAGAGAGAGGGAGCAATAGAGAGAGAGAGAGCAATAGAGAGAGAGAGAGCAATAGAGAGAGAGAGCAATAGAGAGAGAGCAATAGAGAGAGAGCAATAGAGAGAGAGCAATAGAGAGAGAGCAATAGAGAGAGGGAGCAATAGAGAGAGAGAGAGCAATAGAGAGAGAGAGAGCAATAGAGAGAGAGCAATAGAGAGAGGGAGCAATAGAGAGAGAGAGCAATAGAGAGAGAGCAATAGAGAGAGAGCAATAGAGAGAGAGCAATAGAGAGAGAGAGAGCAATAGAGAGAGAGCAATAGAGAGAGGGAGCAATAGAGAGAGAGAGCAATAGAGAGAGAGCAATAGAGAGAGAGAGAGCAATAGAGAGAGAGCAATAGAGAGAGGGAGCAATAGAGAGAGAGAGCAATAGAGAGAGAGCAATAGAGAGAGAGCAATAGAGAGAGAGCAATAGAGAGAGAGCAATAGAGAGAGAGAGAGCAATAGAGAGAGAGAGAGCAATAGAGAGAGAGAGCAATAGAGAGAGAGAGAGCAATAGAGAGAGAGAGAGCAATAGAGAGAGAGAGAGCAATAGAGAGAGAGCAATAGAGAGAGGGAGCAATAGAGAGAGAGAGCAATAGAGAGAGAGCAATAGAGAGAGAGCAATAGAGAGAGAGAGAGCAATAGAGAGAGAGAGCAATAGAGAGAGAGAGCAATAGAGAGAGAGCAATAGAGAGAGAGCAATAGAGAGAGAGCAATAGAGAGAGAGAGCAACAGAGAGAGAGCAATAGAGAGAGAGCAATAGAGAGAGAGAGCAATAGAGAGAGAGAGCAATAGAGAGAGAGAGCAATAGAGAGAGAGCAATAGAGAGAGAGAGAGCAATAGAGAGAGAGAGCAATAGAGAGAGAGAGCAATAGAGAGAGAGCAATAGAGAGAGAGCAATAGAGAGAGAGCAATAGAGAGAGAGAGCAACAGAGAGAGAGCAATAGAGAGAGAGCAATAGAGAGAGAGAGCAATAAATAGAGAGAGAGAGAGAGAGAGAGCAATAGAGAGAGAGAGCAATAGAGAGAGAGAGCAATAGAGAGAGAGCAATAGAGAGAGAGAGCTAGAGAGAGAGAGAGAGCAATAGAGAGAGAGAGAGCAATAGAGAGAGAGAGAGCAATAGAGAGAGAGAGCAATAGAGAGAGAGAGCAATAGAGAGAGAGCTAGAGAGAGAGAGCTAGAGAGAGAGAGAGAGAGCAATAGAGAGAGAGAGCAATAGAGAGAGAGAGCAATAGAGAGAGCAATAGAGAGAGAGAGAACAATAGAGGGAGAGAGAGCAATAGAGAGAGAGCAGTAGAGAGAGAGAGCTAGAGAGAGAGAGAGCAATAGAGAGAGAGGGAGCAAGAGAGAGAGAGCAATAGAGAGAGAGAGCAATAGAGAGAGAGAGCTAGAGAGAGAGAGCTAGAGAGAGAGAGCAATAGAGAGAGAGAGCAATAGAGAGAGAGAGCAATAGAGAGAGCAATAGAGAGAGAGAGAACAATAGAGGGAGAGAGAGCAATAGAGAGAGAGCAGTAGAGAGAGAGAGCTAGAGAGAGAGAGAGCAATAGAGAGAGAGGGAGCAAGAGAGAGAGAGCAATAGAGAGAGAGAGCAATAGAGAGAGAGAGCTAGAGAGAGAGAGCTAGAGAGAGAGAGCAATAGAGAGAGAGCAATAAAGAGAGAGAGCAATAGAGAGAGAGCAATAGAGAGAGAGAGAGCAATAGAGGGAGAGAGCAATAGAGAGAGAGAGAGCAATAGAGAGAGAGCAATAGAGAGAGAGATCAATAGAGAGAGAGAGAGCAATAGAGAGAGAGAGCAATAGAGAGAGAGAGAGCAATAGAGAGAGAGCAATAGAGAGAGAGATCAATAGAGAGAGAGAGAGCAATAGAGAGAGAGATCAATAGAGAGAGAGAGAGCAATAGAGAGAGAGAGCTAGAGAGAGAGAGAGCAATAGAGAGAGAGAGCAATAGAGAGAGAGCAATAGAGAGAGAGAGAGAGCAATAGAGAGAGAGAGCAATAGAGAGAGAGAGCAATAGAGAGAGAGATCAATAGAGAGAGAGAGAGCAATAGAGAGAGAGAGCTAGAGAGAGAGAGAGCAATAGAGAGAGAGGGCGCAATAGAGAGAGAGCAATAGAGAGAGAGAGAGCAATAGAGAAAGAGAGCAATAGAGAGAGAGAGAGAGCTAGAGAGAGAGAGAGCAATAGAGAGAGAGCTAGAGAGAGAGAGAGAGCAATAGAGAGAGAGAGCAATAGAGAGAGAGCTAGAGAGAGAGAGAGAGCAATAGAGAGAGAGCTAGAGAGAGAGAGAGAGCAATAGAGAAAGAGAGCAATAGAGAGAGAGAGAGAGCTAGAGAGAGAGAGAGCAATAGAGAGAGAGCATAGAGAGAGAGAGCAATAGAGAGAGAGAGCAATAGAGAGAGAGAGAGAGCTAGAGAGAGAGAGAGCAATAGAGAGAGAGCTAGAGAGAGAGAGAGCAATAGAGAGAGAGCATAGAGAGAGAGAGAGCAATAGAGAGAGAGAGCAATAGAGAGAGAGAGCAATAGAGAGAGAGATCAATAGAGAGAGAGAGAGCAATAGAGAGAGAGAGCTAGAGAGAGAGAGAGCAATAGAGAGAGAGAGAGCAATAGAGAGAGAGAGCTAGAGAGAGAGAGAGCAATAGAGAGAGAGAGCTAGAGAGAGAGAGAGCAATAGAGAGAGAGAGCTAGAGAGAGAGAGAGCAATAGAGAGAGAGAGCTAGAGAGAGAGAGAGCAATAGAGAGAGAGAGCTAGAGAGAGAGAGATCAATAGAGAGAGAGAGAGCAATAGAGAGAGAGAGCTAGAGAGAGAGAGAGCAATAGAGAGAGAGAGCTAGAGAGAGAGAGAGCAATAGAGAGAGAGGGCGCAATAGAGAGAGAGCAATAGAGAGAGAGAGAGCAATAGAGAAAGAGAGCAATAGAGAGAGAGAGAGAGCTAGAGAGAGAGAGAGAGCAATAGAGAGAGAGCTAGAGAGAGAGAGAGAGCTAGAGAGAGAGAGCTAGAGAGAGAGAGCAATAGAGAGAGAGAGCAATAGAGAGAGAGAGCAATAGAGAGAGAGCTAGAGAGAGAGAGAGAGCAATAGAGAAAGAGAGCAATAGAGAGAGAGAGAGAGCAATAGAGAGAGAGAGAGAGCAATAGAGAGAGAGAGCAATAGAGAGAGAGAGCAATAGAGAGAGAGCTAGAGAGAGAGAGAGAGCAATAGAGAGAGAGCTAGAGAGAGAGAGAGAGCAATAGAGAAAGAGAGCAATAGAGAGAGAGAGAGAGCAATAGAGAGAGAGCTAGAGAGAGAGAGCTAGAGAGAGAGAGAGAGCAATAGAGAGAGAGCATAGAGAG
This sequence comes from Oncorhynchus mykiss, assembly GCF_013265735.2. Classification (NCBI taxonomy): domain Eukaryota; kingdom Metazoa; phylum Chordata; class Actinopteri; order Salmoniformes; family Salmonidae; genus Oncorhynchus; species Oncorhynchus mykiss. The sequence goes on from NC_048591.1 coordinate 34,339,825, forward strand.
AGAGAGCAATAGAGAGAGAGCTAGAGAGAGAGAGAGAGCAATAGAGAAAGAGAGCAATAGAGAGAGAGAGAGAGCTAGAGAGAGAGAGAGCAATAGAGAGAGAGCATAGAGAGAGAGAGCAATAGAGAGAGAGAGCAATAGAGAGAGAGCTAGAGAGAGAGAGAGAGCAATAGAGAAAGAGAGCAATAGAGAGAGAGAGAGAGCTAGAGAGAGAGAGCAATAGAGAGAGAGCTAGAGAGAGAGAGCTAGAGAGAGAGAGAGAGCAATAGAGAGAGAGAGCAATAGAGAGGGAGAGCAATAGAGAGAGAGAGAGAGAGCAATAAATAGAGAGAGAGAGAGAGAGAGAGCCAGAATATATGGGCTGGGAAAGGGGGGAGAGAGGGGGAGAGAGAGATAGAGAAAGGGGGAGAGGGGGGAAAGAGATATAGAAAGGGGAGAGAGGGGAGAGAGAGATAGAGAAAGGGGGGAGAGAGATAGAGAAAGGGGGAGAGAGATAGAGAAAGGGGAGAGAGGGGGAGAGAGAGATATAGAAAGGGGGAAGAGATATAGAAAGGGGAAGAGGGGGGGCCAGAGGTAGAGAAAGGGGGGGGAGAGAGAGAGAGAGAGAGAGAAAATGAGAGAGAGTTATAGTCTATGGGTTGTAGTCAGTAGTCATCCCTCTCTTCTCTCCTCTCTGTGGGTTATAATTCAGCTGTGATGCAGACAGCAGAGGGAATGACAGACACTACCAGGCCAGTGATAAAGCACCTTGGCCTTTAGGATTTCATTTCCACACAGCATTCATCTGATTCCCAATCTTTCAGCCTCCACTGGTCTGGCCAGGCTTGCAGACACAGTCATTACCCAGCCATGATCCATATTCAATAAGACCTAGTTCTGTCCCTAAATGGCATGTGCCTCACTGGGAACAAAGCTCTAGTTGTTTGGGAGTGAAAGGGGGTAGAAAGAGAGCGATAAAGATAGAAAAAGAGACAGACAGACAGACAGACAGACAGACAGACAGACAGACAGACAGACAGACAGACAGACAGACAGACAGACAGGCAGACAGGCAGACAGGCAGACAGACAGACAGACAGACAGACAGACAGACAGACAGACAGACAGACAGACAGGCAGACAGGCAGACAGGCAGACAGGCAGATAGACAGACAGACGGACAGACAGACGGACGGGCATGGTTTCCACATGTTTGATGTCATTCCATTGACTCCATTCCAGACATTATTATGAGCCGTCCTCCCCTCAGCAGCCTCCACTGCTGTCAGGATGGAAACAACTTCACGGCTTAATGAAGACTGCAATCTGTTTCCCTCCATACATCACAGAACACAAACAGGCTGGGGATGGAGGGAGCGCCACCTCTCTCTCTCTCTCTCTCTCTCAGAAGGAGGGAGGTAAAATACCTCAGTTGTCTAGTGACTAAGCTGACATGCCTCTGAATTCCACACATTCCACCTTAATTGGCAATTGGTAACAATTTCCCCCAAACTGCTGTAAGGCAGAATCATAAAGGACACAGAGAAAGTCATGCCAACTACCGAGCTACAACACCGCCGTCAACCCCTGAGAGGTCTGACTATATGGCACAACTCAACCATGCCATGCTTGATGACACTGCATGTTAGCAAACAGGCAGCAGAGAGCAGGGTGAATCAGATGGCAAGAACAAAACTGAAAGGATGATTCCAATCTTGCCTCTGCTGGTTAATGGACCATGTCACCAAAGTCTCTCCCCACCTCTCACAGAGAAGCTGGGGAAGGGGGCAGGAGAGGTTGTCTCAGGAGGGGAAGCAACAGCAGGGCTCACAATAACATCCTCTCTCCAGTCTCCTCTCTACTCTTCACTGGCCAGATTAAACACAAACAGAGACCTCTAAAACATCTGCTCAATAAGCAACCTCATCCCCTCACCCCCCAGGGCTACCCCCTGAACAGACATCTGCCTGGGCACTGGACTGAGCATGCCCGCTGTAGCCTGGCACTGGCCTCTGTTTGCTTGTCTCTGCCTTCCTTCTGTGAGCCGGGGGGTGGGTGTCACCCCTGCCCAGGTACCATGGTGAGACAGCACCTGCAGCACCAGGCAGACTGATGGTCCCTCCACCACTGGCTTGCCACCTGCCAATCTGGGTACACATCTATCCAGCTGCCCGCTCCTATGGCACAATCTGCATACCATCACCACTTCCACCACAGCAGCCGCTCCAACCCCTGGGACACTTCATTAATATGGACGTGTTACTAAGTGGAACTAGCCACTAATTGCACACTGCAACGGGATCATGTTAAATATTAGAATCCATTACATGGTAGCAAATGAATTAAGACAACACATTATTTAGGGGTGCGCGGCGCAGGGAAAATGGGGTCTGACAGCTTGGAGAAGGTTGACACTCAACATGGCAGCTGTTGCTCACATCTGTTAGCTCCTCTGGCTGAGTCACTCAGCGGCTCTTTGATAGGAGCCCCACCCGTAATGAGCGGATTCTTCTCTGTTATGTTCTGCTCACGCCACAATCTGCAACAGCACAACACAACACAAAGGATGAGGCCAGGATGTGGAAGACCGGGACAGAATTCTGTTGTGACACAACACAGAGAGGTCAAATGGTTCTGCAGGTCTCCTGAGTTTATTGTCTGATCAACTCAAATCAAGCATTATTTGTCACATGCTTCGTAAACAGCTGGTGTGGAATAACAGTGCAGTGTTTCCTATCGGCCTTTCACAACCATGCAGAAGGAAAATAGAGAAATAATAGAAAAGTAAAGCACGTAATAATAAATACACAATGAGTAACGATAATGACTTGGCTATATACACCTTGTGCCAGTACTGAGTGGATGTGCGGGGATACGAGGTCCTTCAGGTAGATATGTACATATACAGTGCCTTGCGAAAGTATTCGGCCCCCTTGAACTTTGCGACCTTTTGCCACATTTCAGGCTTCAAACATAAAGATATAAAACTGTATTTTTTTGTGAAGAATCAACAACAAGTGGGACACAATCATGAAGTGGAACGACAGTTATTGGATATTTCAAACTTTTTTAACAAATCAAAAACTGAAAAATTGGGTGTGCAAAATTATTCAGCCCCCTTAAGTTAATACTTTGTAGCGCCACCTTTTGCTGCGATTACAGCTGTAAGTCGCTTGGGGTATGTCTCTATCAGTTTTGCACATCGAGAGACTGAAATGTTTTCCCATTCCTCCTTGCAAAACAGCTCGAGCTCAGTGAGGTTGGATGGAGAGCATTTGTGAACAGCAGTTTTCAGTTTTGCATTGTTGCCAAAAAGTTCAATTTTGGTTTCATCTGACCAGAGCACCTTCTTCCACATGTTTGGTGAAATGGCTTTCTTCTTGCCACTCTTCCATAAAGGCCAGATTTGTGCAATATACGACTGATTGTTGTCCTATGGACAGAGTCTCCCACCTCAGCTGTAGATCTCTGCAGTTCATCCAGAGTGATCATGGGCCTCTTGGCTGCATCTCTGATCAGTCTTCTCCTTGTATGAGCTGAAAGTTTAGAGGGACGGCCAGGTCTTGGTAGATTTGCAGTGGACTGATACTCCTTCCATTTCAATATTATCGCTTGCACAGTGCTCCTTGGGATGTTTAAAGCTTGGGAAATCGTTTTGTATCCAAATCCGGCTTTAAACTTCTTCACAACAGTATCTCGGACCTGCCTGGTGTGTTCCTTGTTCTTCATGATGCTCTCTGCGCTTTTAACGGACCTCTGAGACTATCACAGTGCAGGTACATTTATACGGAGACTTGATTACACACAGGTGGATTGTATTTATCATCATTAGTCATTTAGGTCAACATTGGATCATTCAGAGATCCTCACTGAACTTCTGGAGAGAGTTTGCTGCACTGAAAGTAAAGGGGCTGAATAATTTTGCACGCCCAATTTTTCAGTTTTGATTTGTTAAAAAAGTTTGAAATATCCAATAAATGTCGTTCCACTTCATGATTGTGTCCCACTTGTTGTTGATTCTTCACAAAAAAATACAGTTTTATATCTTTATGTTTGAAGCCTGAAATGTGACAAAAGGTTGCAAAGTTCAAGGGGGCCGAATACTTTCGCAAGGCACTGTAACTAGGAATAAAGTGACAGATGGTCAACAGTAGCATCTGGCTCAAAAGAGTTAGTGCAAAAAGAGTCAATGCAGATGGTCCAGGTATCTAATTGGTTAACTATTTAACTATTTAGCAGTCCAACCAAGATGCTCAGTAGGCAGTTCCACCAACCCACCAACCAGAACAGACCCATAACATGACAATCACAACCTGAGAAAATACCTCCACTCTACAGTACTCACTGGTGGCTTGAAGGAGCACATAAGGTATCAGATAAATAATTCTAGCTCATATTAGACTGTAACTCTATCAGTGATTGATTTCACATCACTTTCCTCCTCGTTCCCATCGCCAGAGACAAGGCAGGCAAGGACAAGGAAGAAAAATGTGACACGTTTCCTCCTCCCTTTTACCAAGTCCTTAATGAGCATGTCACTAGCAGAATTAATTTATTATTGCTTAATTGATCCCCAAACAGCTCTCATCCATCATAGGGCCATATAACTTACCGTTTTAATCTCCCTCTGCCCCTAATCATACCTCTATACCACTGGAAATTACACAGAGCCACACTCTCACCCGCTCTAGCCATTTGTATCATGCACAGACACACACGCATGCTACATACGCACATGCACACACACATGTAGCAAATCTAAGTGTGCTTAAATAAAAAATGCACTGAAAAGAGCATGGGAGCCAATGCAGTAGCAGTAGCATACTGGTAGACTCCAGCAATGAGGCCTGAAACACTGGGCAATGCTGGAACATCTGTGCTACATTAATGATATCTACTGCAGCTCACTAGCTAGCTAGTGCAACACAGGAGAGGAGAGGGCTGGGAGGAACACGGGTAATGGAATGTCTCATAATGAGAAGTACTACTAGGATGCTAACGTGGTCGTGTAATGCTAATTCAACACTTCCTTGACTGTGCAACACTAATGTGTTGTTCACTAGAGTGTGCAGAGTGACTCTTCCTTGGCTGTGCAACACTAATGTGTTGTTCACTAGAGTGTGCAGAATGACTCTTCCTTGGCTGTGCAACACTAATGTGTTGTTCACTAGAGTGTGCAGAATGACTCTTCCTTGGCTGTGTAACAGCAGAGTAATGGCTGTGTGTATCCTGTTTAGACGCAGGAGTGATGGTGGTGGTGTGTGAGCCCTGTCATGTCTGAGGGGCCACGGACCACGGGAGAAGGGCGCCGCCATCCCAGGGGTGAAAGCAGGACCACATTACGCCCCCCCTGTCCAGTCCCTGACACACCAACATAATGAATGGCCCCACTAATGAACAGTCTGCTAATTGATTATGGGGAAACAGGGTATTACTCATTAAAATGGCAGGTCCAAAGGCTGCTGGGACAGTTGGTCAATGCCCAGTGTTTTTCAGCCCGCCCAGCCTGGCTAGGCTTTAAATCTAACCTCTTGGACGAGTCTTAATGCATGGACAGCATCTCATGTTTTAACATTATCCTATTACATTGTTTTATTAGATGCTATATAGCATATCATTATATACCATTGTGTAATTTCCTCATTCATCAATTAGGATGAATTCAATTAACCAATGTGATGAATGTCCTCTGTATACAGTGCTCCAAGATTGGCTACACCAAACCCACAAAGGTTTACATTTTTATTTTACCTGACAAGTCAGTTAAGGACAAATTCTTATTTACAATGATGGCCTACCAGGGAACAGTGGGTTAACTGCCTTGTTCAGGTGCAGAATGACAGATGTTTAACCTTGTCAGCTCGGGGATTCAATCTAGCAACCTTCCGATTACTGGCCAACGATCTAACCACCAAGCTACCTGCTGCCCCAGGTGTGACTGCCAGCCAAGACATGGAGGGAGAGTGAATTGAAGATTGTTTCCTGGCTCTAGTCACTGGTTCTTTTGTTCATTGACCCAGACAAAAGCTGCTTTGGCAGGAGGTGTATGCACTGGTTCCATTGTCCTTGATTAACTAATTAGCTGATATTATCAAGACTAAACAGAAGTTATTAATATAGGGCCAGGGTGAGGAGCCTCTCATTTCCCCACGGACCCAAAGCGGCTAGTCTCCACAACCATGCCCACTGCTCCACAGCCCAGGTCACTTATTCAATCCATAACAACTCATGTGCCATCTAATGAATCTCTAATTGACTGTCTGTGTGCAGAAAGGAATAGGGCTAGGCAGATATAGCTACGTCCTATTCTGTGACTGGGTGGCGGGGGCTCCAGGCGATAGCGGCAGGGGTCTCCAGGCGATAGCAGGAGCTCTAGGCAATAGCAGGGGCTCCAGGCGATAGCGGCGGGGGCTCCAGGCGATAGCAGGGTCTCCAGGCGATAGCGGCAGGGGCTCCAGGCGATAGCGGCGGGGTCTCCAGGCGATAGCGGCGGTGGCTCCAAGCGATAGCAGGGCTCCAGGCGATAGCGGCGGGGGCTCCAGGCGATAGCGGCAGGGGGTCCAGGCGATAACGGCGGGGTCTCCAGGCGATAACGGCGGGGGCTCCAGGCAATAGCGGCGGGGTCTCCAGGCAATAGCGGCAGGGGGTCCAGGCGATAGCGGCAGAGGGTCCAGGTGATAACGGCGGGGGCTCCAGGCGACAGCAGGGTCTCCAGGCGATAGCGGCAGGGGCTCCAGGCGATAGCGGCGGGGTCTCCAGGCGATAGCAGGGCTCCAGGCGATAGCTGCGGGGTCATCAGGTGATAGCGGCAGGGGCTCCAGGCTATAGCGGCAGGGGTCCAGGCAATAGCGGCAGGGTCTCCAGGTGATAGCGGCAGGGGCTCCAGGCGATAGCAGGGGCTCCAGGTGATAGCAGGGGCCCCAGGCGATAACGGCGGGGGCTCCAGGTGATAGCAGGGGCTCCAGGTGATAGCAGGGGCTCCAGGCAATAGCGGCGGAGTCTCCAGGCGATAGCGGCGGGGGCTCCAGGCGATAGCGGGGGGGGCTACAGGCGATAGCGGGGGGTGCTACAGGTGATAGCAGGGGCTTCAGACGATAGCAGGGGCTCCAGGCGATAGCAGGGGCTCCGGACGATAGCAGGGGCTCCGGGCGATAGCAGGGGCTCCGGGCGATAGCAGGGGGCTCCAGGCGATAGCAGGGGGCTCCAGGCGATAGCAGGAGCTCCAGGCGATAGCAGGGGCTCCAGGCGATAGCAGGGGCTCCAGGCGATAGCAGGGGCTCCAGGCGATAGCAGGGCCTCCAGGCGATAGCAGGGGCTCCAGGCGATAGCAGGGGCTCCAGGCAATAGCAGGGGCTCCAGGCAATAGCAGGGGCTCCAGGCGATAGCGGCTGGGGCTCCAGGCGATAGCGGTGGGGGCTCCAGGCGATAGCGGCGGGGGCTCCAGGCGATAGCGGCGGGGGCTCCAGGCGATAGCGGCGGGGGCTCCAGGAGAGAGCGGTGGGGGCTCCAGGAGAGAGCAGGGGCTCCAGGCGATAGCGGGGGCTCCAGGTGATAGCGGGGGCTCCAGGCGATAGCAGGGGCTCCAGGCGATAGCGGGGGCTCCAAGCGATAGTGGCGGGGGCTCCAGGCGATAGTGGTGGGGGCTCCAGGCGATAGCAGGGGCTCCAGGCGATAGCGGGGGCTCCAAGCGATAGTGGCGGGGGCTCCAGGCGATAGTGGTGGGGGCTCCAGGCGATAGCAGGGGCTCCAGGTAATAGCAGGGGCTCCAGGCAATAGTGGCAGGGGCTCCAGGCGATCGCAGGGGCTCCAGGCGATAGTGGCGGGGGCTCCAGGCGATAGCAGGGGCTCCAGGCGATAGTGGCGGGGGCTCCAGGCGATAGCAGGGGCTCCAGGCGATAGCAGGGGCTCCAGGCGATAGCAGGGGCTCCAGGCGATAGTGGCGGGGGCTCCAGGCGATAGCAGGGGCTCCAGGCGATAGCAGGGGCTCCAGGCGATAGTGGCGGGGGCTCCAGGCGATAGCAGGGGCTCCAGGTGATAGCAGGGGCTCCAGGCAATAGGCACAGACATATCATCCAACCAATCTCCCTCTTCCTGTACACCTCTTCCCATTCTCTTGTTAGTCTTCTCTCATGCCCAAAATATTCATGATCTCCTCTTTCACATCTCTCAGATCCTTTACTTTCATCCCTCCCTCTCGCTTCCCTTCTCAAAGACTAATACAACTACCAAAGCCTCCAAGTGAAACACCAATCTGAACCATTGATTTAAACATTGTCATCTTGCAGTCTAATTGCAGAGAATAGCGTAGTGGTTAAAAACGTGTGGTATAGTGTACACTAACAGAGAATAGTGTAGTGGTTAAAATGTGTGGTATAGTGTACACTAACAGAGAATAGTGTAGTGGTTAAAATGTGTGGTATAGTGTACACCAACAGAGAATAGTGTAGTGGTTAAAATGTGTGGTATAGTGTACACCAACAGAGAATAGTGTAGTGGTTAAAATGTGTGGTATAGTGTACACTAACAGAGAATAGCGTAGTGGTTAAAATGTGTGGTATAGTGTACACTAACAGAGAATAGTGTAGTGGTTAAAATGTGTGGTATAGTGTACACTAACAGAGAATAGTGTAGTGGTTAAAATGTGTGGTATAGTGTACACTAACAGAGAATAGTGTAGTGGTTAAAATGTGTGGTATAGTGTACACTAACAGAGAATAGTGTAGTGGTTAAAATGTGTGGTATAGTGTACACTAACAGAGAATAGTGTAGTGGTTAAAATGTGTGGTATAGTGTACACTAACAGAGAATAGTGTAGTGGTTAAAATGTGTGGTATAGTGTACACTAACAGAGAATAGTGTAGTGGTTAAAATGTGTGGTATAGTGTACACTAACAGAGAATAGTGTAGTGGTTAAAATGTGTGGTATAGTGTACACTAACAGAGAATAGTGTAGTGGTTAAAATGTGTGGTATAGTGTACACTAACAGAGAATAGTGTAGTGGTTAAAATGTGTGGTATAGTGTACACCAACAGAGAATAGTGTAGTGGTTAAAATGTGTGGTATAGTGTACACTAACAGAGAATAGTGTAGTGGTTAAAATGTGTGGTATAGTGTACACTAACAGAGAATAGTGTAGTGGTTAAAATGTGTGGTATAGTGTACACTAACAGAGAATAGTGTAGTGGTTAAAATGTGTGGTATAGTGTACACTAACAGAGAATAGTGTAGTGGTTAAAATGTGTGGTATAGTGTACACTAACAGAGAATAGTGTAGTGGTTAAAATGTGTGGTATAGTGTACACTAACAGAGAATAGTGTAGTGGTTAAAATGTGTGGTATAGTGTACACCAACAGAGAATAGTGTAGTGGTTAAAATGTGTGGTATAGTGTACACTAACAGAGAATAGTGTAGTGGTTAAAATGTGTGGTATAGTGTACACCAACAGAGAATAGTGTAGTGGTTAAAATGTGTGGTATAGTGTACACTAACAGAGAATAGTGTAGTGGTTAAAATGTGTGGTATAGTGTACACTAACAGAGAATAGTGTAGTGGTTAAAATGTGTGGTATAGTGTACACTAACAGAGAATAGTGTAGTGGTTAAAATGTGTGGTATAGTGTACACCAACAGAGAATAGTGTAGTGGTTAAAATGTGTGGTATAGTGTACACTAACAGAGAATAGTGTAGTGGTTAAAATGTGTGGTATAGTGTACACTAACAGAGAATAGTGTAGTGGTTAAAATGTGTGGTATAGTGTACACCAACAGAGAATAGTGTAGTGGTTAAAATGTGTGGTATAGTGTACACTAACAGAGAATAGTGTAGTGGTTAAAATGTGTGGTATAGTGTACACTAACAGAGAATAGTGTAGTGGTTAAAATGTGTGGTATAGTGTACACTAACAGAGAATAGTGTAGTGGTTAAAATGTGTGGTATAGTGTACACCAACAGAGAATAGTGTAGTGGTTAAAATGTGTGGTATAGTGTACACCAACAGAGAATAGTGTAGTGGTTAAAATGTGTGGTATAGTGTACACTAACAGAGAATAGCGTAGTGGTTAAAATGTGTGGTATAGTGTACACTAACAGAGAATAGTGTAGTGGTTAAAATGTGTGGTATAGTGTACACCAACAGAGAATAGTGTAGTGGTTAAAATGTGTGGTATAGTGTACACCAACAGAGAATAGTGTAGTGGTTAAAATGTGTGGTATAGTGTACACTAACAGAGAATAGTGTAGTGGTTAAAATGTGTGGTATAGTGTACACTAACAGAGAATAGTGTAGTGGTTAAAATGTGTGGTATAGTGTACACTAACAGAGAATAGTGTAGTGGTTAAAATGTGTGGTATAGTGTACACCAACAGAGAATAGTGTAGTGGTTAAAATGTGTGGTATAGTGTACACTAACAGAGAATAGTGTAGTGGTTAAAATGTGTGGTATAGTGTACACTAACAGAGAATAGCGTAGTGGTTAAAATGTGTGGTATAGTGTACACTAACAGAGAATAGTGTAGTGGTTAAAATGTGTGGTATAGTGTACACTAACAGAGAATAGTGTAGTGGTTAAAATGTGTGGTATAGTGTACACCAACAGAGAATAGTGTAGTGGTTAAAATGTGTGGTATAGTGTACACTAACAGAGAATAGTGTAGTGGTGATACAGAGCCTTCAGAAAGTATTCATACCACTTGACTTATTCCACATTTTCTGGTGTTACAGCCTAAATTCAGTGGCCTCCCGAGTGGCTCAGTGAGGCAAGGCACTGTATCGCAGTCCTAGCTGTGCCACTAGAGATCCTGGTTGGAGTCCAGGCTCTGTCGCAGCTGGTCGCGACCAGGAGACCCATGGGGCGGTGCACAATTGGCTCAACGCCGTCCGGGTTAGGGGAGGGTTTGACCAACAGGGATGTTCTTGTCACATCGTGCACTAGCGACTCCTGTGGCGGGCCGGGCGCAATGCACGCTGACATGGTCGCCAGGTGTACGGGTGTTTCCTCTGACAAATTAGTGTGGTCAGCTTCCGGGTTAAGCGGGCGTTGTGTCAAGAAGCAATGTGGCTTGGCTGGGTTGCGTTTCAGAGGATGCACGGCTCTCGACCTTCACCTCACCCGAGTCCGTACAGGAGTTGTAGCGATGGGACAAGATTGTAACTACCAATTTGATACAACCAAACTGGGGAGAAAAGGGCTTTTTTGTCATACATATTTGTTAACCTTTGTCAAATGTATTTAAAATGAAATGCAGAAATATCAAATTTTTATAAGTATTCACACCCCTGAGTTAATACATGTTTATTTAATCCACCTTTCGCAGTGATTACAGCTGTGAGTCTTTGTAGGTAAGTCTCTAAGAGCTTTGCACACCTCGATTGAATTTGCACATCATTTTTTTAATGCTTCAAGCTCTGTCAAGTCGATTGCTGATCATTGCTAGACAGGCATTTTCAAATGTTGCCATAGATTTTCAAACCGATTTAAGTCAAAACTGTAACTAGGCCACTCAGGAACATTCATTTTCAGCTTGGTGAACAACCACTGTATATTTGGCCTTGTGTTTTAGGTTGTTGACCTGCTGAAAGGTTAATTTGTCTCCCAGGGACTGTTGGAAAGCAGACAGCCAGGTTTTCCTGTAAGATTTTGTCTGTGCTTAGCTCTATTCCATTTATTTTTATCCTAAAAAACTCCCTAGTCCTTTCTGATGACAAGCACATCAATAACATGATGCAGCCACCATCATGCTTGAGAATATGAAGAGTAGTACTCAGTGATATGTTTTGTTGTATTTGCCCCAAACATAACACTTTGTATTCAAGGCATAAAGTAAATTTCTTTGCCACATTTTTTTTTGAGTTTTCCTTTTGCACCTTACTGCAAACAGAATGAACATTTGTATACTGTACAGGCTTCCTTCTTTTCTCTCTGTTATTTAAGTTAGTATTGTGGAGTAACTACAGTACAATGTTGTTGATCCATCCTCAGTTTTCTCCTATCACAGCCATTAAACTCTGTAACTGTTTTAAAGTCATGGTGAAATCCCTGAGTGGTTTCCTTCCTCTCTGGCAACTGAGTTATGAAGGATGTCTGTATCTTTGTTGTGACTAGGTTTATTGATACACCATCCAAATTGTAGTTAATAACTTCACCATGCTCAAAGGGATATTCAATGTATTTAAAAAAATATATATTTCACCCATCTACCAATAGGTGCCCTGCTTTGTGAGACATTGAAAACCTCCCTGGTCTTTCTGGTTGAATCTATGTTTGAAATTCACTGCTTGACTGAGTGACCTTACAGATAATTGAGTGACCTTACAGATAATTGCATGTGTGGGGTACAGAGATGAGGTAATCATTCAAAAATAATGTTAAATGCTAAAGTATTATTGCACACAGAGTGAGTCCATTCAACTTGTTATGTGACACATTTTTACTCTTGAACTTATATTAGCTTGCCATAACAAAGGGGTTGAATACTATTTGACTCAAGACATTTCAGCTTTTCATTTTTAATCAATAAACATTTCTAAAAACATAATTCCACATTGCCTGTATGAGATATTGTGTGTAAGCCATTATTAAAATCTCAATTTAATTTTAAAAAATCAGGCTATAAAACAACACCATTTGAAAAAAGTCAAGGATGGTGAATATTTTTTGAAGGTACTGTACACGTGTGGTATAGTTGTACAGTAACAGTACTGTATGTGTTGATGGTGTGGCAGTCTGACAGAGTTCCCATCTCTTTCTACTGATCCACTCTGTCTCAGACAACTGTCCTCAGGCTCCCAGGCGGGGGCCAGACCATAATCAAGAAATTATCCTCATTCACTTTAATCAGAAGTGAAGCAGGGCAAAATTACTGGAATTAACAACTGGATAACTGCCACCAACTGCTCCCAGACATAGAACAACTCTTCTTCCTGCCAACACGTTTTCATGGATGTTTACTGTGCTTGGTTTGTCTAATTGAAGTGCCACAAGTCAAAAGGGAGTGCCTTGTCTACTGGGAAGACTTCACACTTAACACACACACACCCTGACCATCAGGGTCTGGCTTGAAACGCAACAAACACACACACACCCTAACCATCAGGGTCTGGCTTGAAACGCAACAAACACACACACACCCTAACCATCAGGGTCTGGCTTGAAACGCAACAAACACACACACACCCTAACCATCAGGGTCTGGCTTGAAACGCAACAAACACACACACACCCTAACCATCAGGGTCTGGCTTGAAACGCAACAAACACACACACACCCTAACCATCAGGGTCTGGCTTGAAACGCAACAAACACACACACACCCTAACCATCAGGGTCTGGCTTGAAACGCAACAAACACACACACACCCTAACCATCAGGGTCTGGCTTGAAACACAACAAACACACACACACACCCTAACCATCAGGGTCTGGCTTGAAACGCAACAAACACACACACACCCTAACCATCAGGGTCTGGCTTGAAACGCAACAAACACACACACACCCTAACCATCAGGGTCTGGCTTGAAACGCAACAAACACACACACACCCTAACCATCAGGGTCTGGTTTGAAACGCAACAAACACACACACACCCTAACCATCAGGGTCTGGCTTGAAACGCAACAAACACACACACACACACCCTAACCATCAGGGTCTGGCTTGAAACGCAACAAACACACACACACACACACCCTAACCATCAGGGTCTGGCTTGAAACGCAACAAACACACACACACCCTAACCATCAGGGTCTGGCTTGAAATGCAACAAACACACACACACCCTAACCATCAGGGTCTGGCTTGAAACGCAACATACACACACACACCCTAACCATCACGGTCTGGCTTGAAACGCAACAAACACACACACACACCCTAACCATCAGGGTCTGGCTTGAAACGCAACAAACACACACACACCCTAACCATCAGGGTCTGGCTTGAAATGCAACAAACACACACACACCCTAACCATCAGGGTCTGGCTTGAAACGCAACAAACACACATACACACACCCTAACCATCAGGGTCTGGCTTGAAACGCAACAAACACACACACACACACCCTAACCATCAGGGTCTGGCTTGAAACGCAACAAACACACACACACCCTAACCATCAGGGTCTGGCTTGAAACGCAACAAACACACACACACCCTAACCATCAGGGTCTGGCTTGAAACGCAACATACACACACACACCCTAACCATCAGGGTCTGGCTTGAAACGCAACAAACACACACACACACCCTAACCATCAGGGTCTGGCTTGAAACGCAACAAACACACACACACCCTAACCATCAGGGTCTGGCTTGAAACGCAACAAACACACACACACCCTAACCATCAGGGTCTGGCTTGAAACGCAACAAACACAAAGACACAACATCAACACACACACAAACACACATACACACACACACACCGTAACCATTAGGGTCTTGCTTGACATGCAACAAACACAAAGCCACAACACCAGCACACACACACACATTACCTGATACTTTCCAGTGTATGTGTGCTGTGTGTTTAATGAGGGGTCAGTCAGTGGGCTAACAGTGTAGATTGGTCAGTGTGTTGCGTGAACACGCTCCCCATCCAGGGCATTAAAAGGCTCAGCTGCAGGAGGACAGAGCAGGATGCTAGGCTGGGGAGGGAGGTGGCAGGGGGAGAGGCAGGGGGAGAGGCAGGATGCTGGGCTGGGGAGGGGGGTGGCAAGGGGAGAGGCAGGAGGATGAGTCAGGAAGTGGAGAAATAAAGAGCCAGGGCCAGGCAGGGCCGTTCTGCTCTAATTGTCTCCTTTGGGCCACGTCTCCTCTGATCAGAGACTTGTTACAGGAATCCGGTTTCATGGTTTCCAAACAATGGGATTTGTGAAAAGGGATTTGTAGTCCAGGGGGATTGCTGCCTGTAACCTTTCTGTTCTGTGTGATGCTGTGATTGGTTCAACGTTGATTCTGATGTTTGTCTTTCCTCTTGTCCCTGTGTTTTAAATCCAATTACTCTAACAGTAATCAAACACTGGTGGTTTCAGAAGGGCCAGAGGTCTTCACTTGATGAACCACGGCCACCGTGAGAGTGGATGTGAATCAGCTTGTTCCTGCTACTGCGTGTGCCTTACCTGAACAGTCCTACTGCTGTGTAAATGCTACTGTTCATGTATGACTAGGTCTTTCAGACCATGCCGTTGACTAAATGGCTGTGTTTACACAGGAAGACCCATTCTGATATTTTGCCCAGTTATAGGAAAGAAAGCTGATCTGATTGGTCAAAAGACCAATTAGCGGAAAAGAGCTGATCTGATTGGTCAAAATACCAACTATTGGCAAAAGAGCTGATCTAATTGGTCAAAAGACCAATTAATAGAAAATATTAGAATTGGGCTGCCTGTGTAAATTCAGCCTATGATCACCAGGAAAGATGCAAATCCAGTCAGAGAGATCAGAGGGTTAAGGTGTGATGGATGGATAGATGGATGGATGGATACTATGGACACTATTCTGTTTACAAGGTCTAAGCTTTAAATGTCCCACTGCATCATCACAAGAATATGATCTTAACAGTACACAGTACAAACAATGTAATGATGGAGGCATTTCCCTGTTTGTAATTAAAGGAAAGTGCTATGTGTCTGAGACCAGTGTTCTGCTCCAGTACAAGAACAACAGAGTAGAGAGAAACAGCCCTTAATGGTTTAAATGCACATCAGAGGCCTCTCTATGGGAAACAACCAGAGGGTAAAAAACACTGCTCCCGGTGCAATAACCCTGATGAAAAACTATTATGTTTTTCACATAGAGAGACTCCTCAGGGAGCCAGTATTCCTTCCTGTCCGTCCGTCCGTCCG